>NC_088204.1:37345498-37659918 GCF_037126465.1 Ornithodoros turicata
GTAGGTGTCGCCTCTGCAGAAGTCGCTCGTTGCTGCTGATAGTGAACCATGTGTAGAAGCGTTGTACTCGTCGGGATAACAGGCGGCGATAACACGAAGTGTAGATCCTGAAGATTGCCTGGCACTGCCCTTGTCTCAAAAAGCAGTAGAGACTGAAAGAACAGAGTAAACACATGAGGCATCCTGCCCACTGATGCGCCAAGCCCACTGTCGAGGAAGGGTGTCGAGCCGGTATATATAGGCCTCGTAGGTGTCGCTCTGCAGAAGTCGCTCGTTGCTGCTGATAGTGAACCATGTGTAGAAGCGTTGTATTCGTCAGGATAACAGGCGGCGATAACACGAAGTGTAGATCCTGAAGGTTGCCTGGCACTGCCCTTGTCTCAAAAAGCAGTAGAGACTGAAAGAACAGAGTAAACACATGAGGCATTCTGCCCACTGATGCGCCAAGCCCACTGTCGAGGAAGGGTGTCGAGCCGGTATATATAGGCCTCGTAGGTGTCGCCTCTGCAGAAGTCGCTCGTTGCTGCTGATAGTGAACCATGTGTAGAAGCGTTGTATTCGTCGGGATAACAGGCGGCGATAACACGAAGTGTAAATCCTGAAGATTGCCTGGCACTGCCCTTGTCTCAAAAAGCAGTAGAGACTGAAAGAACAGACTAAACACATGAGGCATTCTGCCCACTGATGCGCCAAGCCCACTGTCGAGGAAGGGTGTCGAGCCGGTATATATAGGCCTCGTAGGTGTCGCCTCTGCAGAAGTCGCTCGTTGCTGCTGATAGTGAACCATGTGGAAGAAGCGTTGTATTCGTCGGGATAACAGGCGGCGATAACACGAAGTGTAGATCCTGAAGGTTGCCTGGCACTGCCCTTGTCTCAAAAAGCAGTAGAGACTGAAAGAACAGAGTAAACACATGAGGCATTCTGCCCACTGATGCGCCAAGCCCATTGTCGAGGAAGGGTGTCGAGCCGGTATATATAGGCCTCGTAGGTGTCGCCTCTGCAGAAGTCGCTCGTTGCTGCTGATAGTGAACCATGTGTAGAAGCGTTGTATTCGTCGGTATAACAGGCGACGATAACACGAAGTGTAGATCCTGAAGATTGCCTGGCACTGCCCTTGTCTCAAAAAGCAGTAGAGACTGAAAGAACAGAGTAAACATATGAGGCATTCTGCTCACTGATGCGCCAAGCCCACTGTCGAGGAAGGGTGTCGAGCCGGTATATATAGGCCTCGTAGGTGTCGCCTCTGCAGAAGTCGCTCGTTGCTGCTGATAGTGAACCATGTGTAGAAGCGTTGTATTCGTCGGGATAACAGGCGGTGATAACACGAAGTGTAGATCCTGAAGATTGCCTGGCACTGCCCTTGTCTCAAAAAGCAGTAGAGACTGAAAGAACAGAGTAAACACATGAGGCATTCTGCCCACTGATGCGCCAAGCCCACTGTCGAGGAAGGGTGTCGAGCCGGTATATATAGGCCTCGTAGGTGTCGCCTCTGCAGAAGTCGCTCGTTGCTGCTGATAGTGAACCATGTGTAGAAGCGTTGTATTCGTCGGGATAACAGGCGGTGATAACACGAAGTGTAGATCCTGAAGATTGCCTGGCACTGCCCTTGTCTCAAAAAGCAGTAGAGACTGAAAGAACAGAGTAAACACATGAGGCATTCTGCCCACTGATGCGCCAAGCCCACTGTCGAGGAAGGGTGTCGAGCCGGTATATATAGGCCTCGTAGGTGTCGCCTCTGCAGAAGTCGCTCATTGCGGCTGATAGTGAACCATGTGTAGAAGCGTTGTATTCGTCGGGATAACAGGCGGCGATAACACGAAGTGTAGATCCTGAAGATTGCCTGGCACTGCCCTTGTCTCAAAAAGCAGTAGAGACTGAAAGAACAGAGTAAACACATGAGGCATTCTGCCCACTGATGCGCCAAGCCCACTGTCGAGGAAGGGTGTCGAGCCGGTATATATAGGCCTCGTAGGTGTCGCCTCTGCAGAAGTCGCTCGTTGCTGCTGATAGTGAACCATGTGTAGAAGCGTTGTATTCGTCGGGATAACAGGCGGTGATAACACGAAGTGTAGATCCTGAAGATTGCCTGGCACTGCCCTTGTCTCAAAAAGCAGTAGAGACTGAAAGAACAGAGTAAACACATGAGGCATTCTGCCCACTGATGCGCCAAGCCCACTGTCGAGGAAGGGTGTCGAGCCGGTATATATAGGCCTCGTAGGTGTCGCCTCTGCAGAAGTCGCTCATTGCGGCTGATAGTGAACCATGTGTAGAAGCGTTGTATTCGTCGGGATAACAGGCGGCGATAACACGAAGTGTAGATCCTGAAGATTGCCTGGCACTGCCCTTGTCTCAAAAAGCAGTAGAGACTGAAAGAACAGAGTAAACACATGAGGCATTCTGCCCACTGATGCGCCAAGCCCACTGTCGAGGAAGGGTGTCGAGCCGGTATATATAGGCCTCGTAGGTGTCGCCTCTGCAGAAGTCGCTCATTGCGGCTGATAGTGAACCATGTGTAGGAGCGTTGTATTCGTCGGGATAACAGGCGGCGATAACACGAAGTGTAGATCCTGAAGATTGCCTGGCACTGCCCTTGTCTCAAAAAGCAGTAGAGACTGAAAGAACAGAGTAAACACATGAGGCATTCTGCCCACTGATGCGCCAAGCCCACTGTCGAGGAAGGGTGTCGAGCCGGTATGTATAGGCTTCGTAGGTGTCGCCTCTGCAGAAGTCGCTCGTTGCTGCTGATAGTGAATCATGTGTAGAAGCGTTGTATTCGTCGGGATAACAGCCGGCGATAACACGAAGTGTAGATCCTGAAGATTGCCTGGCACTGCCCTTGTCTCAAAAAGCAGTACCCAGACAACCAGCAATGTTTCTGAAATGTCTTGAGGATGTCTGAAATCGGATATTCAGACGTCCTCATAATATCCGCTTAGACCCCGAAGACATTCATAGGACTTTGTTGGTTCTGCCAGACACGTATCCCAGTATCTCCTCCTGTGATCCAAAAAGACGTCATTTCCGGACGATCAGGCCGTTGTTCGGACATAATCTTCCACATGCAAAACATCGTCATGACCTCAATTTTACGTGCTGAGGACTTCAGCAATAATTGCAAGGGGACGTTTTCTGGACTGGTTTGGCCTCGTGCTGTCCCTTTAATTGTAGCTCGCACAAGTACAAGCAATTCCAAAAATCCCAATGATGTTTCTTAAAGCCGAGAATGTTATCTTCTGAATAACCGAGGTATAGTAAGCTGCGTATGAATACTGATAGCTGCAAAACAACAGCCACTCAGAGGAAAAAACACTCTTGATGTTCCAAAACACTGGTTGCTAATACAGGCGCGGGCACATACGAAATCGTGCAATCGGATATGAAGAACTTGTTGGTTAACGTTACACATGGCGATGAGTCAGAGAGAGAACTCGTCTGTGTCAGTCTGTCTTCATTCATCACAGTGTGTATACCAAACCTTTTGTGTGTGTACCTTAATGATATGAGGAAACAGTACTTTTGATTGCTTAAAGGAAACTGTTTATTTTTAAAGCACTTAACATATCACAGTATTCCTATGCAGGTCATTGGAATGTGTACCACTAACAGGATAATTAAGCTACTCTTGCATCTCCAAGCTAGTCTATAAAAAGAACTCCCTGGTCAACAATACCATGAACATGACTAGAACTGCTTAAAATGAGGCACGTACTTCAATAAGGCTACAATTAGGTCTTTGTATGCCAGTGCACGTGAGATGAGCTCCAAAAGCTTTGATACATTACCCAAGAAACACCTTAAACTTAATGTGACGCTAAAGTAGTGTGTCACAGCCACTACCCCCCCCCCCCCCCAGGTGTAGCAACTACTGGAGCACTGTTTCATACTGAAAAATAAGTTGGAGCAGGTACGACGTATGACAATAAGCACGGCAGTGCATTTGTTTTGAAGTGTTGGATGCTGAAATACGTGTCAGTCATGTCCCTCAACTACCCGTATTAAATATATCACAAAGAGAACAGAACTACTACTTTGCTGCTCTAAAAATGGGGGCAGCATTACAGACGCTGGGGTTAAGTACTTGTTCACATTGGTGGCCACTGTGCTCTGGAAAGCACTTAGGAAAACAAGGAAGCAACATCATGTGCAATATAAATGAAAAAAGAGTTAAAAATGGACACTGTTCCACAGTTCAGAACAATTAAAAGGTACAATATATGGTTGTTACATTAGTCAGTTAAGTGTGGTCCGTTTCGCTTAATTCAAAGACACTGATGCACAATCCAATGTGTCCTCTCCTGTTCAATACCAAACGCTTCACAAACAGAGCAAGATCAGGAAGCCAAATGCTGTCTTTGTGGGGCTTCTGTGAGACACAGGTGCTACTTTTAACGTAGCACCTGTTGCTAACACAAACACTACAAAGACATCTTCTGGTTTCCTTTTCCCGCCCTCTTTGTGAGGCACTCTGTACTGAATGAAAAAACACTATGCATCGTGACTCTTTTCTGGAGTGCAACGAAATTACTAAAGGAAAAAAAAGAAGTGTACAGTATAGCTTCCTTGCTGTACTTTGGTAGCAATCTTTAGATGGTATGAACGGCATAAATGTACACTTTTACAGCACATGTAAAAAAATGCTTCCTTCTAGATCGCTTAAATCTGCACTTCATGTGCATATGTATAAAAGGAGTGAAAATTGTATATGGTTCACAGACAAAAACAAACAGCTAAAAAAGAAAAAGCCAAACGTTCGGAGGTGACATAGGGTCCATGTCTCGTGACGAAACACCTGAGTTTTTTTTGTCCGTCATCTCCATTTTCTAGTTTTCGTCCTCATCAGTATGCTGCCTTCTTGGTGCTTGATGCCTTTCTTTCGCGTGGCGGAGCCACGACTTGATGAAGTTTTCTAGCTCGCATCGTGTGGCAGTTGAAAGCTTTTTGTTTCTTCTCACGGCGTCTGTGAAACTGAACAGATTCAAAAATGAGCTCCATTTGACACGAAAGATTGAACTTTTAAAATTCATAGTCATGAAGTCTGGTGTTATGAAAAGTAAAGCAAGAGCTTCAATTCATGCAACTACATTTTAGTACGAGTAAGTATGACCACAGTTAATATAAGCAAGATCCTTCTAGGAAAATGAATACAAAAGAAAGTACGTAGGTGTAGTAAAACAGCAGAACTGTCAAAGTCAAGCTGATTCACGAGAAAATGAGGAACGACTTGCTGAAAAAGAGAGACATGCTCCATATATGTAGCATTAGTTAAGTTTGGGAACACAGACAAAACACGTGAACACTGAGTCAAAATAGACAAGACAAGGCTATTCCATTGACGTAGACTTTGAGTGTGTGGTAGCTTGCGTTCTTTCATTTCGTGGCATGAGCCACCAGTTTTTGGATTTGATCCTCATTGGCTTGTCATTTTTACCTGTGCATACTGCAGTAAGAGTACCAGCCCATAATGAATGAGCATATTTTTGCAAACCAGATGATTTGATGGACTCAAAGCTTGCACTGTTGAAAGATCATCTTGCTCACTAAGAAAATTTGGGACATGAAAAGGTCAAAGTGGTTCACTGTGAGTTGTACTGCATGAAATATTGAATCATGTTTGTTATTGAAGTGGGACTTTCACTGAAATGACACACAAACTTGCCAAATTTTCTTTCCCTACGTCCAGACTTGTGCCCGTTAGCAAAAAAAAAGGAACTAAATACCGTTACTCGTTGCCTCAGAAAAAAGTAACTAAATACGTTACTCGTTACCAACGTACAAAAGTAACGAGTTCTCGTCACAGATAACGAGTTTGTTTTACGTTGCCGTCGCATAGTTAAAGGAGCCAACAAACGTACCATCACTTGCCTACAACCCTTTATTAGTGAGGAACTGCACTTCAGAAGAAGCCGATACTCGAAATTTACATTTCCGAAGTGGGGGTGATTGATGATTATGAAAACACACGAGAAGACACCGGTTTTCGTCCAACCGATCACCAACGGTCCCCCAAAACAGACGAGGGGCTGCGTCATAATTTAGGGCGCTCAGTAGCTTAGCAAAGACAAGAAAAGGCTATAAGTCGAAACGCGTTTTTTGTAGCCATAGCACAATTGGTGCCCATTCTCGGTGCCCATTCTAGTGGTCGGAGATTACGGAAACAAGAGAACAGACAAGGGCCTTCGTTTAAGACGATTCAGCACGTCAACAACACATCCAGTGAGGTACTGCAATAATACTTTGAGTCACACGTGGTCGTGGGTCACACAGGTCAAATCTGCACACATTGCGGCATACGAAGTGCCGACATGTTCTCCCCCGCGCTGAAGAAAAGGAACGAGTAACGTCAGTAACGAGTTACCAATTTTTGTAACTGATTCCGTTATTATTACCATTTTTGAAAAAGTAACTGAATCGTTACTTCGTTACCAAAAAAGTAACTGTTACCAAGTAACGAGTTAGGCACAACTCTGCCTACATCACACCCAATACTTTGTTACGTACATATTCTTTAGAGGTCCAACCACACACACAACGCATACACAATGACAGGCAAGCAGCACTGCAATTTGTATCCCTGTATGCATACACACTGATACTTACGAAAAATAAGTGAAGGAAACTTGAGGAGGCTGAACATCTTTTTACCCTTCTGCCCAAGCCAACTAAATTCCATGGCCACAGAGTCAGTGAGTAAGTAGGTCAGTATATTCCTTGTTGCTTGTCCAATGTCTGTGCCCCCGAACTGGGCAAATTCATTAATCTGTGGGATTTGTAAAGACCATAGGTCAGAAAGCAAATACGCACTACCACAGCAATGGCGTAGTAAGCCCACAAGATAGTATCTAAGCTAACCCATAGCCATCGTCAAGTCACATGAGAGGAACCTTCACTACTGGATGCGTACAGGAAAATACCATGGAGAACAGAATTGCCTGTGGTTTTTTTACACATTCTGGAAAACGTGGTCTAGAGACATTGGTCTACAAACCACTGTGCCTGTTCACTGCTTTCTTGGGTCATTCTGTTGCAATATAATCCAAACCACAAACCAATCTGTTGCATACAGTACATGTTTCCGCAACAGATGTAATTAGTATCAGTATCGCTTGAGCACGTGAGTTTCACCATGGATGACTGCATGAGCCCCTGTGATCCAGTCTTAGTTAACTATCATATCACAAAGAGGTCTTATTAGAGTAAGATCATAACGAGGTGTGCATCACTCAAGCAGGTTTTCACTTGTGCAGTACATTTTGATAAATTATGGTGCATCATAATTTGAGTGTTAATCAGAAATTGCATTGTTATGAGCGATTTGACCTAAAAACAGCGTATTACTCTTGCTTGACCACCGTTCCTGCATTAATGACAAACACTAATGAACCCCACATACTCTGACTGCTGTGAATATTGCAATATGCACACCTCATAATGTGGAACAGCAAGAAATGGAAGCAACTGCTTCAGCATGTGAAAGGTCCACGATCCAGAAAAGTAACACTAACCAACGTAACACCAGGAGTGTTCCTGTTTCGTGCCACCTGTCCAAAATGCAGAACCAGAACTTTTTTTTAACAAACTGTCCCTAAAAATGTCAGTTTCCAGATTTGTTTAAGATTTATTTCATTTTTATTTATTATGTAAAAAATCATTTTGGCAATATATTTTATGGGGGATATTAAAACACAATTTGCATGATGAGATTATTTCCACCAAAATACATGTTACAGAGCAGAATCCTTCCCTTAAGAATGGTCACAATACAGAAAGAAAAGTGCCAACTGAGAGAGTAACCAATGTTAAAGCCGAATACTAAAAAAAATACTCACCAGCTGACCCTGTTTCCTGTCGCTTAAGGAATCGTTGAAGTTCTCAAGTGCCTCTGACGTGTTGAACGGTGCCTGGTTGAGGGAAGTGGAGGCACATGCCTCATCAAGACAAGTAGTTCGTTGCCCGCAGATTACTTCCAGCACATGCGTGTGCTGTTGCTGAGTCAACCGGATGATGTTAAGGATTCGTATGACTTGATGCTGAAATTCTAATGGAACGTCTGGTGTCATAACTTAAAAGTCAAACATAATTAATAATTGCATATTCACACTAGTGTCAAAATTTCATCTGTCAAAATTATTTATCTGCGAATGCAAGTACTGGAACTTCATGAACATGTGATAGCAGCACACTTGCTCACGAACCAGTGATTAACTCGTTCCTGATGAGTTATCTTGAAAGCATACCTACCTTCGTGAGACATAGGCATAGCGTTCTTGTGTTTCTTCGTACGGGGTTCTGTATGGACTTCAGCTGCGAATTACAACAATTCACAGGTTGGAACTTGTTGGCAAAATATGTTGACTTCGACAAGTACGCACAAGGAGAAGACAAACAGGCAATTCTTTCAACATTTTTGGTGACAGGTGACAAATTATTGTTAATTCTAATTCCAAGGGACCATTAAAAAATTCCAAATTATCCGTGTTTTCGAAATAACAAATTAGCACTCAAAAATGCAAGAAAAATGAAAACACATGTTGCACGTACGCAGGTTTGTTTTGGTCTAGGAAAGGCTGCTTTTCGTAAGATATCTTGTGCGGGAGCGGCAAGTTTGTGAAAGAAAATGTCAGCCATATTTCAAAATTCCCGCAGGAAGCACGTGCATCAACCGAAGAGGCGAAGACAACTGGGTGCAGCGTCGGGCCCCCTATGCAACCACAGCAAAACTACAGTGCCTGCGCAGGCAGCGGCTGACCACTTAGAACGGGTTATTGTGTGGGAGAATATCCTTGTGCGTGCAACCAAGGGGAAATGGTGCTCCGTCAAGAGGAGAGAGGGGAAATGCG
This sequence comes from Ornithodoros turicata, assembly GCF_037126465.1. NCBI lineage: Eukaryota > Metazoa > Arthropoda > Arachnida > Ixodida > Argasidae > Ornithodoros > Ornithodoros turicata. Next base: position 37,354,336 of record NC_088204.1, read on the forward strand.
GAAGCACAGCTTATGAATGACAAGGTTAGCACACTACGAGACATGATGATGCACCACAGGAGGAAAAAAAAAAGATCGAATGATGGCCTTTCCCAATGGAATGCACTGCTCTTTTCCACAGAACAAGCAGCTGAGCCGATTATGTGTCATGGGCTCCGCATTACGTGATGCATATCAAATTTTGTACGAATACGAATTAACGAGCATTTGCTTTCATACAAATGCATGTATGTTTGACGGGACCTATCAAACAAGCTGAATTATCTGAATTAACAGGGGCAGAACTGGCAAGCCTTTACTACTTTATTTACATGATTACAAGACAACCGCTGCACTTTGCCCTTAAGATTAGGACAAAAAGATATTTGACGCCAATATTCACGTGCCGGCTGAGGCACTTCTACCTGGATAATTACCACTTCACTTTGCACCTGAGGAAGCTTGTATAAATTAAACCTAAACAAAAATCTTCATACATAATGTAAAACCTAAAGACTAAGGGAACGTGAAGGGACAGACACAACACAAAGTCTCAAACACAGCTCAAAATTTTACTTCACATACAAGAATATATACACAAACAGAGGGAAGAGAAATAATCAGTTGAGGACATAATAGGAAGTCAGTTCAGGAGAACGAGAAGTCTGCTCAAGGCCGGACTGAGGATTATGCAGGGTTGCTCACACAGTTCCCACTAGAGGTTATGCATAGGGTCTCTCTCAAAAGCCTTCTGTGAGGGTCCACTTCAGAATCCTCCACAATTGTTTCATCCCATAGAGGGAAGCAGTCTGAGCATTCCTCCAAATGCTTGGCAATTTCGAAATATGAAGCTTTATTTTTTACTTTTAATCAATGCTCTCTCAGACGATCATTTAAGCAACGTTTCGTCTGGCCAATATAACAGAAACCACAAGCTAGGGGGATCTGATAAACAACGTTTGAAGAACAGGGGACAAATGTGCTCCGTTGATTCTTGCAAGTAACGTCAGGTGTCACGAAAGGCATGAGGCGATCAAGACGGAAGTTATTCTTGAAAACAAGGTTGACTTGAAATTTCTTCGAGACACTTCAAAGTGTCTCACAATTTATTGACAGTTCCGAAGAAATTTCAAGTCAACCTTGTTTTCAAGAATAACTTCCATCTTGATCGCCTCATGCCTTTCGCGAAACCTGAAGTTACTTGCAAGAATCACCAGAACAAGTTTGTCCCCTGTTCTTCTAACGTTGTTTATCATATCCCCCTAGCTTGTGGTTTCTGTTATACTGTCCAGACAAAACGTTGATTAAATGATCGTGTGAAAGAGCATTCATTAAAAGTAAATATAAAGCTTCATATTCCGAAATTGCCAAGCATTTGGAGGAATGCTCAGATTGCTTCCCTCTATGGGATGAAACAATTGTGGAGGATTCTGAAGTGGACCCTCACAGAAGGCTTTTGAGAGAGAACCTATGCATAACCTCTAGTGGGAACTGTGTGAGCAACCCTGCATAATCCTCGGTCTGGCCTTGAGCAGACTTCTCGTTCGCCCGAACTGACCTCCTATTATGTCCTCAACTGATTATTTCTCTTCCCTCTGTTTGTGTATATATTCTTCTACGTGAAGTAAAATTTTCAGCTGTGTTTGAGACTTCGTGTTCCCTAGCCTCGGGGTTTTACATTATGCATCACCATCACCAGCTCACTTCCTTCCTAGCCATTTTTTCATTGAAAAATCTTCAGTGTCGGTCTCTGCACTTCTGTTTACAGGACTTGACTCCCCTCTTCGTATACGCTTCTGGATAACATTCTTGACAACCTGCGTCCCAATGACTGACGATTGCTTTTTGAAGAAATTTACTGCAAATAACTAGTTACTACAAACACAACGAGAATTGGCAGAGGCAGACCACAATTAGGGACGACACAGACAGTAAGCCTCAAACGCCCAGAAATTAACGAAATCAAACAATTCAGGGAAAAGAGGTGCTGACGCCAGGAATCGAACCCATCCAAGAAGACCCAGAAGACCCAGGTTCGATTCCTGGCGTCAGCACCTCTTTTCCCTGAGTTGTTTGATACAGTCACTAGTTACGTATTTTCAACACTGTATTTGGACAAACGTAAAACCTAGGAACATTCTGCCCCATTTATCATAATTGTCTTACAAGTTATGCCTTCAAGTTATCCCTCCTTGACCATGCTGCAGTTACTGCATATTATGTAGGCTATCATAGGCCTTTGCTCTCATGGCCAGTGGCATACAAAAACGACACGTCGTACAAAATGGATTTCATACGTGCAGATGAAGTACAGCGTTGCCTACGTGTTCCTGGGAGCTTTTCACTTTGACATGCTGCATCAGCTTCGCCATCTGTGTTGTAAAAGCATAACAACAGATAAAAAATGGAGTAGCAATAGTGTACTCGGACTTGTGATTTCGATAATGTTATGGTTAATGCACTGATACTATTAATGATATGGACCTGGAAACAGTTGAGGCAGCGAACTTCCGACGTTCGATGATGTGTTGCTGTGTCTGTCACCTGAAAGGACAATTACCCAACTTCTAATTAATATAGAAACGCTACTTGTAGTTATTAGCGATATTGACGGTGGGCCACTGATTTCCCGCTTGGCCTTGGACCCGTAACTCATAACAATACTTGTAAGGAAGAAGTTCAATACCTCAGTGCACGACAGTAGACCATACGAGCCCGCCAAACTTCACTTTCGTTTCCTGCGCCGTCCACAGCTGTCCACCAGGCAGTGTGACTGACCAGTGACGCAGTGACCACCACGGTGACCACGATAATGATGATCGTGGCGATGGGGCGATGGCATCGACTGCCGTGCTATAGCCGTGCTGCTCCAAATATATTTTTAAACCGGGGGTTAGCATGCCTGAAACTTACGATGTTCGTGCAGAACATTCATTAAATTAAATATTAAATTATTAATTATTAAATTAATTATTAAATATCATTATTAAATTAAATAGTTTCAAAGATTCAAACCAAACCCCAGTATATTGCGCTACAAACAGACAAACGTATTAACCACGATTTAGGTAGCATGTGTAGCATAATTTAATTTGTACACCAATAATGATGGATTCTTTTCAGACTGAAAGATGGAAAGAAAGATAAATTTATATTTACTCATATGATATCCACCTAACAAAGGTGGGGGCGTTGCGGCGCATATTAAATATGGCAGCTCCCACTACGCTTGTATGATTCGTCCATGCTCATTTCGCGGGAAAAGGAAATGGTAAGTGATGCGTTTTCTGTGTCAATAACTGTGTGAGATACTATTGAAACGCAGCAATCTTGATGTTAAACGCTGCTGTTTAATATCAGGCCAACTGTAAGCGCTGCTATGCAGCGTATCGTATTGTGTAGCATTGGTTCAGTCTGGGATTGCTCTCTCTATTGCTTCTGGTGTCATCTTATTGTTCTTGTCATATTCAGGTCATGCCACGGCTCGACACGTCAAACACCTGTCTAAAGCAGCGAGGATGCCAGTGACTTTCAGCTGGAACACGTGAAAACTACCATTCAAAAAGTGAGGGTGGTGAAGTACCAACGTGAGATAGATCGACCTGCACTTCACTCTACAATTTACTTCCGACACATAGAAACGTTGGAACCAGATACTGAATAAGATGTGGTAATGAGACTTTTCGTACTTGCCTTTACTATTGCAAAAATAGAAGGGAATAAATTAAACCTAATCTGCAAAAAGGGGAGCAATTTGTCCTGATCGTTGCGCACGATTAATTTGTAATTTATGCCAAAGGATAGCGAACCTAACATATGAGCAAACTTTTGCTGATGAGTCGCAGACAAAAAGTTCTAACCATCGGTTGTCTGGGATGTTCGAACACTGAAACAGAGCAGGTAGTTGAAAATCACGTTGACAATGATGTTGACGAAGTAATACAAAGCTGCACAGCTCACATAAGTTGTCCATTAGCTGCATGTCTGTTTTGGGTACCCCAGGCTAACATAAGGTTGCTATTGGATAATTTTCTTTGCACAAGGCTGACATAGACCATAATATTGGAAGCGCGCCTTTGGAAGTGTCCAGTTAATGTGCAAGTGCCAAATTTGGAGCTGCAAGTTGGGAGAGGCAAGAAAGCACTCTTCTGTTGCAGGCGAAGTCAAACCATTCCAGAATTACTTCCTGAGGGAAGTTGTCCCCTGACATTGTAAACAATATGTACACCTTTTCAGGCAAAAGGGGGAAAGTCTGTTAAAGCAGCATGCATGTTTCTTCGTGACAAGTGAAGCGAGTGAACTGTTAAAAGCTGTGTCACATGGTTGAAAGCACGGTCTCATTTACTTACAGGAGTTTGATTAAGGAAACTGTGCTCCCGTGGTCCAAGCTTTGCAACCTGGCATGATCGGATTTGCACAAAGGCCGTCGCAAAGATATGCACAAATATTGACAAGGTAGACATACTGTATTGAACTTAATGGCAAAAGGGCAAGGCCAGCTGGCACATAATGAGAAACTTGTCGCCCATCTTAGGCTTTGTAACAATTGTTCCCCAGCTTTCGACGAGACAAGTGTCCTGGATTCTGTTCGGGACCCTGTAGCCAGACTGTTAAAGGAATACAAAGAGATTGTCACAAGGGGAAACTGTGTACGTCTGACGTCGGTTGCCCCCTCGCCACCAATTCGGAAGTTGTTGGGTAATTAGGTGATTCTTGTCATTAAAGGGTTTGCTGTGTTCGAGAATGTGTCGTCACTCCCCTGTTCCTTTCTCGGGTTCCGTTTCTTCACTTTATACTGTAAACAAAATACAGAAGCCGACACTGAAGATTTTTGTTTAAGTTTAATTTGTACAAGCTTTCGCGTGGAGGTCCACGCTTCCTCAGGTACAAAGTGAAGTGGTGACACACATAAGTATATATAGTATAGACACTGCTGTACAAAGAAAGGGAAGAGGAAGGGAGATATGGTGCCACATGTCTGTGTACAATGAATAGCTGGGCAGACGGATAAGTGACCTCTAACCGTTTAAGAACAGTAAAAGGTGTTGTTGTGAACAAAAAGGCTCGCCAACCAGTTTCGCGGAAGGGGGGTCAGGAGTATGGGAAACGAGTGGCCCAGAATGGACAAAAGGGAAGGTTACGGATTATCTAACGGAGTACCAGACGATGACTGAAAGTGGGGATTCAAGAATTGTGCACAAATAAATATAGATATATAGCTACTAAATTTACATAAGCGGATATAACGAGCCAGGACTAAGATTCAGACCATTTGGTGTGAGACACTTGAATTGCGAAATTAAGTAGGACTCTCTATTCTTACGTTTAATGTCGGTACGGAACCCAGATTCTAGCAATATAATTTTCAAATCAGTTTCAAAATCGTGATTAGGTTGATTGAAGTGAATGGCGACAGGAGTTTCAAGGTAGAGTTGAGAGCAAGGTAGAGTTTCAAGGTTGAGTTCAAATGGGTAATTTCTTTTTTCGAAATCAGATACCATTTGCTGAGCATGTTTTACAAAATCAGTCTGATCTGAGCAGATTCGTTTCAGGCGCAAGAACTGACCATATGGAATACTCCTTTTCTGGTGATTGGGATGATAGCTTTCATAGTGGAGATACTGGCGCTTGTCCGTTGGTTTCTTGTATAGTTCAGTGGTCAGCCTACCAGATTTACATGACACTGTCACATCAAGGAAGTTGATGGATGACCTTGAATAGTTACAGGTAAATTTAATTTTGCTATGCAGAGAATTGAAGTGATCAAAAAATGACTGCAGAGATGCCTCATCACCAGACCAGAGGACAAAAATGTCGTCGATGAACCTGAGATATATAAGTGGCTTAAGGGGGAAAGAATTGAGGGCTGAGTTTTCAAAACGACCCATGAATAAATTGGCATAATTAGGTGAAACCCGGGAGCCCATGGCAGCGCCATGAATTTGGACGAAGTGTTGATCGTTGAATACGAAGTTATTACAGCTAAGAACTAGTTCTAAAAGGGGGATGATAGCGGGCATGGGAAGAATATCGGAAGGGTGAGAATTAAGGAAGTGTTCAACAGCAGAGAGACCTTCGTCATTGGGAATGTTAGTGTATAGCGAAACGACATCCATTGTTGCCAACAAAATGTCACCATGGTTACTGAAATGGTCATGGACAGCGTTAATTTTGGAAAGGAAATCGTTTGTGTCTTTGACAAAGGATGGGAGAAGGGGTGGGATGTGTTTGATGCAGTGGTCAGCAACTAAGGATAATTTCTCTGTCGGTGTGTTTATTCCTGAAATAATGGGTCTCCCAGGGTTATTGGGTTTATGAACTTTGATCAAAAGATAAAAATTACCTGGTGTAACGTTCTTAGGACGCAAGAATTTGGAAATATGGGACGGGATAAGTTTACTAGTGACGAGTTCATCAATTTTCTTATTAATAAGAAGACAAAAGGAAGGGGTTGGATCCTGATCGATAGCTCTGTAGAATGAGCGGTCACTTAACTGCCTGTCTGCTTCCGCGATGTAGTCGGATGTATTGAGAACAACTATACCGCCACCCTTGTCCGCTGGTCTGATAATAATGTCATTACGGGCTTTAAGATTTCGTAGCGCTACTTTCTCACAATTAGACAAGTTATCAGTGTGTACAATAGATTTCGAATAATTTGTCTTGATATCCTTGTGAACGGCCTTGATGTAATTGTCAATAAGGGGGCTAGTTCTAGAGGAGTCCGGCGTCCAGCTAGAGGGGTTTCGGAAGGGCGCAGCATCTGAGCTAGATTTATCGTGAAAGAAAGTTTTCAGGTGCATTCTCCTACCTAAGTTGTGCAGATCGTGCAGAATTTCAAATTCATCAATACTACGCTCCGTAGGTACAAAACTGAGACATTTTGAGAGAACACCAAGTTCAGCCTCGTCGAGGGTCACATCAGAAAGATAAAAGACGGTGTTATGGCCAGCCTTCGTGGAAGATGGTTCAGAATTTATCACGTCACAAATGCCATGCGCTAAAATGGGAGATAGAATAAGATCATCACGTTTCGATTTTTTTGGTTTTGATTTCGTGAATTTTCTTCAGCTTATTGGCAGTGAATTCAGAGAGATTAAGAACTTCATGTTGAGAGAGTTGGTTAGCAAGCTGTTTGAGCTGGTTATCAATATCTTTCAAGACGTAAGAACTTTCCTGTCTGAGAATTTTAACTAGTTGGAGCGACGCATTATTGAGAGCGGTAGCCCACTTCGTAGAGCTCAATGGGGAATGGAACTTAAAAGACGGCGTGATGGACAATGATAAACCTTTGGGAATTATACGTTGAGATATACAATCTGTATAAAAACTAAAATTAGACAGGAATCTAGCTTTCCTAGCCAAAAGTTTACGCGCTTTCAAGAAGGGCACTGAATGACGTTCATTGTTCTGTACAAGTCATTGTGTCCGGCCGGACCTGCGTTGTCTAGACTGCTTGCGTGTTGTCATAGGGAAGCGACGGCTAACTCTCCTCTGTGGCCTGGCTGGAGGAGAAGAGCGTACTTGAGCAGACGCACCACGCGAAGTAGAAAAAGTCCTTGGTGAAGAACCCACGTTCACACAGTCAGACACCCCTGGAGATGCATCGGGGTGAAGTGGGGATCGCAGGTGGACTCCGGCACTATGGTTAGCACACTCCGCAGGAGAGAAGCTGATTACGTTGACAGCGGCTGGAGAAGAGGCCGGGGGACTGTTGATGGGTGAAGCTGGAGCTTGTGGAGAAGAGGTCTTGGGCACAGGGGTTGTAGGAACCAACGCAGGATGGGAAGCAGAAGGGGCTGGTTGGTCGTTGCACGAGTTAAGTGGAGCAAGAACGTTCTTGCTCCACTTAACTCGTGCAACGACCAACCAGCCCCTTCTGCTTCCCATCCTGCGTTGGTTCCTACAACCCCTGTGCCCAAGACCTCTTCTCCACAAGCTCCAGCTTCACCCATCAACAGTCCCCCGGCCTCTTCTCCAGCCGCTGACAACGTAATCAGCTTCTCTCCTGCGGAGTGTGCTAACCATAGTGCCGGAGTCCACCTGCGATCCCCACTTCACCCCGATGCATCTCCAGGGGTGTCTGACTGTGTGAACGTGGGTTCTTCACCAAGGACTTTTTCTACTTCGCGTGGTGCGTCTGCTCAAGTACGCTCTTCTCCTCCAGCCAGGCCACAGAGGAGAGTTAGCCGTCGCTTCCCTATGACAACACGCAAGCAGTCTAGACAACGCAGGTCCGGCCGGACACAATGACTTGTACAGAACAATGAACGTCATTCAGTGCCCTTCTTGAAAGCGCGTAAACTTTTGGCTAGGAAAGCTAGATTCCTGTCTAATTTTAGTTTTTATACAGATTGTATATCTCAACGTATAATTCCCAAAGGTTTATCATTGTCCATCACGCCGTCTTTTAAGTTCCATTCCCCATTGAGCTCTACGAAGTGGGCTACCGCTCTCAATAATGCGTCGCTCCAACTAGTTAAAATTCTCAGACAGGAAAGTTCTTACGTCTTGAAAGATATTGATAACCAGCTCAAACAGCTTGCTAACCAACTCTCTCAACATGAAGTTCTTAATCTCTCTGAATTCACTGCCAATAAGCTGAAGAAAATTCACGAAATCAAAACCAAAAAAATCGAAACGTGATGATCTTATTCTATCTCCCATTTTAGCGCATGGCATTTGTGACGTGATAAATTCTGAACCATCTTCCACGAAGGCTGGCCATAACACCGTCTTTAATCTTTCTGATGTGACCCTCGACGAGGCTGAACTTGGTGTTCTCTCAAAATGTCTCAGTTTTGTACCTACGGAGCGTAGTATTGATGAATTTGAAATTCTGCACGATCTGCACAACTTAGGTAGGAGAATGCACCTGAAAACTTTCTTTCACGATAAACCTAGCTCAGATGCTGCGCCCTTCCGAAACCCCTCTAGCTGGACGCCGGACTCCTCTAGAACTAGCCCCCTTATTGACAATTACATCAAGGCCGTTCACAAGGATATCAAGACAAATTATTCGAAATCTATTGTACACACTGATAACTTGTCTAATTGTGAGAAAGTAGCGTTACGAAATCTTAAAGCCCGTAATGACATTATTATCAGACCAGCGGACAAGGGTGGCGGTATAGTTGTTCTCAATACATCCGACTACATCGCGGAAGCAGACAGGCAGTTAAGTGACCGCTCATTCTACAGAGCTATCGATCAGGATCCAACCCCTTCCTTTTGTCTTCTTATTAATAAGAAAATTGATGAACTCGTCACTAGTAAACTTATCCCGTCCCATATTTCCAAATTCTTGCGTCCTAAGAACGTTACACCAGGTAATTTTTATCTTTTGATCAAAGTTCATAAACCCAATAACCCTGGGAGACCCATTATTTCAGGAATAAACACACCGACAGAGAAATTATCCTTAGTTGCTGACCACTGCATCAAACACATCCCACCCCTTCTCCCATCCTTTGTCAAAGACACAAACGATTTCCTTTCCAAAATTAACGCTGTCCATGACCATTTCAGTAACCATGGTGACATTTTGTTGGCAACAATGGATGTCGTTTCGCTATACACTAACATTCCCAATGACGAAGGTCTCTCTGCTGTTGAACACTTCCTTAATTCTCACCCTTCCGATATTCTTCCCATGCCCGCTATCATCCCCCTTTTAGAACTAGTTCTTAGCTGTAATAACTTCGTATTCAACGATCAACACTTCGTCCAAATTCATGGCGCTGCCATGGGCTCCCGGGTTTCACCTAATTATGCCAATTTATTCATGGGTCGTTTTGAAAACTCAGCCCTCAATTCTTTCCCCCTTAAGCCACTTATATATCTCAGGTTCATCGACGACATTTTTGTCCTCTGGTCTGGTGATGAGGCATCTCTGCAGTCATTTTTTGATCACTTCAAATCTCTGCATAGCAAAATTAAATTTACCTGTAACTATTCAAGGTCATCCATCAACTTCCTTGATGTGACAGTGTCATGTAAATCTGGTAGGCTGACCACTGAACTATACAAGAAACCAACGGACAAGCGCCAGTATCTCCACTATGAAAGCTATCATCCCAATCACCAGAAAAGGAGTATTCCATATGGTCAGTTCTTGCGCCTGAAACGAATCTGCTCAGATCAGACTGATTTTGTAAAACATGCTCAGCAAATGGTATCTGATTTCGAAAAAAGAAATTACCCATTTGAACTCATCCATGACTCGTTTGCCAAATCATCTAGCCTATCCAGGGAGTCCTTATTCACCCCGAAACGTAAAGAGGACTTAAGTAATGTAGTTTTATCCACCACATATCATAAATCACTTGTCAATACCAATTCCATTCTTAGACGCCACCTCAATATATTACATGCTGACGAGCAATTAAAGGAAATTTTTCCCACTCCCCCATTAGTAGCATTCCGTAGATCGAAAAATTTGCGCGACATCCTCACGTCATCATGCATGATGAAGCGCTCGCCGGGTTGTTATCCTTGTGGTAGTACACGGTGCCAGACCTGTAAATTTATCGCGCCGTCCACCATTGCCCGTAGCACTTTGGGTGACTTCTGTTTGAAAATTCGTCATTCACTCCACTGTAATTCACCCAATATTTGTTACTTGATATTCTGCAGCAAGTGCAATTCACAATACATCGGTGAAACCTCCAACACAATGAGAAAAAGATTTCATGGCCACAAATTTGATATCCTAAATGCCCGCCAAACTCCTGTCGCCATTCACTTCAATCAACCTAATCACGATTTTGAAACTGATTTGAAAATTATATTGCTAGAATCTGGGTTCCGCACCGACATTAAACGTAAGAATAGAGAGTCCTACTTAATTTCGCAATTCAAGCGTCTCACACCAAATGGTCTGAATCTTAGTCCTGGCTCGTTATATCCGCTTATGTAAATTTAGTAGCTATATATCTATATTTATTTGTGCACAATTCTTGAATCCCCACTTTCAGTCATCGTCTGGTACTCCGTTAGATAATCCGTAACCTTCCCTTTTGTCCATTCTGGGCCACTCGTTTCCCATACTCCTGACCCCCCTCCCGCGAAACTGGTTGGCGAGCCTTTTTGTTCACAACAACACCTTTTACTGTTCTTAAACGGTTAGAGGTCACTTATCCGTCTGCCCAGCTATTCATTGTACACAGACATGTGGCACCATATCTCCCTTCCTCTTCCCTTTCTTTGTACAGCAGTGTCTATACTATATATACTTATGTGTGTCACCACTTCACTTTGTACCTGAGGAAGCGTGGACCTCCACGCGAAAGCTTGTACAAATTAAACTTAAACAAAAATCTTCAGTGTCGGCTTCTGTATTTTGTTTATGTGATCTACAGGACTTGACTCCCCTCTTCGTATACGCATCTTTATACTGTATTGAACATCTGCCTTGATGTGCCACCTCACCGGGTTTTTTTTTGTTTTTTTCTGTTTTAATTCGCTCAGTAGAGCCACCCAAAGGGTACGACAGAAAGCTACACCCATCTCATAACAGCTTCATGGGGCCACCGACCAAACATCATTTCACTGCCACACTAGTACGCATATATTTTTTTAAAGCATAACTGCTTACATATTTTAGACATTTCAAGTGCATGTAAAAGTCTACACTTTCAGGTAAACTGAGAAGGGGGTCCCGCCATACTCTTTACCACCCAAGAAATTAAGTCACATCCCGCGGCCTGCAGTATGATGCATAAGGTACAGAAGTTCTCCCCCACCAAGGCAAATAGGGACTGTGGACCACAAGCAGATTGATTAGATCACGCTGTCTATACTACTTGCAACCCGTCTTAACACTACAAACTTGAAAACAACAACCTTTTCATTACAAAAATGACGAGCAAAAACCACAGCGACAGCACACGACAGGCTCGAACTAACAACTGACGTTAATTGGGAAGATACACACGGTCTCCACAAAATCTCAATCACCTCAAGGGGGGGGGGGGGGGGGTAGCCCATCTCTCTGCACTGAATTCGACAAACTTTTTCTTTTGTCAGTGCCACAGGGTGGATGTTGCAGCACTCATAGAGAAGCTTTCTTGCACCTGATGTGGATGTTCACTGTTCACCACAGTATCAAATAAACTCATTATGCAAAACAAAATATATTGTTTTCAGCTCTTTTTATTTTTTTCATGTTTCTAATTTTTTATGGTTCATGTAAAACTAGGCTTTGTGGCACTTCGACTCAGTACAGTGGTCTCCCTTTTAGATGGACACTAAGGGACCTCAGAAATTTGTTCGTCTTATGGGTTCAGCTTAACAGAAGTGCTTGAGATTACACCAGCTGAGTCTAAATTTTCGGTGTGTCATAACCACTAATAAAATAGGTTGCAATGTCGAAACATCTCCTTGGTTGGCAAAGATTTAAAAACTTTGTATGCTGTTCACACAATTTGCGTGTAAATGCTATGTATAATTCTAACTTTGTATGAGGTGGCACACTTCATCTTTTTTCATTGTCTCTGCAAAGGAGACAAAAAAGATTGCCAAGAAACTGAGGTGCTAAGCTCTGCAGCGAGAAACTCAAGCAAAATGCGAAGTACGTGACTATCAAGCTTAATTCGAGATAAAAATCAGACGAGAAAAAAAAAAGAAACAGAAAAGTAGATGCGGCTGTGCGAATGCATGCAAGCAACACCTTGCAATGCGCCTGTAAAGTTGACTCCCCCGCAGTGCTTGTGTGTGTGAGGTGAAGCCCGCTTTGGAAACGTGCTGATGATTTGTGTTAAAAGAAATTCCGAAGAATCATTCCCTTCTGGAAGACAGGATCGAGTTCTCCATCGACATTCGCGTTAACCGAATCTGCCAATCGACGTAGTTCATCTTAAGCTATTTTTTAAAAATTACTTCTAGTTTCCTTTTCTTTATTCTTCTTTTTTTGCGTGTCACAAATAGGACAAGCAGTCGTAGTTTGCGCAATAACGGGAGACCACTGTAATTGCAAAAATTGATTGTGTTGCAGACACCACATACAAAAAATATATAAATGTAATGTCTGACAAAACATACGTTGTGGATCACTTTAGGAGATTGGCAAATCCCACCAGGATATTCTGGGGACTTTCCGAAGACGTCCCGAGTTGACCAGGACGTTTCGATTAGAACAGGATATCCACAGGATATCGCTGGTTGTCTGGGTAGAGACTGAAAGAACAGAGTAAACACATGAGGCATCCTGCCCACTGATGCGCCAAGCCCACTGTCGAGGAAGGGTGTCGAGCCGGTATATATAGGCCTCGTAGGTGTCGCCTCTGCAGAAGTCGCTCGTTGCTGCTGATGGTGAACCATGTGTAGAAGCGTTGTATTTGTCGGGATAACAGGCGGCGATAACACGAAGTGTAGATCCTGAAGATTGCCTGCCACTGCCCTTGTCTCAAAAAGCAGTAAAGACTGAAAGAACTGAGTAAACACATAAGGCATCCTGCCCACTGATGCGCCAAGCCCACTCGCCAAGCTCCTCCAAGCCCAGCGTTCTTGCTCTCTGATAGGCTCATCAACGCTCGGAGTACTGTCTTACCATACAATGCTACTACTCCACTTATGCTGCAAGGCTCAGTGCGACACCCGTCCTGTGGTACTGGAACACTACCTTGAAAGAATTCGCTGGCAGGTCCTAGGAAAAAGATTTTACAGGTAAACAGACAGGAGGCAGGCCCCGCAGCATATGGTAAACTTGCTAACTCAACTAGCCACACTATGGCAGCTGGCATACACTAAGCAGCTGTGGTAGTTTCCATTACAGAAGTGAAATGTATGTCAGCATTGACGACATTTTCAGGGTGGTGCGGCAGAGTTTTCACGTACTGCATGGCATTGAGGTCTCACGACTCTCCCCTCCGGCGATACCCTTGCGGCTGTTGTCCATACTGTCATATATAACTACCCGATTGAAAAAATCACCAGAATTATTCTGGTGTTTCCTGGTGTTCCTGGCGCTAACACTAGACACTTTTGATGTTTGTAATGTGCACATCAAATTTCTGGCGTGACACCAGGGTGATTCTAGTGCTGTCGAGTTCTCCTGATGTCAACACCAGAGTGGACTACTACGACACCAGAAGGATTCTGGTGCCTTCTAGAATGCTTGGTGTGCGCACTAGACAGATGTAGTGTTTTAATGTGACCGTTAGAGCGGTCTGGTGTGGTTCACAGACACCAGACCTACAGGCGCCACGGTACGAGCACTACACGTTTTTACCATGAAAACCGCTATTTACAATGATCATGAGTTCCTTAGCGCAACTTCTTTTACAAAGGAATGATAATTCGGATCGCAAATAATTCCCCCGAGTGTCGAAATTGACACGCTTTGCGGCTTTCACTCGAGTTTGAAAACGAAACTTTACGCTCTCATTGTCACATAAGACAGCGACAGCGCCATCGGTATTAGTGTCTGTTTTGAACTCAACGAGCTGGCCGAGGTGGTTGAGGTAGCGTTCCGTCCTGGTTTTCAACATAAAAACTGCGCACGAATGTGAACAATTTTGAATATGTGTTTCTGAAGTTCTGCATTATATGTCGTAGTTTGCTTTTCAACCTGTGCACAAGTGGAAGTGTGAGAAAATACAAGAGATGCATTCGGGGTAGATGTGACGACTGGTCGTTGGTGTGACGTCTTTGAATGTGTGTTTCGTCCGGCATCATGTGAACTGATTATTCACGGGATATGGACTACAAGAAGAGAGGACGGAAAATGACTGAAGAGTTGATCGAGTATGCTTTTCTAAATTATAACTGTGCCGCATGTTATGTATTCACACTCGCAGAAGAAATAACATTTCTCCTTTTTGTACTTTTATATTGTGGAGTGTATACTTCTCCTAAATGTGTATCATCAATGATAGAAGTAATATAGACAGTTTTGTTACACGTGCTTGTCTGTTCCTATTTCTGATTCTCAGTATACTATATGCAAACAATTAGTAGCCTGCTAACAGCTGGGACACCTTGGCAATAGAAAGAAACCTTTGATATCTTGTTGTATTGTTGACTGGTTTAATGAGTCGCTAACATTATTGAGTACATCCCAAGCAGCCTTAGTACCGCAATAATGAGCAGACCGTGTTGGTTGAATGTTCCACATTCATGTATGCATGACAGGATCCCTTCGTGGTGTTTTATGATGCTCGACTATTGATCATTATGCTGTTTCACGCATTCGATACCGAGAGGTTTTTGACTGCTCAGCGCCCTCACGAGGCTCTGAAAGTTGTGCATTAGTTTTGAACGCTTAGAGAAAAACAAGCAGGGCAGCACTAACACCGTGTTCGTGCTGTGGTGCCGCGCTTGCACTGTCCTGCTTTCTCCCTCACAGACACACATGTCTACAGCTATGCACAGCTTTAGTGCATTGTGAGGTTCCTGACGGACCAAGTACATCGCAGGATTGAACGCAATATGAGACATCATAATGTTCAACAGTGGAGCATCACAAAACACCAGGGATCCTGGTGTGCAACACCTGAGCGCACACATCAGAGAACAGACACTAGGAACACCAGGGAATTCTGATGCTAACAATCAGAGAAGAAAGCACCAGGAATGTCCCAAATCACAGCCACCAAAAACACCAGGATGATTCTAGTGCTTTTTTCAATAGGGTATGCACCATGACAGCATTTCTTGCTGTACCTATACCTCTACGTGTCGCAGATAGAATGGTACCATTGCTTGTACAGTGAACTGGGGGCAGGCACGAGATCCTGGAAGCGCTGTGGCCAAGGTGTGTTCGGCATACCGGACTGTGTCTCGGCGTGTAGTGAGTCTGGAACAGCCCCCACGCACTTTCCCAAAATGACTTTCACATAACAGGCTGTATTGTTTTCTTACCACAGACGCAAGTTGCAGAGCCTGCTTGGTGTTGTTTACTGTAGCCTTTCTCACGCACACGCTTGAAAGTCTCTCCTATGACTTTCAAAAGAACGAGGTCGATTCTCCATTCGCTATGCATAGCATGACTTCGCAGACAAGGAATGACACACAGGCTATTACGGAAGCTATAAGGAAAGCTGGCGCAGAAGAACTTACAACTTACGACGTACTTGTCTGGAGTCGACAGCGTGCAGTTTATCAGGCCTGGATCTCGAGGCGTTTGTTTCGACTAATAAACATGTACTGGGTAACATGCCGTATCTGTCTGGTAGTCGGAAGAAACTTTCTTGCAATACCTTTACATCTCAGGCAGGATAAACTGCAAGCTGTTGATTCCAGGCAAGTATGTCCCAAGCTGTACCGACGAACATGCATTAAACACACACAAAACACTTCCACTGCATAGAACGTGCAGAATAATGACATTCAACGCTTTGCTCCTGGTATCAAGCTACATCACGTGTGCAATGAATAAGAGTGAAACAGAGTTAGCCTGTAATGGCTGCTACCCGCAGATGTCATACCTGGGGGAGGTGGTAATGATGTTTCCCCACTGTCACTACTAGAGTAGTTTCTGCTGATGAACCTACCAGGCCTTTTGCGCGTGCGTCTCACTTCAACGTCAGATTACAAGTCAGATGTGTGCTCAGCTGCAGTCAGCTTCTTCCATGCATCCTCATGTGAGCCTTACGTGCAATCAGACATGTCGATTGCAATCAAACTTGCCTCATATATTGACTCAATGCCACAATCATCTGAGAGTATGAGAATAGTTTTTTTTTTCTCTTTGAGCAAAAGGCAGAGAAGCAACAAATGAAGCTTAAGGTAGGGCAGACTTCTGCTGTGAAGACTGTGGCACAGTAGTAATTGAGAGGGGTTCATATTAGAATACATTACAATACAAATATGCACTTACAAAATCTCTCAATTACTGCACGCTCAACTCATTGCCAATTCAGTGCTGGGGTTTGCCCTCTAATTATCATCGCCCTCAGCTTGCTTGAATTCTTCTTAGGGGGCCACCAGCAAAAGTTGCCGTCGACCCAGGTGGCATGTACAACCACAACATCGTTGTCCTCGCCCGGAAATTTTGCTATCAAAAATTCTTCTTTGCCTGCAGATAATATTCATGTATGAGGAAACAGTATTCGGCACTGTCAGCAGAACAATACCTAAAAGGCGTCCTTGGCAAAAAAAGAAAGAACAAGATGCGGGCAGCGTGACAATACGAACAATACATGATAGTCATGACCGTGCCCTTATGAAAAAAGTTTTCTAGATTGTATAGAGTTTGTAAACAAGAACATAGAATGAGGGCATTAATCCTGAATAGAGAGTGTATACAGCATTGATCTGGCTTCAGTGTGGTTCCTTTAAATAATTGGTGATAGAAACAGATACAAACTGGATAGCAAATTTGAAAAGAAGCTGGAAACGATATTTTATAGAAACTAGAAACAATATTAGGTAGGAATTGGAGAGCATATTACAAGTCGTATACAATATAAATAGAATCTCGTTTCATTTTCGATACAGCTTCGACAACTGGTTGACTACGCATTGTTTGTGAAGCCTAGCCTATGGCAGTAGCTCGATAATCTTCTTTTGTATTTCAAAAACCAGGAACATTCCATTTATTTTACTACCACATCCCACCCACTGCGTGCCATCGCACTCGAAACCGAAAAAAAAAGAAAAGAAAAGAAAAAAAGAAAAGGAGAGAAAAACACACCGAACACTCGTATTGTCAACTGTAGGATGGGACAAGCGAAAGCTTGCCCACACCGACCACTTGCAGACGCACAAGCCTGCGACGTGTTTGCAGAGGAACAGATACTGGTAGAACACGCAACAAAATGGCTAGGCCACATGTGGAGCAGTCCTAGCTCGAGATGCAACCACACGGGTGAGGAGAGCACGCATAGATTGTTATTTCGGTACCGAATAACAGTCACTGAAAATATTTCCTCCAACTGGTTAATATATTACTGCATTAAGGACTGTGTTTGTTACTCAAATTACTCGAACTAACCCAGCACAATCTCCACACCAAATTAATGTGGAGCTGCACGTTGCGCATGCATGGAGCCAGCCCCGTACTATACGATTAGCTACAGCGATCAGTGAGTTACACTAGGTTTAAACGATGGTATAGACAGTTGAAAATAGGTACAAAAGTGGTACTTCCGCCCTGGTTTACCTGTTTTACATACCTTTTCCTGTGACAGTGTAGAAGCAGCAGTTCGTCAAGTGCAACATTAAAAAGTACTAAACGGTAAATGTTCACGTTGCCTGAAGTGATAAGTCACAATATTGCTATTAGCATTTGTATCCATGTTCATACATGCACATATCACATGTATTAGTTGTTCTTCAAATGTACAGCAAAAAACAAGTAACACACGTCCGTAAATAAGACCTTTCGGGGCAGGTAGTATTAGCTCTATAGAGACTGTATAGAAAATTTAAACATTCTAGAGTCTGAATCCTGTATAGAAACTGTATAGAGTTTACCAGTTAAAAACCCTATACAGCTTCTATCTAGTTCCTATGCACAAGATTCACACTAGACACGATAGATAGATTCTCTATAGGCCCTGTATAGAAACTAGAAAATCATTTTCATATGGGTGATCACAGTAAAGTCGACCTGATGGTGCGACAATGAACTAGCTAGAGCGTAATATAAAAGTTACTATGCATGAAGCAGTGGGAAGACAGCCCACTTTACTTGGAAAGGAAGCTTCACACATTTCATTGAAATATCGTCCATTGGCCAGGCGGGTTCGGAAACCAGATGGATTTTCAGAGATGTTGAGGGACAAGGAAATGTGTAGAGGTCGCTTTTTTGAAGTGGCGTGCAATTATGCATGGCTTCTTGGCTGCAGAGTACACGGCAATGTTCTCAATCTCAACCACACTGTCATCTAGGAGGGTCCAGCAGTTGTCCCCACAGCTGCTTCGTAAAGTGTACTTCCCAGCGATCACAACCTTCTTGTACTGTGGGCCTTCGCAACTTTCCAACAACGGTCCTGCATTGTGCTCAAGGCTGAGAACTACTTCTGTAGCAGTGCTGGCACGTACGGGAGGTGGAAGTTTTATACCATCCATGACACGAGTTGCTCCAGGTGATGTTCTGGCTTGCGAAGATGCCGTTTCAACTGCTTCATGAAATTTTCGAAAGCAGAAGCGCTCCGTGCGTCTGTAGGGCCATGGTACTGCATGTCATCGGCCAGGTGAAGACGCCCATGAACTTTGTACGATACAAGGTCTTCCCCGTAGATCGATGTGAACGTCATCACAAAGTAACGCAACAACTTTCTTGCATAGTACAAATGCTCCTGAAGGTGTCTGGCACTGGCTAATATGGTGAGCGCACAATGCAGAGCCATAAAATTCTGGTACATTCGGCTTGGGAAAGTGGAATGGAATACAACCGGCCCAGTGTAGAGTAGTAACAGCCTGAACTCAGTTGCCTTCCTAGTATCAAGCTCAGTGAAGCTTCTTGGTTTCCTCATAAATTCTGACCTTAAGTACTGCAGAAGGGACATATGCTTCTGTGATTCCTCAGGGCATGTTCTCGGGCCCTGCTTCTGATGCGTCTTCGGACCCCTGAACCAAAGCTGGAGCAATTAACTTGCATCCTATACCGAGCCACACGAGCTGCATAAAATACAGCGGGACAGCTGCGATTATATCAATTGGAAGCTCCGTCATGACCGTCATTCCTTTGTGGTGTTCCCTCTGAGCAAAGCTCCGGAAACTTTCATTTGTTCTGTGTTCACAGCGGGCAAGAGGAAAGCGCACCCTACCATTTTTATGTTCCCCCTTGATGGTGCACTTTGTACAGCTATAAAAGCCAGCATGGCTTTTCACAGACAAAACATAGGCCCTGGCTGGGGCGTCACATAAGGTGGCATTGACTCTAATGTGAACCACTCTCTTTTGTGTTGGAACTCCAGTCATTAGGACCTGTTGAAGCTCCGTGACGAATGATCGCAAGAAGACATTCGCGTCCTGGGGTTTGCTTCTCCCATAGAATGTGCCGACAAAGAATGGAAGCCCGTCACCACAGTTTGCAACCTTGCAAAGAATGGGCTAAAAGTGGCCCCTTGTGCTTTTGGTCAGTGGGAGCCCATCAATATTGAAATTCCAGTGCGAGGAGGTCTCGCAGCTGTGCTATATTCTGTAGTGAATACTGCAGCCCCGATGCAAGTCCAATGTGCCAATAGTTCCCACTGCTCATTTCGACTATTTCTGAGCCGCGTCTAGGCATCTGCATCAGAGTTCGTGCACAGCTTCGCAGAGAGCTATGGGCGGGATGTGAGCAAGGAGGTTACAGCGTCAAGCGTGACATTGTGACCGATTACCCACTCCCGCAGCTTTGTACGAAAATCGTCACTGAAGCTTTGTTGATCTTCTATGGGTTGCGCACGCTTCCAATGTCTTCAGTTAGTAAAACGTGATCACGGCATAGTATTGGGTGATTTCAGCATGATCCCTGACATTCATATCATCGCCCTACATGGGCCGTTCGAGTGAAGCATCGCTTTGTGAAGTTGAAGCACCATAAGTGGCAGTCTGTGCGTCGCTGGCTGCTGTCACGAAATACGTGTCTTCGGCTGAACACGATATTCTCTGCATGCTCCTAGAGACTGCTCTATGGACATGTCGAAGATGTGTTCTCCGAGTATGTTTAGGCATCTTAAAAACATGGCAATGACAGAATAAGTGGATTCGTCACCTACACAAACCAGTATATGAGCATTTACCCCCTATCTGCTTCTATCGTTGTGCCCTGCTATCCCATCTTTCACAGCAACATTATGTTTTGCCTGGTATTTTAGCCAAATGAGGAAAACTCTTTAAAAAGAAAGTGGGGCAACAGATAAGCGAAACAAAAGAGAGAGTGGTACTAAATTTTAAACTCAAATTGAACTGAATTTGGAACACATATATACACAGTGATGTGGCACTACGTACACGACACGCAGGATAGGATCTAAAACGCACTCGAACACGAAGTGGATGGACAACCACACGCAGATACAGAACGCTCTCTCTTTGTGGTCATTCATCCTTCTTCGTGTTCGTTTTAGTGTGCTTATCCGTGACCAACACGCTCTCCTGTTTCCGTCATTCTCTACGACTGTGAGAGCTATATAAACGTGTGAGGAGAAAAAAGAAATACCGGAAGCATACCTTTCCAACTCATTCTTTGTAGCCTATGCAGAGATCAAAATAAACGACCAAAATCGTAGGATCATGAGACGCAGTTATGTGCTGCAACCGAAAGTACCCATATCAGTAATTCATATTAAAGCACACGAATCGTCTGTAAAAGGAACTATTCCTATGCGTGCAAAAAAATGTTGCCCGGGTGGGGGATAGACGAGACGCGTCTCGCAAAATCAATAACAAACGTGATACGTCCACCGGAAATAACGAAGCATAACGAACATTATTCAAGTCGCCGAGATTTTCGTCCCAGCCACAGTGAATCAATTAACTAAACACTCTCGACTGTTCACTGTCTGAGGCGTCTGAGTAAATGCGTTACAAATAGGAACTGCGGTTGTGCTGCAATGCACGCCCATGACTTAACCATTCTGTGGCTTATAAAAGATTACACCTGTAATATCTAAACTTTCAGGCACTATACATGAGTAAATAATCAAGCTTGCAAGCGGAGAAATTACTCTGCAACACTTTTCGAAACCGCCTTCAGTCACTTCAGCCGCCATACTCAACAGCATGCCCCACAGAAATGGTCTGGATTGGATTGCTCTTGGATTGGCATTCGTTTGACAGACGAATCCAAGGTTGCTAGGCTGCGTGCGATGAAAGGGAAGTTCAGTTTTGGTCTGGTTTTGGAGTGCAGAATATATTTTTTTTTCGTGTGTTGTATTTCTTCCCTGTCCGGGTAATGTTCATCTTCGCAAACAAACCGCGCAACAGTTTTGGGAAGGTATCGTCCCGCGGCCGAGAAGTCGCCCACATGGGGGTTACTTTTTAAAAAAAAGCTTCAGTCTGCCTCCCTAATTGCGTTTGTATGTGTATGTCGCGAACCGCAACATGCGAACGGACGCCATACGTTAATCACATGACCGTATGCCGCGCAGATATTCCACAACATGTCCCAACCTAGATGGGTTCCGGATGCCGACCTAGTCCTGTTGTGATATCAATGAGACATCCCACAAAGTTTCAACAGGACATCTCGTAATCTAAGACGTGACGGGCTCGCTAGGATATCCCCGGGACATTGTGTGTTCTCTATGATGCCACAAATCCCATTGTGTTCCAGTCCGCTTAAGTTCACTCCAGTAGCCAGCAGGCCTTCAAAGAGTGCTCGAGAACCTTGACCAGCAAGGGATAACAGTCAGCATGCTCATCACTGATAGGCACAAGTAGTGTAGTACTTCATGAAAAACACACATTCATCTGTGAATTATCGCATCGACGTGCTGCACGTTGCAAGAGGTAGTAAGCCACATTTACTTTGTAGTGCACACCCCCATAACACACATGTGCTGTGCGGCTTGAGTATGTTGTTTGACAACATATTTCCTATTAGAAGGTTTACATTTGGGGGCAAGCTTTGCTCTTAACATTATTGATCACATTTGTAGCTGAAATGTGTAGATGCATTTTGTACATTTTTTGGTAATGTTAGCCTTATGCGGTGTAATTATTATCTCTGCTTCACCTTGCTCAGGCCCTAGGAAAGATATACATGCAACAGCACTGGTGAAGGAACACCTGGTGCTACAAAAATGGTGCCATAACATTGTAAACCATCTGTGCTGGTGCGCATGGACAAGCAATGATAATAGGAAGTTGGTCTTGGCAAAGTGGATATTTGGACCATGGTGTTGCTTCGCATATTCATGAGAATCAAGGCATTCATGAAAGATGTGCACATCGAGACATTGGAAAGCAGCTTTGGTTCCATAAAGATGTTTTACATTATTTCAAAGCTAGCAGGGATTGCTAAGCAATTTTCCTGCATTCCTCATTTACAGGGACTGTTCAAATAATTGGAGGGGATAGTAGATGTACCTCCTCTTCTGGGGGGGGGGGGGGGGGAGGACATCCTGTCATTGTGTGCACTACAAGTTTCCTTGCCTCAATGTCAGAGCATCACTTCTAGGTTATCTTTGTGCCATATATTTTATCTACATAAGAATAATGCACTCGGGAAAACTACTGAAATACGAAATTGCATTGTTTCTTTACTGTTCAGGCCAATTCTGTCTGTTTTAGGCATTCTGCTACTTTTACTGTTAGGGTTGGTCCAGGAGCTTACTGGAACTGTGCTCAATCTCTTTGTGTGGTGGCTGTTCATGATACCCTGACCAGAAGCAAGAGGCTACACAAGCTCACCACAAGAGATACAGTGAATGAGTCACTAAGACACTGACAACTCTGCAAAGCATTAACTGCAAGTGGGGAGCAGATTGGCTTCAGTGAACGTGTACAAGCAGTTTCATACCTAGAAATTTTGGTTTTCCGCACCTGATTTCTCATTAATCGGTGGCTTCTGTAAAATGGTACGAATGGGTAAAGAAACACGAGTTTCCTGTGCACACGGCAAATGGTACTCTAGGCTCTTTATTTATTTGAACTATATAAAGTGTCAGGGAAAGATTAAAGGGGTTGGGACGCTTTCATAGATGTGGTTTGTTACATTAGGGGTCCATGTTTTCGATACTATAATACTGATAAAAAATATCCCTTTTTTCTGTTACATGTGATACGTCGCGAGATAAAAGCCCTCGAACAGATGCCTGACTAAAGCACAGATGCCAGAGACGGTCTGTACAAAATACTGCGCAAAAGTATTTAAAATGATATACTAAATACTCTACATAAGAAGGAATACAAAATACTCAAAGCTGAAAGTAATTTGAGTAGAGTGCTAAATACTCTAAGTTTTTATGATATGCTTTAAAGTACTTTAGTTTTAGCACCAAGTGAAACGCGTATTCTGAACATTGCCTTACAAATAAAAGGAAGAAACCTCATCAGCCATGCTTTAGCATATCTTTCATTTGTAGTGTCTTGGTGTCAAGTAATGTTCGGTGAACTTTGATGAACCCAAGTATGCATTTTTGATATATTCTGACCCAAAACTTCGTAATCCCTCCTGTATGTCCGTTCGGGTCTTTCAGTCTCTGGCACGTGTTTATTGTGACCAAGGAAATAGATGCCAGGATTAGAGCCCTGCACAGGCACGGGCCGACCCGGCCCGCGGGCCGGGCCGGACTTGTTATTGGCTGTGTGCACCGGGCCGGGCCGAGCCCGGGCCGTCAAAATACGCCACCACCGCGGGCCGGGCCAACAAACATGTTTCCGAGAGTCAGTCTCGGCCGGGTCACGCATCTAATTCTGCATAATGCAAGACTATTAGTTCATATCATCACGAGCTTGCGTCGTTCCTGTGCATATATTTGGAAAGACAAGCAAAGGACACTGCATTATGCGCATGATTCGACTCTCTAGAACATTCTCAAAATCACTTCACATGGGATCACTCAGGTTTACACTTCGAGAATAAACTTCTCAAAATAATAAATCGTCTCTGATTGGTCGACAGGCAGGACAGCCTCAGAGCAGCGATGGCTTTCATGGGTTCGGACATATGTCGGCACAGTTCCCTTAGAAGTCGGCCCAGGACGCACATTCCCCCAGGGCGTGAGTCGTGACGTTGCCCACATACGTGAGGCCGACAATGGCAAGCCCTATCACCACCACCACCACCAGCACCACCACCATGGCTTTTGGCTTCCGCGTCTCAAAATAGTTCCCCGCAGGGTCTGGCTCCTTGCGGTGGGCTGGGGACGAGAGTACCGAGTCTGGACGGATCGTTTACTGTATTTTTCGCCGGCTATCAGGATTCTGTTGACACTGCAGTTAATGCTTTGTTCTGCCGTTCGCGGCATTGTTTTGGTAGGCGTCACCATTCTGCAAGTCGGCTTCACCCTGCGCACTGGTACATTAGGTGAAGCCAACTTTACAAAACTTCCAGTATGGCTAGACTGTACGTACGTTTCCGCCAGAAATGGCGAAGTGTAACGTTTTGATGTCAGGTGAAGCCCACCTTACGGAGCAGCTAATGTTGCTTCGTGTCGTTTTCTCCACTTCGTATTTGTAAAATTATGTGCATTTTTTGGCACGCTTTCTTTTGTTTCACGTGTTTTATATTTTTGCTGTTACTTCTCCCAAGTGGACCTTGACCCAACCCTCTACACTCTTCAACTTCTTTAATTAATATTATTTTTTCTCTTTGCTTTGTAACTTTAGTTGTGCATCTGTATCTTGTATTTTTTACTATCGACAAAAGTGAGCGAAAAAACAAACGAACATTACTGGACAGTGATCGGAATGTCGCTTCTTTTCGCCTCTCCGTCTGTACCATGGGCGTCCGTGTGACGTTTTTCAGCGTAGGGCAAATTAATTCATTCACAGGGGGGACGGGGTTAGAACGTACAACAGATAGGCACAAGACATGTATGCACAAGACAAGCATGAGGGCAATCGGGTGCTCTGATAAGGTTCAAACCATTTGACGATGTCCGAGTATAACTCTTGATTTCTTTACACCTGGCCCACTCATTCGGCGGAACGTCCCAGCGGGCGCGGAAGTAACGACAGACGAGTGACGGGACTACAGGTGCATAATCTATCTGCGCGAGGTCAACGGGACACACATGAATCTGCAGTATGCAACAGTTAACCACAACGTGAAGTTTGTGTGTCCCGTGACGGGCACCAACACCCAGCGTATAACTAACGTACCCTAACGTGTAACCTAACCTAACCTAACCTAACCCAACCCAACCTAACCTAGAGGAGAGCACTACGCTGTATGGAGTTGATTGATTGACTAGATTGAGAAGTGCGGCAAATATAGAAATGGAAGCGATTGATGCGCTCATTAGAAATGAGTCGTCCAAGTAATCCGGTCAACGGTGGAGGTTAACGCAGATAGGGAAGACTATCTCGCGTTCTTGATTACGTTGAGGCGAAAAAGAAATTGGCATTAGAGCAGCGGAAACTGAAATACTTGATGCTTTCAATAAATGTGGTAAGACAGTGAGTGGTAGCGTGTTTCTTTATTTGTCTTTTTTTTTGTTCTCATCAAAAGTACAATGATTTGCAGATTGTCATTACAACTGCCCTACACAGGCTTTGTCGATTGCTCTAGCAATGACTCAGGCAAAAACAGCCAGATATGCCTCACCATCATCAAACGTACCATCCAACTCCTCTATATAGTGTGGCGACCACATCAGTCTGATAACGACACCGGAGGGAACCGGTCGGGACCGTGGGGGCGTTCCCCGATGGATTTAAAAGCCGCATAAAAAAGGGAAGGGGGGCAGTCGGTTTGGCTGGGTGCAAGCCGAAGGTCTGATTCTGTCTGAACGTAAAATAAACTTGGTATGTTGGTTTGAATCGCACGGAACGGACGGGCTGACGCCCCGAGGTTGTGGGAACGTAGGTTTCCACAATAGGATAAGAGCTTTCGAATGCTTCCCTGCGATGATAAAAACTAGGCGGTGACATTGCTGGAGAGCAAATCTGCGTTTTCCTGTACCGTATAAGCAAGGCTATAGTGAATGGCGTGTCGCTGCTCTCCGCGTAGGAGGTACGCATATATAGTATCAAGTAGGATAATTTGTGATTGTACTTATATGGGTGAATTACGTCTTCTCTTTTCTACTCGTCTTCTGCTTTTTAAATTGGTGTTCATTTCCATTCTGCGGCTGCAGACCTGAAAGGCAATCTGTCCCGGATGAGATTTGCGGATGAAAAGTGGGGTAGCCGGACGCGCAGAGCAAAAGATCATGGAGGGGGGCTGCCCCCCGCCCTCACCTTCCGACGCCCCTGCATACAGATGGACACACAGAACGGGACACCGACCACGCGCAATCCGGTATCGCACCTGACCGGCAACCATGACGCACAGGTACGGGTCCCTCTGCTGTCAGCTCTCTTTTTTTTTTTCTTTTGCTGACCACTGCGATATCTATACTTTTTATTGAGCGGAACTCATAGCTCAGATTCGGGTTGCCAAGAACGCTCGTTCCCTTGAAGACCTTCACAGCGTGTGTTGTCACTGGTGAACTAGCTGGTGGACCTCGTCGGGTTACTTCAGGAGGCCACAAGAAACTGATAGCCAAAGTCATTCCCGAAGAAGCAGCCCCTGAGGCGAGGTCGCATCCACGAAGCACATAAATAGCTTGTTTTATAACACACATCATACCCAGGCAGCACGCAATATCGGTCCAATATTGGCACTATCCCGGTTTCATTGGGCCGAAGGAGGCCCCATCAAGCCAATAAAGAACCAAGAAATGGCACTTTATTGGCTCTATTGGCGTTATGTTGGCTCAACCGGAAGTATGCAAAACTGAATATCATGTTAGAAAATTACCAATATACCATTGTTATTGCAGTTTGAGGCCACGTCGCCCATATAATTATGCTCTGGAGTTGCTCAATGAACGATGGTGCCTCACTGGTGTTACATCGGTTTGCCATCAAGCCAAAGTGCCAATGTAGCCAGCTTTCAACCAATGCACCTTCATTGGCACTCCATTGGTAATCCTGGGGGCAAAATGGCTGTACTGAAATACTCTTAGCATGCGTTATGTGAGGGGTAAAAAGCAGGATAGAACTTATAAAGTATAACTTGTGGTCCCGCGAAATATTCTGGCAACAAATAATCCTTATTTGTACGGTCGAATTTTGAAATTATTCGAGTAACACACTTCAAGCCACGAACAAAAAAATATCGGTTTTGCTGGCGGCGAAGCACGCCAGTGGGAGCGGCAGTTGAAATAAAAAGTATAAGTAATAAAAATAAATAGGGATGAATATTGCTGTTATAGGTTAGGCGCCTCGAATTACTTACAAATTGGTTGTAAGTTGCTGAGACGTATGCCTCTCACCGTTGCAGGAGAGTTATGCTACCTTGTACACCAGGTGCGAGTTGTGCGTAAAACTTGGTAACTTTGCCAATGATTCTGGCTGTTACAGCGATGCTCCCAATGCTTTCTTTGATGGGTTGTCTATGGGACTACCCATACCGTAGACCAAGGGGGATCATACTTTCTCACCCCCGCGTGCCGCCGATGGCAAAGTTGCAGTATCTACACAAAAATTATAACAAAACAAATGAAAGAAAAAATAATGATTTGTGATATGATGCGCTCCTGTTGTCGTGCCACATATTGAAACCAATTGAAACAAGACTAGTTTCTATAGCTAGCATTCATATTTTTCATTGGCTCACCACGGGCTTGCAACATTGGACCAATATTGGCAGTTTCATTGGCGCAATATCGGACCGAGTTGCACGGCCAATATTGGACCAATGTAACTTATATTGGCTGCCAATGTTGGACCGATATTGGACCAATGATGGTGTGCTGCTTGGGTATGCACAGCACATTACACGCTATCAATTCGCGTCGACGTCAGGTTGAAACTGCCACTCCGTTATTGGGGTACACGAGCCCACAAAACAAGCAAGGAAAACCAAAGGAGATGTTAGTACAGATCATGGGAGTACAGAGAAGAAAAGGGGGCGTGGCCTCCACCTAGAGGACATTAGTGGAAATTTCGCGCCCTTCGCTCGCAGGTACTCAAGAGCTATACTCGGATATCATCTAATAATTTGAACCTTATCAGAAGACCATGTGCATGTCAGAGCATTCGATTGTCCTCATGCGGATCTATTGGTTGTACATTTTTCTCCCCCACCCCACCCCCTAAGGCATTTGCCCCACGCTGAAAAAAAGCCAGAGGGACGCCCATGGTACAGACGGAAAAAATCCTGCAAAAAAATGCACATAATTTTACAAAGAATACGAAGAGGAGAAAACGACACGAAGCAACATTAGCTGCTCCGTAAGGTGGGCTTCACCTGACATCAAAACGTTCCATTTCGCGATTTCTGAAGGAAACGTACGTACAGCATAGCCATACTGGAAGCTTTGCAAAGTGGGCTTCACCTAATGCTTCCGTGCGATAAGGTAAAGCCTACTTGCAGAATGGTGACGCCTACCAAAACAATGCCGTTCACCTGTCAAATTTGTGTATGTCGAACCCTGAATTCGTGTCGTAAGTCACCAAATGAGTTCCCGGTGTTGATTCCAGCTACGGTGGACACCTGCTATATTATGAACATTGTCGCGAACATCACCATTCTCCTACAGGGCTGCCTTGGTTGTGAAATCGAAAAAAGTTGAAAAGTGACGATCGACGATAAAAGCCCGATACCGATACCGTGTGGATGTGTTATATTTGTCCGTCTGTGTTTGTTTGTGTGTTCCAGCCTCAGAACGGTAGAATCGTGAAATCGTAACCTGCCTGTGGTATTCCTTGTGGGTCTACGTTCTGATAAATGCAGGCAACAAGTACTGGACAGACTCTCGAAATGCCTTTCTGCAAATAAGCTGCATATGAATGTGAAGGAACTATTTGTTTGTTCGCAAGTAAAAACTATTTTCTCTCGGATGAATAACTGGAGTCAGCAGAGGTGCCTTAATTTTTTGTAACCAGCACACGATAATCTCAAAGTGTAACGAAATAAGATTCTAATTTCAGGAACATCCACATTGATTTGCGCACCTTCCTAGAAACGACTTACCATACAAAAGCTGTAAGAGATATGTCTAGACATAATATTTCAAGCACTTTGTTTTCACTGGTCTTTGAATACTCTGGAACATTAACAAAATACAGAAACCGACACTGAAGATATTTGTTTAAGTTTAATTTGTACAAGCTTTCGCGTGGAGGTCCACGCTTCCTCAGGTACAAAGTGAAGTGGTGACACCCATAAGTATATGTGACGAGAGCGACGACGACGACAATAAAGTGTTCAGTTTTCCCACGTTACATGAGTCGACAGGATAGAACCTCGCTCTGAATCCATGCCTAAAAAAACTCAACGACAGTCTACCGGCCTACCAACCAGCCCACAACATCAACATCGACCTACTCAATCTCCCATTATTAAGTACAGTGGCGAACCAGATGATGTGCCAATCGACAAGTGGTTGCGACTGTTTGAAAGGTAAGCAGATGCCCTGGATTGGACAGATGACGACAAAGTAGGCAATTTCTGCGACTATGTGGAAGGCGAAGCATTCCGTTGGTATCTCAGCGAAATATTTGAACTTTGCACCAGGTGGGAGGAAGTGAAAGTGACTACACGCTTTGGTTCTTCAGAGCTGGATCCATTCCGCTCATTCATTGACTGCCGACAAAATCCGGGACAATCGGTTCGGGATTACTACGAGCACAAGCGACGGTTGGGCGAACAAGCTGGCTTGAAAACTGCCCACTTGATCTCCGGACTAACCGAGGGCTTGCTTCCTGAACTGAACGTCTGCTTGGCCGGACGGAATTCAAGACACCGTTGGAGTGGTTAAGCGCTGTTCCGAAGCTTGCGTCGACACTTACAAAGATGCCAACTGCAACAGTAAGGCGGCCTTCGTCCCGGCCGTTCAATACTCCAGCGACTTCTCATGCTCTATAGAGAAGTTCCTCTCGGATCGGGGAACCGGATTCACCGCGAACAACTTCAAGAGATTTCTGAAGAATCATGGTATCCACCAGCTCTTCACATCATCTCAACATCCCCAGTGCAATGGTCTTAACGAACGAACAAATCAAACCATAATCACCCGACTCAAATGCAAGATAAACGAATCACCTCGCACACCATGGCCTCAGCTGCTTAAAGGGAGAATCCGCATAAGGTCCCGTCCGAGATTTTCGAATATTCGTCACCTTTAGCCATCAACGACCATGCCTGTAAAATATCTCCTTCGAAAACTGAGTCAAACTTGATAAAAATGATTTTCTTCTATGACGCGCTCGGTGACAGGGTAGTGCGAGCCACGAGCGCTTTTCTGCAAGCAACACCGAGCGTGATGTAAGTCGCGAGATATCCCGCGCCGTCCGCCTTGCTTTGCTGTGTGTTTTGGCAGTTTTGACGAAGAAAATTTTCCGTAGCAATTGTGTTCGTTACGTCGCACACTGAGCTTACACCCACCACGATGGCCGGTAAGACATGCTGTATAATCAGTTGTGGCAACAGGTGGGATACAACAACAGACGTAGCATATTTCCAGTTTCCGACAGCCAAACAACGTCGTTTGGAGTGGGAAATGGCGCTGCGCAAAATCAAGTGGAGGAAGACCAGCTCGAGAACGATATGTTCTCATCATTTTGAGCCAGGAATGTTCGATACGAAAAGACGGCTCATGTGGGTACTCGGAATGGCACCTGCGTGCACCTGCGGGAGGCTCCGACCGCATGTGCACCTGCAACATGTTTCATATTACGCGTGCACCCGTGGCACTTATACAGGGTGTCCCAGAAAACGTGTCATTGAATTATAATAAAAAAACTACGCCACCTAGAATCATGCGGTCAACAGCATTTGTTCTTATTAGTGTTTGCCACCTCCTAGTGTGAATGTCATGTACTCCAAGTTTAATTATGTAAATATACGTATTTGCAAACTGAACTCGGAAATTTGCCAAGTAAAGGTCACTTTTTTACCCCACCAATATGAAGAGCGTGCCGAATACACTCAAATTCATGATAATTCACAGTGATATTCACGAGCTATTCCATCGGAAAAAATATCCGAATATCATGCTCTTCGGAGCACCGGACAATAGCGCGCGATGACGTTTTGAGCGCAATCGCTCTCAGTGTGACGAAAGGAGGTTCCGAAGCCAGCCCACAGAGTGATAGTAGAAAAAGTAACAGTTCCTAAAATTGGGAGAGGGAAAGCAAAATCCCAGCGAAAGTCGGACATGATAAGCCGTGCCTGTTTTATCTCTTTCTGGGATGTCGGGGAGGGCTGGGTTTCCAACCTCCTTTCGTCGGACTGACAAAGATTGCGCTAAAAAATTCATCCTGCGCTATTCTGTGCGACCTCCGTAGAATACGATGTTCGGCTATTTTCTCCGATGGGATAGCTCCTGAATATCCCTGTCAATTATCATTAATTTGACTAAATTAGACACGCTCTTCACATTGGCGGGGTTACAAAGTTACCTTTACTAGGCAAATTTCCGACTTAAGCTCGCAAAAATTTACATAATTAAACTTACGTTACACGACATTCATATGAGGAGGTGGCAAAAACCCAGTAAGAACAAATGCCATTGACCGCATGACTCTAGTTCGTGTAGTTTTTTTATTATAATTCAATGACACGTTTTCTGGGACACCCTGTATAAGAATGTGCGACAACCTATTAGAAACTCATCATTAGTTACTCCGAGTTCGACAGTCTTCAGTGTATGGGTCCGAGGCCTCGGTTTCAAGCGACGCGCGCACTGGTACAGGGTCCATCGAATACGGCGAGTCGTTGTGGTTTATGGTGACGGTCAAGTCATTCTCCTCATTAGAATACACGTCTGAATCGGGCTGAAGTCCTGTGGAGTTCTATTCTGATGCGGAGTCGGTTTCCATGACTGCACGTTGAGCGTAACTTGCTTCCTGGCGTCTTCAATGCAATACAACAGATGGGAATCACGGCAGACGAATCTCGCGACTGACGTCACGGCGTGGCGCTCCTCGATTCCGATGCCACCGCCTGCTCTCATAGTTTCGGTTTCACTTTATCGTTTTCGCTGTTTATAAATTATACGCGCACGTTTATACGAAACGGAGGCTGTTGTCACCATCTGGGGGGTGGTCTCTGCTGAAATCAACTTTCACTGAATTTTGGGCACAACCGTTGCGGACCCTCCCTTTAAGGACGTCATCGACGAGTACAACCGAACTCCCCACGAGGTTACACAGTTCGCACCCAGCTTTCTTCTCTTTGGGATTCCTCCGTATCAGCCTCCTCTTTCTGACTCCCTACCATCCTTAGACGAAGCACGAAGAAAGGCCGTTTTCCACTCACTCGCTTACCACCAGAAGAACAAGTTAATGTACGACAAACGGTTTCTTCCAACGGAACTCAATCCTGGTGACCTTGTCCTCTGCGAAACACCTTGGCAGGCAAACACACGCAAGCTAGCGGCTGTCATGGAGGGTCCTTACACTGTTACCAGGAAGATTTCACCCGTGACCTACGAAATAGACCGCCCAATACAACCTCTTCGCCGCACTACGGATATTGTCCACATTAGCAAGCTCCGTCTCTACCATCCACCTTTCCGCGCCAATCTCGGAGGGGGGGGGGGGGGAGTGTGACAAGAGCGACGACGACGACAATAAAGTGTTCAGTTTTCCCTGTTTCAGTATAGACATATACACGACTAAACACACTGCTGTACAAAGAAAGGGAAGGGGAAAGGAGATATGGTGCCACGTGTCTGTGTACAATGAATTGCCGGGCAGCCGGATAAGTGACCTCTAACAGTTTAAGACCAGTAAACGGTGTTATTGTGAAAAAAAGGCTCGCCAACCCTGTTTCGCGGAAGGGGGGTCAGGAGTATGGGAAACGAGTGGCCCAGAATGGACAAAAGGGAAGGTTACGGAATATCTAGCTGAGAGCCAGCTGATGACTGAAGCGAAGATTCAAGACTTGTGCACAAATAAATATGGATACATAACTATTAAATTTACATAAGCGGATATAACGAGCCACTGCTAAGATTCAGACCATTTGGTGCGAGACACTTGAATTGCGAAATTAAGTAGGACTCTCTATTCTTACGTTTAATGTGGCTGCGGAACCCAGATTCTAGCAATATAATTTTCAAATCAGTTTCAAAATCGTGATTAGGTTGATTGAAATGAATGGCGACAGGAGTTTGGCGGGCATTTAGGATATCAAATTTGTGGCCGTAAAATATTTTTCTCATTGTGTTGGAGGTTTCACCGATGTATTGTGAATTGCACTTGCAGCAGAATATCAAGTAACAAATATTGGGTGAATTACAGTAGAGTGAGTGATGAATTTTCAAACAGAGGTCACCCAAAGTACTACGGGCAATGGTGGACGGGGCGATAAATTTACATGTCTGGCACAGTGTACTACCACAGGGATAACAACCCGGCGAGCGCTTCGTCACGCATGATGACGTGAGGATGTCGCGCAAATTTTTGGATCTACGGAATGCTGCTAATGAGGGAGTCGGAAAAATTTCCCTTAATTGCTCGTAAGCATGTAATATATTGAGGTGGCGTCTAAGAATGGAATTGGTATTGACAAGTGATTTATGATATGTGGTGGACAAAACTACGTTACTTAAGTTTTATTTGCGTTTCGGGGTGAATAAGGACTCCCTGGACAGGCTAGATGATTTGGCAAACGAGTCATGGACGAGTTCAAATGGGTAATTTCTTTTTTGTAAATCAGATACCATTTGCTGAGCATGTTTTACAAAATCAGTGTGATCTGAGCAGATTCGTTTCAGGCGTAACAAATGACCATATGGAATAATCCTTTTCTGGTGATTTTTCTGGTGGTGTATAAGTGGCTTCAGGGGGAAAGAATTAAGGGCTGGGTTTTCAAAGCGACCCATGAATAAATTGGCATAATTAGGTAAGACCCGGGAGCCCATGGCAGCGCAATGAATTTGGACGAAGTGTTGATCGTTGAATACGGAGTTATTACAGCTAAGAACTAGTTCTAAAAGGGGAATGATAGCGGGCATGGGAAGAACATCGGAAAGGTGAGAATTAAAGAAGTGTTCAACAGCAGAGAGACCTTCGTCAATGGGAATGTTAGTGTATAGCGAAACGACATCCATTGTTTCCAACAAAATGTCAGCATGGTTACTGAAATGGTCATGGACAGCGTTAACCTTGGAAAGTAAATCGTTTGTGTCTTTGACAAAGGATGGGAGAAGGGGTGGGATGTGTTTGATGCAGTGGTCAGCAACTAAGGATAATTTCTCTGTCGGTGTGTTTATTCCTGAAATAATGGGTCTCCCGGGGTTATTGGGCTTATGAACTTTGATCAAAAGATAAAAATTACCTGGTGTGACGTTCTTAGGACGCAAGAGTAGTATAGGGAGGGGATAGGACTACAACATTGCCACCAGAGCAGCGCCACCGTCGCGTCCGCGCCGACTTTTTTCGCGAGTTTTTCCTGTGCGCGGCAGGCGGCGCTCGGGTGGAGGGGTGCTGCGGTGGGTGGTGCGTGTCCGGAGGGCTGCTCGCCCGCTTGCCCTTCAGCCTGGGCCAGCTTCTTTCGTCATATTTCCGGCTGGGCCGACTTCATTCGTATTTTTACCCGATACAACAGGTGCGCAATAGGCGATTTACATGCATGCATAGACATGCAAAGGATAGCAGTACACAAAAGTACAAGTGAAAATATATATTAAAGTTATTATTGCCGGAAATTATTATCACACATCATACACAATGTTTTTATTAAAGGTAATCATACATACAAGTTTTCAGTTAATCAGTAGGGTAGCACATCTAATCAAAGAAGATATTTTTAATCAATACGATTACAATTAAAATTACAAGTTTTATTATAAAAAGTCTAACGTTATTATATGTGAGCATCATAGTGATTTAGTTACAAAGTTCTGATAGATGTACGTAACTTCAAGCACTGGCGCGCAGTTGATAGGCTGTCGGGGTGCATACCAGCGGGCCGACGGGGCTGAGCGTGACTTTATCGTTGTGCACCCTGTATATGGGTATGCCATAGGAGACCGCATGAGAAACTACAACATGGCCACCAGGGCAGCGCCACCGTCACGCCGACTTCGTTCGCATATTTTTTCCCGCGCCCGGCAGCCGGCGCTTGGGCGGAGGCTCTTACCGGTGGGCGGAGCGTGGCGGGAGGGCTGCGTGCGCGCTTACCAGCTCACATTTTTCATCGTCGGCCGACTTCTTTCGTCATTTTTCAATCTGTGCCGAATTCAATCGCAATTTTTT
Organism: Ornithodoros turicata; assembly: GCF_037126465.1. Taxonomy (NCBI): domain Eukaryota; kingdom Metazoa; phylum Arthropoda; class Arachnida; order Ixodida; family Argasidae; genus Ornithodoros; species Ornithodoros turicata. Next base: position 37,390,114 of record NC_088204.1, read on the forward strand.
TTCAGCTACAACAGGTGTGCAGTAGACTGTTTACATGCAAAGGATAGCCATACACAAAAGTACAAGTGAAAATATATTTATTAAAGTCATTAGTGTCGAGAATTATGCTATGACTCTGTGTGAAGGAGAAAAACTTAGCCAAAAATCTGATGCAATAGCATTGAAGGGGGATCACATTTTTTTATTAGTGATAATCACGCAAGTTTTCAATTAAGCAGAAGGAGTAGCACATTTTAATCAAAGAAGATATTTTTAATCAATATGATTACAATCGAAATTAGAAGTTTTATTGTAAAAACTCTAACATTATTATACGTGACCACATAGTGGAGCTTTAATTACAAATGTCGATAGATGTATGTGGACAGCAGAGAACCTTGAAGACCATCGGACACGAATGACACGAACACAAGAGGAAATTCAAGCTATAACACTACATTAACCAAAGAAGATATTCTTAATCAAAACAACATCTATCATTTTAACTATCATAAATCATCCTCGTGGCTTAATCTATTCGAACCCCATACAATTTTCATTCTAAGAGACACTACAAACCTTACTTTGTTTTATGAATTCAACACAGAAAATATATTAAAAAATGAACTTCATCGCATAGCACGCTCCTAGCCAACAATCAGCTCTAATAATATCTGCCAGGATTTGTTGAAGACGGGAGGCGTACACCTGTTTTGTGACAGTTATGAACATTTTTGAATGCAATAGGGAAGATAAGTTGATTATTCCAACATTACACAATTAATCAATTTCTTATTAAGTAAACAGCATGGACATGCGGAAATAATGAGAGGTACACAAAGGATTAATAATTGAAAAAAGAATCCATCAAAAACGATAAGCATGCACGGATGAATAGCAGAGAAACACTCAAAACGGCGCATCTGCCAATGTGTAAACAACAGACAGGAAAATATTATTGAAACAAGATCAACAGCTAATAGAGAGCCAAAATCCAACACGTAAACAAGAGGTACACAAAATATGAATAATTGAAAAAGCAATCTATCAAAACGAGAAACATGCACGGATGAATAGCAGAGAAACACTCTAAACGGCGCATTTAGCCAACGTGTAAACAACATGCAGGAAAATAATTGAAAAAGAATCTATCAAAACGAGAAACATGCACGGATGAATAGCAGAGAAACACTTTGATCGGCACACCATCCAAGCGTAAACAATAGGTACATGCAATGAAATAATGAGAAATACAATCAACAGCAAATCGAGAACCAAACAAATGCACCAAAGCAAACAAGAGGTACACAAAAGAAAATAATTGAAAAACAATCTATCAAAACGATAAACATGCACGGATGAATAGCAGAGAAACGCTTTGAACGATGCATCTGCACACATGTAAACAACACACAGGAAAATAATAGCGAAACAAACTATCAAACATTACAAATTGAAATGGAAATAATATATCTTTTGAACTGTCATAAAATCATCCTTGCGACTTAACAATATACAATTTTCGTCCTACTCGGGCACTATAAACATTACCTTCATGGAGATATCCAACACACGCAGTACAGACAAGCTTCACACAGTACAACCAGTCTCGAGCACGGCGGGGTCACTCTCTCCCTCTACACATCCCAAAGCGAATAATCTGAGGTCAATCTATGGGGTGGGTAAACCCTCTCTCTTTTTCACATTCTTTCCTCCAAAGGAAATATTCTTAGGAGTGGTGTACAGAGACGAAATTTTTTATTGATCGCAAATAGACATTGGAATTATTCGATTCTCAAGAACACAATAAGAATTCTATCAACAAACAATAGCACGGAAAAAATATAGGAATAGACGTCAATATCAGTGCAAACTGGTTTTTAGAGAAACATTATCTAAGCAAATGAGAAATATTATCGGCGCAAACAATACTCAACCAAAATGAGAAACGCTGCATTTTAATGTATTTCAGATCAGACACAACTATCATGCATACATTATTCTAAACTCACAAAATATCAGTCGAGTGAACATCTGAAGCAAAGAGAGAAGTCAAGTTTATTCAGTGATAGAAGCAATACTCATTCGAAACGAGAATCAAATTTAATTACATCGTTTTATGATAACTTTGCAACAGTAATTTCTACACGCAGAAGCCACAAACAACTCATCTGAAATGCAAATTATTGTGTTTGCTACAGCGAAAATCAACACACACAGCTCAAAAATACATTTCCAACTAGTAGAATATTTTTATTAATATCAATCGAGTGATCATCTGAAACAAAGTCAAAAGCAGTAATTAATTTAGGTAAACATTTTTCGTAACCACGCAGCGCAAATATACATCACAGAAACATGTCTTTTTCATTCAGGACCCACTAGTGGAAACGAAGTGAGAGAGGGAAGCTGAATTCCCGTACACTTTCGTTAAGGTTACGCCCGCAGGGAGTAGGGGAATCCAACAAAGGTCTTGATATACAATGTATAATTGAAAGCCATAAACTGACTCCTGCAAGTCAAGTTAGAGAAGGGAGGTTTCTAGCGTGTTTAAAGCTCGCGTTTTTCTTACTCATCACATCTTTTTGTAAATTGATTTTCATAATTCTCACGGCAGGTGGAACAACCTGTTAACATAATAAAAATTTAATAAATAAAATTAGCACAGATATGATTTAATTAAGTGTTGGGGCACACTACAAAACAGAACATACAATTGCTATACATTGAAGAGATGGACGGATTTTGTACTCGTTACCATAGGTCATGGCAGGACCTGATCAAAAGCTGCTTCGAAAAGGAGGAGCCTCGATACGATTCAATTATCGCTGCATTTAAATACGTCCTAGACATGGTCGTATTCGGAGATATGGTGCGAATTATGGAATTCAAGATGCGAGAACTTGTATGCCGAATCTACAATAGTTATAAAAATATTTGTACGTCAACATTGGAAGGACCACTGGGATTGATGGTGGAGTTCTTGAGGTTTACTAACGAAGAATTGAAATACACTAGACCAAACGTAATTGTAATCATTGCAATGGGCATTGCATTAATCAGAACAAATTATCATACACAAGCAGTCTATATCGCACGATTCATTACGGATTTGTTGAAATTACACCTAACGGTTGAAATGGAAAGTACATAAAAAATCTTATCACGTGATATATTCCACCCTAGAACCTCTACACATTTATTTTATTCTACCAGTCAAGGATGCCGAATGAACAGAAGTTCAATATTGTCATGCGAGGTCTGATATATCGTCACTTATTGAAACTCAATAAACATATCAATTGCGGTGGAGCACCGGACGATTTTCATCTAATACTCTCTTGTACGCCACTCAAGAATCTTCATACAAAGAAAGGAAACATCAATAAGAGACTGTGCAAGTTCATCGCAACAAAGTGCAAGTTGTTGAAGCAATACAAACACGGCGACAACATATCACCTGCGTTAATCAACGCTGGATTCAAGCGCCCAATATTCAGAATAAACTACTTGATGTCTTCGGAATTCATCCATCAAGACAACAAACGGAAACTTCAGAGTTTGGAATAAAATTGTAATTTATCGAAATAAACAAGTGCATAACTGAAATAATAAATGTATTCTTTGTCATCATTGTAATGTATTCTACACATCGCAACGAAAACAGCTTATGATTAGATTGAAGATTGCTAAGGAGACACTATGTACAAGGATCTTCGCATGGAATCAGCGCTGGCAATCAAAGAGATTTTACACGATCAAACTCTATACAACACCGACACCCGAAGGAAAGAATTGTAGAATAATCGCTAATTGAAATTTAGAGGTATGTTACATCAAGCTTTGTTTACAAAAATGATCACTAATATTTTGCGAAAGCTTATTTTATGAATTAAATTGCACAGTGTATATATTTTCTCAGACGATTGGACAGTTGACAATACTATATTGAAAGGAATCTATTATCAAATGATGCGCAGTCTACAATTCTAATCATCATAACATGCGGCACACAGTTCCAATAACATTTTGGGAGAATCGAATCACACAACAGTCATCAGAAATGTTTGACCAATGAAGATGACCACTATGCATAAGATATGTAATTATAATATGTAAATATTCCGTTTGCAAACCTAACCAAAGCAGCACACATAAACGTAGCTCCAATTCACAGAATGTACCCGAGGTTCTTCATTAGCCATACTGAAAAACTATAAGTCTGTTCATTATGTCACGGCATATGAGGCACTACAAATGGGAAGGGCATACTTTAGTTTTAGAAGATTTTAGCTCATAATGAAACAAAATGCAAACTCTAACACAAAAGGTTCTTGTTTAAATATTCAAAGTCAAAACTGTACACTCTTTCTTACTATTTTTTAATATATGGATTAAAAAGCTGTCTATATAGTCACACATTGTATACAAGATATTTGTTTGTACATTAATTGCTAAAATTTATCAGATCACATTCCAGAGCAGTGGTGACTATCAGTAAGTGTTTAATTAAAATTGCAACTGCTGCCGCAATTTACGAACTGAGTTGTAGAAAGTGTAATTTCACAGCTTTAGCTGGCTCACATTGATACGCGGAGGTTTTAAGACCTCTTTCACAATGACAAAGAATTTAATCGACTGTATTGGTATTTTCTACATACTCTATAACGTAATGTGAATTCTGCGTGACGTGGATAGTAAAAGTTACGAATATTTTTCGAACTAAATTTACTTAAAACTCGAAGAAATGGTCATCCGTGTGGTCGAATGCATTTCAGCAACACACCGGGCAGCGTTTCCGGACACCCTTTCCGAAACCGAACGCGATTTGGCGCCCCGACGCGTTAACACGGCACCCCACACGAGCGTGTTGCTGTCTTCCGGAAACGGGTTCGACGACACGGATGACCATTTCTTCGAGATTTTTTATGTACTTTCCATTTCAACCGTTAGGTGTAATTTCAACAGATCCGTAATGAATCGTGCGGTATAGACTGCTTGTATATGATAATTTGATCTGGTTGCTTTCTTGATTAATGCAATGCCCATTCCAATGATTACAATTACGTTTGGTCTAGTGTATTTCAGTTCTTCGTTAGCAAAGCTGAAAAACTCCACCATCAATCCCAGTGGTCCTTCCGATGTTGACGTACAAATATTTTTATAACTATTGTAGATTCGGCATACAAGTTCTCGCACCTTGAATTCCGTAATTTGCACCATATCTCCGAATACGACCACGCCTAGGACGTATTGAAATGCAGCGATAATTGAGTCGTATCGAGGCTCCTCCTTTTCGAAGCAGCTTTTGATCAGGTCCTGCCATGACCTATGGTAACGAGTACAAAATCCGTCCATCTCTTCAATGTATAGCAATTGTATGTTCTGTTTTGTAGTGTGCCCCAACACTTAATTAAATCATATCTGTGCTAATTTTATTTATTAAATTTTTATTATGTTAACAGGTTGTTCCACCTGCCGTGAGAATTATGAAAATCAATTTACAAAAAGATGTGATGAGTAAGAAAAACGCGAGCTTTAAACACGCTAGAAACCTCCCTTCTCTAACTTGACTTGCAGGAGTCAGTTTATGGCTTTCAATTATACATTGTATATCAAGACCTTTGTTGGATTCCCCTACTCCCTGCGGGCGTAACCTTAACGAAAGTGTACGGGAATTCAGCTTCCCTCTCTCACTTCGTTTCCACTAGTGGGTCCTGAATGAAAAAGACATGTTTCTGTGATGTATATTTGCGCTGCGTGGTTACGAAAAATGTTTACCTAAATTAATTACTGCTTTTGACTTTGTTTCAGATGATCACTCGATTGATATTAATAAAAATATTCTACTAGTTGGAAATGTATTTTTGAGCTGTGTGTGTTGATTTTGGCTGTAGCAAACACAATAATTTGCATTTCAGATGAGTTGTTTGTGGCTTCTGCGTGTAGAAATTACTGTTGCAAAGTTATCATAAAACGATGTAATTAAATTTGATTCTCGTTTCGAATGAGTATTGCTTCTATCACTGAATAAACTTGACTTCTCTCTTTGCTTCAGATGTTCACTCGACTGATATTTTGTGAGTTTAGAATAATCTATGCATGATAGTTGTGTGTGATCTGAAATACATTAAAATGCAGCGTTTCTCGTTTTGGTTGAGTATTGTTTGCGCCGATAATATTTCTCATTTGCTTAGATAATGTTTCTCTAAAACCCAGTTTGCACTGATATTGACGTCTATTCCTATATTTTTTGCGTCCTATTGTTTGTTGATAGAATTCTTATTGTGTTCTTGAGAATCGAATAATTCCAATGTCTATTTGCGATCAATATAAATTTCGTCTCTGTACACCACTCCTAAGAATATTTCCTTTGGAGGGAAGAATGTGAAAAAGAGAGAGGGTTTATCCACCCCATAGATTGACAACAGATTCTTCGCTTTGAGCTGTATAGAGTGAGAGAGTGACCCCGCCGTGCTCGAGACTGGTTGTACTGTGTAAAGCTTGTCTGTACTGCGTGTGTTGTATATCTCAATCAAGGTAATGTTTATAGTGCCCGAGTAGGACGAAAATTATATATTGTTAGGTCGCAAGGATGATTTCATGATAGTTCAAAAGATATATTATTTCCATTTCAATTTGTAATGTTTGATAGTTTGTTTCACTATTATTTTCCTGTGTGTTGGTGACATGTTGGCAGATGCATCGTTCAAAGCACATCTCTGCTATTCATCCGTGCATGTTTATCGTTTTGATAGATTCTTTTTCAGTTATTTTCCTGCATGTTGTTTACACGTTGGCTAGATGCGCCGTTTAGAGTGTTTCTCTGCTATTCATCCGTGCATGCTTCTCGTTTTGATAGATTGCTATTTATCCTTTGTGTACCTCTTGTGTATGTGTTAGATTTTGGCTCTCTATTATCTGTTGATCTTGTTGCAATAATATTTTCCTGTCTGTTGTTTACACATTGACAGATGCGCCGTTTATAGTGTTTCTCTGCTATTCATCCGTGCATGCTTATCGTTTTTGATGGATTCTTTTTCAATTATTAATCCTTTGTGTACCTCTTGTTTACGTGATGGGTTTTGGTTCTCTATTAGCTGTTGATCGTTTTGTTTCTCATTATTTCCGTATGTCTATGCTGTTTACTTAATAAGAAATTGATTAATTGTGTAATGTTGGAATAATCAACTTATCTTCCCTATTGCATTCGAAAATGTTCATAACTGTCACAAAACAGGTGTACGCCTCCCGTCTTCAACAAATCCTGGCAGATAGTATTAGAGCTGATTGTTGGCTAGGAGCGTGCTATGCGGTGAAGTTCATTTTTTAATACATTTTCTGTGTTGTTTTCATAAAACAAAGTAAGGTTTGTAGTGTCTCTTAGAATGAAAATTGTATGGTGTTCGAATAAATTAAGTCACGAGGATGATTTATGATAGCTATGATAGATTATTCTCCTCCTCTGTTGTTTTGCTTAAGAATGTCTTCTTTGGTTAATGTAGAGTTATAGCTTTTATTTCCTCTTGTGTTCGTGTCATTCGTGTCCCATGGTCTTCAAAGTTCTCTGCTGTCCACATACATCTATCGACACTTGTAATTAAAGCTCCACTATGTGGTCACGTATAATAATGTTAGAGTTTTTACAATAAAACTTTTAATTTTGATTGTAATCATATTGATTAAAAATATCTTCTTTGATTAAAATGTGCTACTCCTTCTGCTTAATTGAAAGCTTGCATGATTATCACTAATAAAAAAATGTGATACCCCTTCAATGCTATTGCATCAGATTTTTGGCTAAGTTTTTCTCCTTCACACAGAGTCATAACATAATTCTCGACACTAATGACTTTAATAAATATATTTTCACTTGTACTTTTGTGTATGGCTATCCTTTGCATGTAAACAGTCTACTGCATACCTGTTGTAGCTGGAAAAAAATGCATCAGAACTCTGAACTCAGAAATCAGAACCCATATACAGGGTGCACAACGATAAAGTCACGCTCAGCCCCGTCGGCCCGCTGGTATGCACCCCGACAGCCTATCAACTGCGCGCCAGTGCTTGAAGTTACGTACATCTATCAGAACTTTGTAATTAAATCACTATGATGCTCACATATAATAACGTTAGACTTTTTATAATAAAACTTGTAATTTTAATTGTAATCGTATTGATTAAAAATATCTTCTTTGATTAGATGTGCTACCCTACTGATTAACTGTAAACTTGTATGTATGATTACCTTTAATAAAAATATTGTGTATGATGTGTGATAATAATTTCTGGCAATAATAACTTTAATATAAATATATTTTCACTTGTACTTTTGTGTATGGCTATTCTGTGCATGTCTATGCATGCATGTAAATCGCCTATTCCGCACCTGTTGTATCGGGTAAAAATACGAATGAAGTCGGCCCAGGCGGAAAAATGACGAAAGAAGCTGGCCCAGGCTGAAGGGCAAGCGGGCGAGCAGCCCTCCTGACACGCACCACCCACCGCAGCACCCCTCCAACCGAGCACCGCGTGCCGCGCACAGGAAAAACTCGCGAAAAAAGTCGGCGCGGACGCGACGGTGGCGCTGCCCTGGTGGCAATGTTGTAGTCCTATCCCCTCCCTATACTACTCGCAAGAATTTGGAAATATGGAACGGGATAAGTTTACTAGTGACGAGTTCATCAATTTTCTTATTAATAAGAAGACAAAACGAAGGGGTTGGATCCTGATCGATAGCTCTGTAGAGAGATCGGTCATTCAACTGCCTGTCCGCTTCTGCAATGTAGTCGGATGTATTGGCAACCACTATACCGCCACCATTGTCCGCTGGTCCGGTGATAATGTCATTACGGGCTTTAAGATTTCGTAGCGCTACTTTCTCACAATTAGACAAGTTAACACTGTGTACACTAGATTTCCAAAAATTAGTCTTGATATCCTTATGAACGGCCTTGATGTAACTATCAATCAGGAGGCTAGTTTTAGAAGAGTCCGGCGTCCAGCTAGAGGGGTTTTGGAAGGGCGCAGCATCTGAGCTAGGTTTATCGTGAAAGAAGGTTTTCGGGTGCATTCTCCTACCTAAGTTGTGCACATAGTGCAAAATTTCAAATTCATCAATATTACGCTCCGTTGGTACAAAACTGAGACCTTTTGAGAGAACACTAAGTTCAGCCTGGTCGAGTGTCACATCAGAAAGATTAAAGACTGTGTTATGGCCAGCCTCCGTGGAAGATGGTTCAGAATTTATCACGTCACAAACGCCATGCGCTAAAATGGGAGATAGAATAAGATTATCGCGTTTCGATTTTTTGGTTTTTATTTCGTGGATTTTCTTCAGCTTATTCGTAGTGAATTCAGATTAAGAACTTCATAATGAGAGAGTTGGTTCATGATGAGAGAGTTGGTTCGCAAGCTCTTTAAGCTGGTTATCAATATCTTTCAAGACTTTCATTGTACACAGACATGTGGCACCATATCTCCTTTCCCCTTCCCTTTCTTTGTACAGGAGTGTGTTTAGTCGTGTATACGTCTATACTATATATACTTATGTGTGTCACCACTTCACTTTGTACCTGAGGAAGCGTGGACCTCCACGCGAAAGCTTGTACAAATTAAAATTAAACAAAAATCTTCAGTGTCGGTTTCTGTATTTTGTTTATGTGATCTACAGGACTTGACTTCTCTCTTCGTATACGCTTCTAATACCCTGGAACCTAAGAATGCCATTTTCAAGGTCTTAAAAACCATGAAATTTTCTCACAGACATTTTTGCATCTTTTTTATTCACGTGGATATACAGTGCAAATTCTAGTTATCAGATGTCGGAGCTGAAGGTAACCAACAGCAATAAGTAACTGAAATATGAAGTGTGAGAAATGAATGGCACCCTCTGTTGTATTTGTTTGCCTTCCTTTCTCTCCTATGATCTTCACATTCAGAAGTCCCCAACTACGTTTATTAGCAGGTCATTCTTTATGCTAAGCACCCACGCCAAGAAGAGGTCTAAAATTTACGGTACCAGCTACTTCATTGTATGCAATGGTACCCTTGCGCCTATTTTTACAGCTCATAAATATTGTGCTCAAATATGAAATCACTATAAAACTTGCATCCTGCGCGACATTACATTAAATGCGCTGCTTGCAGTTGTGCAGCGTTGTTTCTCCCTCACGTTCAAGTGAAAAGGCAAAAAGACCGCTCCGAGGCTTACTCTCACACAGTTTCGGGGCCTTGTCCTCATACCAAATGGTCACGAGCATGCATTTGAACACTATAGCGGCAGATAGGGAAACCGACGTTGCATTTGCACCGACCTTCTACTTCCATTAATTAAACGAGACCTAATTTACTACATCCACTTCGGATGTAGAACATGTTGGTCGTCCCTTATAACTGCAAAAATATGATTTCTCCAAGAATAAAAAAATCAGTCCATGGACACGCAATATGCACTGCACCTACTAGAAATTAACCAGTGGTTGCTGAAAATGTACTGGTATTTGTGTTTTATGTTATGTATGACCCACATTTTCTTTTTGACCAGCTATGCCAGTGCGAGAGCTCCTACCCCAGACTAGCTAATTCCTCCTCTTTGTCCTCCATGCGGTCACATACATGTTACACAACGAAGCTAGCTGGTACTTCCAGATCCAAACAGGAGACTTAACATCAACACAATCACATAGCAGAGTGAATAACAACCACCTTTATTGACTTATCTTGCTTGGTCGATGGCGACCGAAGATGGCATATTTCTTTCCTCGCAATTTTTTTTATTGGTTTGTTCCAGCTAAAAGCAGAAGCCCATACACTGAGCAGCAGGGCATACCAAATCCCTCCATAAGCATCACTTTGCCTCTTTGGCTTTTGCAAGCATGGCTTTGCCTCCACAAGCATGACTTTGACATAAATGTTTTGTGTCGTGATAAAGGATACTATGACTGTACTCGCAGTACCATTTAAAACGTTGGCACCTATAGGGCTAGGTTGCAGCCCTCTATTGCGTGCAGATATTCTCATGCCTGCAGAGCTGTAAGCTGTTCTTCCGGGTGAAAGAAAGCTTGAAGACTGCATACGTTGTGGCTCACTGCCAAAGACATACGGTTGGAGAAGAAATTACTGGACATAAAGCACAGTGAGGCATGCTCCACCCAGGCCACAAGGAGGTACTAATACTTTGAGCCACCCTCTGTTAATGCAGCAAAAACACCTATTTCCACTGAAAGAAAGCCTGTGGGCATTTTTTTCTGTTGTGGTTGGAAGGGAACGCGAGATCATAATAAATTGTTTGCAAAAGCTGTTACGTCGCATTTCGACATGATCTGAGCCAATATGGTCAGCTGATGCAATAAGATCTACAGAAAACACATGCCAGCGGATTCTGGACTTGCTATAGGAGAGAATCTGTCCTTGAAATGATGAGATTTGTTGACTTTCTAGGTGACTTCAGGTATGTGAAAAAAATCATAAAAGTTGACAAAGCTGTTATGAAGCAGCGACTGCAACTAGTCTGTAGAACTGTGCAGAACAGTAAATACAAAATTTGTTCAAAGTGGGCTATAGCGTCATAGAGATGGGATATGAATGAGCTGACGAAACATTTTTCTTGCGTAAGAACAAATACACCTGTAGGTTCTCAACATGGGAAAGAAGAGCGTCGGTCGGTTTGCGCAAGAGACAGACAGAAAGGCATCTTTTTTTTCTTTTTTTTTTTGCTTCCTAGGACGACCTCAACTGACGAACAAGCTGCAGCACAATATGTTGACAATTTTTTTTTGTTTTTTCATCGTTTTTTTTTTCATTTCATCATCCTCTATTTATAACATACGTGGAGCAACTTTGCAGGCAGCTTTAGTTATTAGTACACCAAAAAATTAAAAAATATATACTCTTTTGGATGTCAACTACAATCTTTTTTATTATTATTATGATTTCCGTGTTAGCGCCGCGAAGGAACTGTGGCTATCAGCGGCGTACAGATGTGGACAGATGGAGAGAGGACAGCAGGAAGGAGTGGGGGACAGGGGGTTAGCATGCGTCCTGGGCTCACTTCAGGAGGAATTGTGCCGACATTTGTCTGGGAAGTCTTCGGAAACCCAGGAAAATCTAGCACAATCTGCACTTGGCATTTTCCAACTGAATGACATGGAGTGAAACCAAAGCAAAGTGCCACTCCTACAGCTTGGTTACGCCCGCTACTGCCATGCCAAGGCACTAGTGGTACTCTGAAAGCTGGAGTGAATCGTCCAAATAGTTGTGTGATAACTCTAGCTCATAAATATTGTAGTGAAATACGAAATAGCCATAGTGCTTACATGCTATGTAAAATGATGGTTGAGTTTTGCAAGGTTGTTGAAGTACCCTTGAATTTTTGTTCAAAATTGAGTGGGAACCATGTGGCAACTTATCCTTACACATCTCTTTGAGTCCCCCTTACTTACAACAAACTGTGTGGCTTGCACTATGCACCTGGGTCGCGATTTTTATGCAGCTCCCTTTAAGCTGCATGTTTCTCGAAAGGTAAGGAGTGTTGAGTAAGTCCCTGCTAAGAATAAAGCGTGAAATCAGTTGACATCATGTCAGTCAACAGCTGTAATATTTGTTTGTGTAGAAACATATAACGTAATGGCTGACTGGCCTGGCTGCATATAGCATCCCTCTGTGAGGATGGTCCCACTATGAAGTATCCTTGCTATGTGTCATATCCTAGGGTGAGGACTACAACAAGGAAAGGTTATTTTTCCAGCATGTAAGAGAAGTCCACACTCAGCCATCATCCCAACTAATGGCACCTCTGTTAAAGAGCTGCAAATAGTTATGTAAATGAGCATCTTGTGTTTACATCAGCAACCAACTGCATTACGTGAAGTCACCTCCATACTACCGTTAGCTATTTTCGTACAAAAGGAGAGTGAAGTAGGTATAACTTCACGCTGGGATTGCTTTCTTGTTTTTGGTAGTCATATTAGCTTGGAAACAAAAGATGAGAGAGCTTACATGGAGAAATAGAAAAACTAACTGAAAGGGTTCATAAAGAGGTTCCCAAAACAATCTAAGTTCCTAGTGAAGAACAGCTTGCAGGGAGGCCTATTATCTGAAATACCATATATTTTTGCAATATTGCAGTCAACATAGGCACAGTTCATACACACACAAAAAGAAAAAAAGAAGCTTCCCGCAGTCATGCTACGGAACCCCTGAAAACGAACTGACTTTGAACGTGTTTTTTGGTTAATATCGCTATTGTTCTAACCAGAGCATTGAACCGAACCAAAACCAAAAACCGCAATTAACCAAAATTTTTAGCTGATACTGAAAAACAATTAGTAACGCCATCTTGGAGCTGCACCGAAACCGAACCGATCTAGAAACTTCAGTTACTGCATCAGGGTACCAGTTCGGTTTGTGTGCTGGGGGGGGGGGGGGGGGGATTTGAGCAGTCTGCCTTCCTGGATTCACGGCACGTTGCTCTGGGAATGGATGAAAGAGGGTCCTGTTGGTTGAAAAACAGTAATAAAAAGTCAGTAATACAATATCAAAAAGTATCATTTTTAGTATCTACCTACAATTTTGTAGCATAATAAACCTCAACGCGGCTCTGGACCGGTTTACAACCTCTGAACAAGTTAATCGAACTGATATATCACGAGTTTCTCACTAACATTAATGTGGTTCCATTTTCCTATCTCTACCAATCTTCACCAAAGATCTTTATCTTTACAAATCTTTATACCTGTTCCTTCCTGTATGCTTTTTTTGCTTCTTTTTGCTTCTCTAACTTTACTATTTCATTTACTATTAAAGTATTTTATTTATGTTCTGCTACATTATCTTATGTCAGTCTGTTACACTACGTTATAATTTTGAGCCACACCAAATACAAGGCCCTATAGGATGGTTTGACCACAATGGGAAAAATAAAATTATTATGATAAGCTTGACACTTTAACGTGAACATTCACACTGTACCTATTGTTCAAATTATTTTCCTTTCCTTTCCTTCCTTCCTTTTAGCTTCCTTCCTTTGTTCCTTTTAGCTGCAAAACAGTGGGGTAAATAAATAACAGACAGAGTAAATAATTAACCTATCCCAGTGTAGCCCAACAAACTTTATCCTATTAAACACGATGACGCAACGCGATGTCACAACTTTGTAAGTCAATGAGGAGGTAATTTAGATTAGCTGAGTTTGTCAGCTGTTAGGTGTTCAGTCTGTGTGTGTCAGTCTGTCGGTTTTAATGTTTGTAAATAAATGCTATCACGTGGTGAAAAAAAAAACAAAGTTAGCTGAGCTCCGTTGGGAGAGCCCTGGACCGGTAATCCAGAAGATGTGAGTTTGAGTCCTGCAGCTGGCTAAGCTTATCAGTGACTTCCTTCCTTCTTTCATTGTCCTTATCCTATTACTATTGCATCTTCTCTTGCTTCATTCAACCTCATGATGCAATCACCTTTTCCCTCCTACAGTTGGCTTATTGTCAACGATGCTATCCATTCCGTAATTCCTTAATTGCTGTGTCTAATTATGTTTTTTTTTAATTGTGATCTTCAATTTGCTTACACAGCGTGGGTTACTATTGTATTGTTTGGTTCACTTGATTGTGTCACTTCTGTCAGCACATTTCCTCTATATATTTCTGTGAGCTCATTCATTGTTTCTCCACTCAGGATGCAATAAATGTTAATTATCCACAGACAGCATGTTTCACAGAGCATTATGGCATACATACGTTTGCACTCACAGTTGCCTACAAATGCTTCAAATAGTTATTCTGATCACAACAAGGGGCACAACAATACGTTTTGGCAGATCAACATAACACAAGAGAAACATCAATCTCACGACTCCGTGAAGGCTGACCTGGAGTAGTCCTTCCATGACACAGTTCACATTCCAAAAACCTGCAAATGTCAACAACTGAAATGTAACAACAATAAAGTTAGGGCATGCATCCTTCTTTTGCTGGTACTGCTGGCGAAGTTTTGGACGTATAAGTTCAAGCTTATATATTGTAATAACGTCTGCACGAAAGATCCTTCCTTCCATTCTGAAATGCAAGGTTTACACCCACTAGTGATACTTTAGAGATGCTGAAGCCTTGTTGCATATCGCACATCACAACACTAGGACGTCGTGGAGGAACGTACAGTCTGACGTCAAAAGCAGCACATCCAGAACATCGACCTTCATGCGGGAACTTGAGCATGCTGTTTTAGCGTCAGTAGCATTTGTAGTGTGGGAAACATACATATCATTTCAGGCCTCAAGTGTTAAAGGATGGGGCTGAATACTGGTGTGAAGCGGGGAACATGCAAACACGAGAGGCATACCCAGGCCATCAGAATCCATCAAGTAGGTTATTGGGAGTGGGCCTAGGATATAAGCTTAGTGTCAGCTCTGCCAAGTGAACTGTTACTGTCATTCTAAAGGACGACGAGAAATGGCTAATATCTATGCCGTGGAATCGAGAGCTGCGCGACGTCTTCCACTGCAGATTAGAGAGTTGGAAGTACCGTGCGCGTTCTGGTTTGGAAATGTACTGTAGGAGACACGGTTTCTAAAATCAGCACTCTGTGGCTTATCACATCTCAAATATCCATGTTGTATTAAATCTCAAATGTTGCAAGACTATTTCTTTCGAGTAATAAACACGTGCTGCACATGGTCCACCTTCAAATACAATTTTTGCACAGCACTATTAAGTGTGACTGTGAAGTCATGCACCACCAGCTTGTCAGCGCCATTTGGCTTCTGTCTTTCAGCACAACTGAGCTAATATAGGAAGGCGAAGTACTGACAGACGATTTTAGCTAACCATGTCCCCAACAGTACATGCAAAAAGAGCTGTCGTCAGCGCTGAGATGGTACAAGGAAAGCCCACTCTCTTGGTGCCCTGTCAGGCAAGCCTTGATTAATTGTATCATTGTCCAGAACTTGGTCTGTCATTTTGCAGAAATTTGCCTTACAAGATATGACAGGGCATACCAAAAAGCATACTGTTGTAACTTTAATTTGTTTAGTTTTAATAAATCATTGTTCGCTGTAATGTATTTCCGTAATATTAAGTAATGTGACGAATCGTTTCTTGGACGATTTTTCTCAAGAACGAAAGTGTCCATAATAACAATGCACGACTGTACTGCCCGTGCACGACCTTCCTTTGATTTATCCGCAAGCGCCCAAAATGTTAAGCCTAGCCCTGGCCCGCAAAAAGAAAGTTTTAAGCAGCCGGTCCGGGCTCGGGTTCTCAGGTAAGCCCGTGTCCGTGCTGCTCTAATCTCTCCTTCGTCGATCGCATTTACAAGGTTTGCAACAGGTTGCAAGCGATAGCGATAGTTGGAAAGAGTCCGTGCCGTGGTCCGTGCATTAACAACTACAGGGCAGACGTCCAGCTGGAATCATGGGTGCATAATAATAATTTTAGATACACGAAAATGCACACCATACCATATATGCCCCAAGTCGGGTGTGGACGAGAGAACTGCATGGGTCTTCGCCGTTTTAGTAGTTTGCCAGGTTGGTTGTAGGTAGGTGGGGTAGGTGCAGAAAAAATTAAAAACATAAGAAAATAAAACAAGATAGATAGAAGATATGGATAAATTATCTTCGAAATGGGGACGAAATAAACAAAGGAGGACAACACATTCCATATTTCGTACGTTAATGAGATACCACATGCCAATCTGGAAGGCGCCGCCGCGCTCGTATGCCAAGTCTGTTCGGAAAACATTTTCGGTTTCGGTTTTTCACATGTGCGGCATCTAGGAAAAGCGCGCCGCTCTTTTCAAAAGTCCCAGAAGGGCTCAGAAACAATTAAGCTGCATACCCTAAAATCCACTTTGATCACTCGACTTCACATGGGAAGATTTCGTTTCGTAATATTCTTTGCATCCGAGGCTTGGAACTTCCTTTGAACAGTTCGACGAACTTTTCGGAAAAGTTGGATATCTTTTTTAACCCGATCGAATATCGAACCCTCGCCGGTTCGTGACGGTCCTGCTCTCAAGCAATTACGAAGCGAAATGACTACGTGTATTCGTTTGGAAATGGGTGGGGCGCCGCCATGTCGTTTCGCGCCACTTATCCATAAATGTCCACAGGGTCGACGTATTGTAGACGCCTGAAGGACGGTCAGAGGTGCATCCATAAACCTCCTCTGTTTCTCCTGGGATGTCGGGTGAGCATTGAAATAACTGTAATACAATGTAACTAAGGTGCTTTCATAGTTAACTGTACTTGTAATTGAGTTACAATGATTCCTTTGTAATTATAAGTGTAATTCAATAACGTTTATGAACATGATCGTAATATAATTACGTTTGTAAAGTAATTTTTACAGGTCATGTTCTTCTCTGAAACACACGTTTCAACTGTTAGGGAATCTAGCGAAGGGGGGCGGGATATGAAGATTTATAAAAAAAAAAGCAATGGAAATCTAGGGTTCATAAACGTAGGCTGGATATCGAACACAGGAGGTGGTGTCTTGTCTTATAACGTACCGTTGGATAAAGAGAGTTTGACATCTGGAGCACTGTACCAGGATGTTGCCCATGCCATAGAACCTCCCTAACCCCACTGCATATACGGGTGTACCCTGTTACCCACTCATAATAATAAAACTTTTGAAATCCACGCTAAGAAATCCACCCTTCAAACTCCAATCCTTTCAAATTCAAACTGTCAAAATAAATCACAATGGGTCAATGCAGTCCAGTGTTAAGCATGGTTTTACGTGAGAAAATCAGTGTTTAAGAAGGTCACACTCCAGAATAACGAGTCTTTATGCAATTCTGTGTGGTATTCAGCATGTATCTCTCAATTATTCATTAATTTAATTAAGTTAGAGGCGTAAATAACTACGCGTATGAATACTAGGAAAACAACGCTTCAGAGGTTCGGCCGTTCGGCTACTATTGGGGACGAGGCTATTAGAGAAAATGGAGTAACGACGGAGCTGTATGGTGTTGCGTGATGTGCTGCATGAAAAGGATAATCACTGCAAGCTCTAATAAAGCATATGTTTCATCTGCCGATTTCGTCAGGTATTTTTCAGACGTGTAACGACTTGGTGTGCTAACACGCGCGTGTAACTTATGAAGGAATTCATTGGTGAAGTGACATTGATGCAGTCATAGCTGTTTTGGACAGGCAATCTGGTAGCGAAAAATGTCCACGATAGGAAAACATACCGCAAAACTGCTGTGTCGACCATTTGTCACGACGGTAATCACGTACATCACGGTAAACATCATGGAAACGTCTCTTGCTTTCCTCGGCCTCGGCCTACGAAGAACCGCTAATGTTATGTTTGATAAGCGCCGCGAAAAGTGGTTTAGCAAGGTAAAACTGTGCCGGGAACGCCGTCACATGAGGGATGTGTTTAATTAAATCACAGTGAAAGATAGCAAAGGAATATTACTGGTCATGTAGAAAGCAGATCTCGTTCACCAACATATCAATGGATTGTTTAAATAGTGTTCCTGTCAATGGGGAACTGACGTTTTCGTCCCGTCCATACTGAGAAATGTTGGCCCAGAGCTTGGTTTCTGGATGCCACAAAACACTTCTCGCCAATGTGGTGCACTGTGACTCAATGGGGCATTTACAGCTCAGTGTCATTACCACATGAGGCAAGTTGACTCTCTCAGGTGCTGTCACTGCAGTGCTGTAGAAGATCCAGAGTATATTCTTTGTCATTGCCCACACTACTGAGCTTTCCAAACTGCCATTTTGAGATCTCAATAATCTGAACTCCTGCCCCTCTCTCTAAAATTTCTTGGCCTATAGCTAAATCGAGCCCACGAATGCCTGCTCTCGAAGCTCTTTTGGCAATTTTGGACTCCATGGGACATTATTTCCTTCCTCACACCACAAGCAGCTATGGGGTAGAGTACCGCCCCAGGCAATGAAACTCTGTCCATCTCAAAATAAAGTTGATGAACAGCATCTGCAACTTCTGTGAGGTGGTTTCAACCACTCTTATAACTACATGATACAGGCAAAATACAGAAACCGACACTTCCTCAGGTAGGACCTAAGGAAGCGAGGACCTCCATGCGAAACCTTGTACAAATTAAACTTAAACAAAAATCTTCAGTGTCGGTTTCTGTATTTTGTTTATGCGATCTACAGGACTTGACTCCCCTCTTCGTATATCAACCACATGTATGTGTAACCTAGGAATGCTGGTATGTGGGTGGAGTGACTAGTTTGCCACAGTACCACAAATAGGAACACAAATGGCTGATAAATCTGCTACAGAATGTGGGCCAAGATGATGAGCACTTGGAATCATCACAGTTTTCAATACTATGCAGAGGAAGATAGAGTAGAGTACCCTCAAATTTTGTACTACTTTTTCTGAATTACTTGTAATTATACAGCAGCTACATAAGCAGCAGTTAAAATGCTACTCAGAATTGCCAAAACTTCATGCCAGCACTCAATTCTTTTTACAAACTTTGGTTTGTGATGTGACGAATGTTTCGGTGACTTCCATAGGCCCGGTTTCACCAACTCGGGTTAACTGAACCAATATCAAGGGTTGCCAATCCTCGAACAGACACTTAACAGACACTTCTTTTTTTCCATCGGTGATGTGGTGAAGCAGATAGTTTAATGACCGGTTGGTGAAACTGGTTAGCCTTTGTGTTCTGGTGCTGTGCAATGGTTTTTCGAGGGCTTCAAACAACAAAAAAAGGTTAGTAATAAAAAAAATTCTTGGCATACCTACCTACCTACCTACCTACATATATGTCCTGGACAGCATGTAAGAAACTGAATATAAATGTCATCATGACATTGGTAGACAGACTGATACCGAAACAAATCGGAAGGGGAGGGCTGGGTTCCACGAATGGGCACTTGTTCACTGCCTCCTCTTGAAAGAAAAGTAGGACCGAAAGTCGCGTGCTCTGTCAAAGACCACCATAATCCCCTCAAGACTGCCTTTTGGATGCGAACTCGTCCCCCCTAGCTTTGAGCGTAGCTCAACTGTACCAAATTGGTGGCACTGTTGAACAGTATGACGTCATTTGTTTTTATGATGGACAGTATGATGTCATTTGTACCGTTTCTAAGGCACTTTGTACAAGGGTTTTGTATGTCAGCAGTGTACTGTCTGCGAAAGGTAGTTTCCGTGTCCACTTCAAGAACACAATTTTTTTAAGAGGCTTAGAGGATGCGTAACTAATGTGTGATTCCCACTAAATATCAGAAGAGAGGTGCACACTTAAATACCTGAAGCCCTCAACTCAATTAATTGTAGGATCAAAATTACGTGGGAATATATTGAGGTTTGTCTCGTTAACAAAAGACGTCATTGCACACTCTGCAACGTGCATCGGTAGTTGCCATGGCCTACATCAATCATAGATACTGCAAACCACTCATTGAGCATAGTCAGTCCGCGGTACGCAAAGTGAAAAGCGTCATTGCCCATTGTGAAGATGGCCATGCAACAGTGCTTGCGGCTTCGCATTTCTCACTAGTTTCTTTCATCACTTTGTTAGGAGATGACTAATGCTTTGCCAATTCAACACTTGGAACTTTGGAACAACTTTGCAAAGCATATGTACTCGTATGCACTTCCTATAATCGCTTCAGGAGTATTTCTTCCGTAACATATCTCAGCAAAGCAGTATGTCATGTAGGTAACACAATTTTGGCACAGTATTTGCTTGATATGTCCAACAAGCAGAGATATCAAATCTTTGTGCCAAAATGGTGTGCCACGTGTCCGTGTAAAGACGAGTCGCTTAGATGGAATAGGTACAGCATCTTGATGTTGAATGCAAGAAGTTAATGTTTGACAACATATATGTCATGGGTTAAATAGAGCAGTATATCATACACATCAGAAGAATGCCAACACTTCAGTGCTTTACCTTTACCTGTTATTCCAATGTTTACTCTCCCTTCTATTGGAATTATGTATTTCAGAATCATTTTTGTATTACTGAATTTTAATTTGGCAATCCTTTCACATGTCTTGTGATAGACAAGTTAGCAATGTAAGCAGTGTTTATGTGCCTCTCACAACCTGCATCTTTATGCAAAAGTACTCCAAAAGCCGGGAGACGACATAACTAGACAAAAAAGTAGAGAACTCCAACTTAACATAACAAAATAACAAGGTTTACTCAGACGTTTCATCCGTCATGCGACGGACATCATCAGTGCCAAACTGAATGAGCGATTGCACAACCGGTCATTATTTAAGGAGATGGGAGTATTGTTCGGGGAAGGGCCACGGTTTTTCTTAAAAACCGAGGGGTCACTGCGTATGTTCCGAGACTCTGGAAGCTTCCGGTGTCCCCATCTTTGTTCTCTCTTGTTATGTTAAGTTGGAGTTCTCTACCTTTTTGTCTGCATTTTTATGTCTGAGGGTGTTTTTGTTTCAAGAGGGCAAGGGTGCCGGCAACATGGCACATGTTCACAAAAATGCAGAACCAGAGACACACACACAAAAAAAAAGTATAGCATAACACAGTCCCAATCATTTTGTCGTGTCCTTTTTGATGTGTCGTCTGTTCTACAGTTTTTTATTTTTTTTTCGTGTGTAGTTTCTGGATTTTAAGCCCAGGAGCAGTTGGTGTAGAGGATGCTGAGAACATGTGAAGCATAGATTTTCTCATTCTCACATTATGCTGTAAGCAGTGTGAAATACAACCCAAAAGGAATTTAATGAGAGACAACTTGTCATCAAGATCAGTGTGGGAACATTGCAAAGGAAAAATAATTCTGAACCATAATGGATTTCTATCCTATTTAATGGTACAGTAGCAGATGGAAGTAATCCAAATAATATTAAAGAAGTAACCGTGCAAATTATCAGACAAACAGTGAAGCTGGCTGCAGTACACTACAATGTGTCACATGTAACAATATCAGTGTTTCCAAAACTGACACATAAACCTTAGGGAGGCCGCAATAGTCAAAGCGGGGGTTACACCAATTTCGCGAAAAGAAAAAGCAGATGAAATGAACGCAATATGCGACAAAACCAAGGAAACTATCACGCTACAACTGCAATATCTTGAAGTTGTTTTTAAAAAATAGAAGTTAGTTCAGCGCACAGATATCAGCTGTCGAACACACAGCCATCCCGAAAACTATGCCCATCTTCGTTGATGCACCCACGAATCCACAGGAAGACCGCCGAGGCTTTCCCACTCGGATTAAGTATCTGTACCTTGAACTGTGAACAGTTTGGTGTACACTCCAGAAAACGAGAACAGCTGATTGCCGATTTCATGGGCGCGGCCATGCGAGCCGACAAGGACAGTTCAACGTTCAACAGAGGAGCAATTTGAACGCGAATGTGGCGCTAGTGGTAGGCGCAACAATTTGCACTTCATACGACGTAAAGTGACCAAAAATTAAGCAGCGAGGATGCGTGCTTGCTCATTTGTGATTATTTGGGCCTGTAATCCACATCACGGTTCAGAAAAGCTGCTAAAAATGCCGATGACTGGCACAAGAAAAACGAGTTTGCAATGTTTTTTGACCCGTTGCGGTTCAAGCGAATATATCTTTTTTGTGCTTCCTTCCTCTTTTTTTCTCTCTTGTTTTTTCTTTTTCTTTTATTGTTTTTTACTGTTGTCGGTTCGTTTCGGAGCCCTAGCTTAGAAAGCTGCTCCTGTTTAGTTTCGGTATAAATCGGAATGTGGGGGCAGGGGGGAACAGTCCACCGCTCCTCGAGTTTTCACAGTGCTGGCTCTTACCCCCCGCCCCCCCCCCCACCCCCCACCCGAATTTTCCCTCCGAGAACCTCTTTGAAAATGCCGTACTTCTCAATCTCTAACTCCATGTCCAGCAGTGCTCTCCTTCAGGTTAGGTTAGGTTAGGTTGGGTTAGGTTAGGTTAGGGCTCGCTCCCCCTTGGCGACTTCCGAGTTAGTGCGAGCGAAGTATCTCAATAATGGAAAATCTGAAACGGTGCACTAAAAACAAATGTCACCTCTGGGGATAATAAATTGAAGGATATAGATGAAGGATTCATCTCATATCTAAACCGATTGCCAGCAATTCTGCTCTTTCTGTTTCTCGAAGAAAGAAAAAGAGCTTCACACACACACACAAAAAAAAAATACATCTTAGTGAATTATGCAAATTAGAATGCCAAAATACCTTGCAGATAAGGTTTTCCTCCACTCGCGTACGCATACGTGCGAAACTAATGTACACATAGTCCTAGTTGTTTTATTTTAAAAAATCTCCACTAAAATGGCTACGACCACGGAGTATGCGTTTGTGGCACCCCGTTTATTTTGTGTGTGTGTGTGTTTCAGCTTGGGGGGACAAACTTAGTCACGATAGCACGTCATTTTCACAGTTGAGTTCTACGGGCGCGTATCTTTTCCAAGAGAGACTATAATGACTAATAAGGATGACTAATCAATTAAATTCATTAATTAACTCTAATAAGGACGTCTTGAACAAAAGCTAGATACCGATATGAGAGACTGTCCTAGTTAAAATCGACGTTTAAAAATTTTGAAACGCGTACGTGTATTAAAATATCAATCCCTGAATTTTGACATGCAAATGGCCAAAACCGAAACTGTGGCAACCACGTTTGGGGTGGTGGTCTTCACGGTACGGGATCTGTATGGGATACTTCTGTAAGTCAACTGAGCTCGCAACTATATTGTCTTGGCTCAGAAACCGTATGTTTCTGGAACGTAGAGAGGGAAAAAAGGAATCACACAACAGGAATATACTTGAAGTACTCTTCTCCTTAGGGAAGCGAAAGATTTATTGACTCTACGTTGCACTAGTGTCAGCGCGCTGAGCGGTTGAGTTGGAATTGGAATTAGAATTGGAAATGAATCAAAAAGAATGATAAATATTACTAGAAAGAAAAAGAATGAAAAAAGCGTTATCTGAGTTGATCGAACTCGGTTCACTCTGGAAATTGTTGCACCGACGACTGGCGCCTCGTTCAAACTTACCTAAAATTGCTCCTCTGTTGAACGGTCCTTCTCGGCTCGCATGGCCGCTCGCATGGCCGCGCCCATGAAAGCAGCAATCAGCTGTTCTCGTTTTGTGGAGTGTGCACTAAACTGTTTGTAGTTCAAGCTACAGGTACTTAATACGAGTCGGAGAGCTTCGGCAGTCTTCCTGTGGATTCGTGGGTGCATCAACAAAGATGGGCATAGCCTTCGGGATGTCTGTGTGTGTGACAGCCGGTGTCATTCTCCGTCTGTTACGTCGCGAGACAACTGAGATCACCGTCTGTGCGCGCTCAGGAAGCTTGAAATCTGCCCTGATACATATACAGTAATGTACACCTTCAATATACGCTGATACATATACGGTCAATAAATTGGGACTTGCTCCACGGCAATCACTGTTTGTGGATTTATGCCTTACATTTAATCTATCGCATGTCGTTCCACATCCTACCCGAATAACTCATGCCACGCAGTCAACCCTTGACTTGGTTTTAACCTCCCATCCTGAGCACATCACTTCTTTGCATGTCACTGATGGTCTCAGTGACCACAAGGCCATTTTCTAAGATATCTCTTCAAGTAGTCCAAATGTTCATAATCAACGATAAAACCATATACGACTATGCTCGAGCTAACTTCCAAGCCATCAAGAGGGTCTTGAAGCTCTGTATGAAAATTCATTTCATGGCACCTTGCCTCACTCCATTGCGCATAACTGATCCCTCTTTCGTGACAACATAAACTACCTTACAATGTTCCAAAGATAAGAGTGAAATCTAATGATCACAATCCTTGGTTCACGAAAAGTCTTAAAATCTTGCTAACCAAGAAACAGCGCTTATTCAGGAAAGCAAAGAGTCTTGGCGACAATGTATCATGGGCTAAATTTCACTACTGTGAATGGGAATACAGGCGCTCGATCAAGGAAGTGAAACATAAGTTCTTTACCATCGACCTCCTGTCTCTCTTGACGAATAAACCAAAACAATTTTGGAAAATCTTATCTCCACCAAAATCCCACCGTATCAGTCTAACTGACACCCGCCGACAGCGACTGCGCCAACGCTTTCGCTTCCTTGTTTTCATCCGTTTTCAACACCGATAACGCGTACACCCAAACTCCATTATCAGTAATCGCCTTGTCACCTATGGTCCCCATTCATATCAGCACTCATGGCATTTGTAAAATCACTGAGTCACTTAAGCTGTTGTCGAGTGCTGGTCCGGACTCAATTAACCCGAAGGTTCTATACAACACGAGATCTATTTCCAGCAAGATTCTATGTTGCATATTTACTCAGTCAGTCCAAGATTCTGCCATACTGCAGGACTGGAAGATGGCGAAGATTGTCCCTATTCACAAATCAGGCAGCTGCCACATCGTTAATAACTACCGCCCCATTTCACTCACATCTATAGTATGTAAAATTCTCGAACGCATACTCCAACGTAGTTAAGTACCTTGAAGAAAAATGCTTCTTCTATCACTTGCAGCACGGGTTTCGAAACCTCTTTTCATGTGAAACTCAAGTAGTCAGTTTTGTTCACGACATCTTTCTCCACGCGGACAATAATCATCAGACTGACGCCGCTTTCTTAGACTTTCGCAAGGCCTTCGATATGGTGCCGCACTCTAAGCTTCTATACAAACTCTATCTGCTTAACCTCGACCCGTATGTCGTCCATTGGATAGCTCAATTTCTGACTAATCGTACGTTATTTGTTACTTGCAACAACCACCTATCCCCAGATGTACCTGTGCTTTCTGGTGTCCCTCAGGGTTCAGTCCTCGGCCCTCTCCTTTTCCTTATCTATATAAATGACCTTCCTTCAGGCATATCTTCGGCGATTCGTCTCTTTGCTGACAACTGTGTAGTGTACAGGCAAATCCTCTCTCCTTCTGACCAACTAATTTTAAAGCGACCTTTAACTAATCCGGCGTTGGTGCAATGAGTGGCAAATGCCTCTGAACATTGCACAGTGTCGCATTTTGTCGTTTTCTCGAAGACGGGTCTCCTGCCTTCCTCCCTTCCCCTACACTCTAAGTGATATCACATTAACCCAAGCAGATTCTTACAAATATCTTGGAATCCACCTTTCCTCCAACCTAACTTGGAACGAGCACATCAACCACATAATAACTAACGCTTCTCGCTCCCTAGGCTTTGTTCGACGCACCCTCAGGTTGGTGGGCTCCATCTTCAGCTCCTAACCTTCACGGCTCTTGTGCAAAGCAAGCTGGAATATGCATCACCTATTTGGGACCCTCCCCAAAAGTATCTCTGCGACGCCCTAGAAGCCATCCAGAATCGGGCTGCCCGTTTCATTTCCAACGACTACAAATTCGATCCCTTGTAACCGCGTTAAAATCAAACCTTAATCTCGACTCACTCGAACATCGTCGCCGTCTTGCCAAGTTAGCCCTCTTCCATTGGTTCTTTTTCATCTTGCCACCGCACCAACCGCCCATCACCCGCCCGAGTGTCATTTTTCCTCGCATCCACCACACTAATAAGGTCACATGCTTTCATTGTAATACCAATGCATTATCCAGGTCATTCTTTTGTTCAACTGCCATCGAATGGAACAACCTCCCATCACCTCTCGCAACTATTATCTACCATACACTATTTTGTAACACCCTCTCCCGTTCACTCCACCCACAAGACCACCACGCTTGTATGTCAGTTGCTATGAAATTTTTCACCTCCCCCTTATCATATTTGTTAATTATCTGTACTTATGTGAACCAACTCCCTGTTTCACGCTTTAATACTTGTTTTCATATAAGATTGTACTGTCGTCGTTTCTTTATTTTCCTGTTTACTTACTGCTAATTGTGTTGTTCTTTTCTGCTTGCTTGTTTGTTTCTATCAAGTTGCTGTAAATGTATCTTACGCTCCAGTTCCCACCCCCCATGTAATGTCCTCCGGACCCTTGGGGTTCTCGAAATAAATAAATAAATATAAATGTTATACTAGTGCGTGCAAGTAGCGTCTGATGTAGGTCCACGGTCTCGTCATGATACAGTGAGGAATACTGCGGCACACTTGATTCAAAGCATTGCTGCGAGTTAGCTTGTTTCCCGACTGATTGTGTGCTGAACTGAACTTGCATTTTTGTAAAACAACTTCAATATAATGCAGTCGTAGAGAGATAGTTTCCTTGGTTTTATGGCATATTGCCCTCACTTCATCTGCTTTCTCTTGGGCGCCGTTTGGGCTATCGCGGCCTCAATGGGGGTCCTGACACACGGTTTGGGAAACACTGAGGCATACTGTATATTGTTACATGTTGTAGTGCACTGAAGCCAGCTTCACTGTTGTATTGTTTCTTCGCATGGTTACTTCTTCAACGTTACTTGAATGAGGAATGCGGAGAATGAGGAAATGTAGGCCTTGCATGTTCTGGATGTGCTCTAATTGCTGACCCCTGCTGTTGGACTAAAATCCAGCAACTACACAAAAAGATTAACAAATGCAGAACAGGAGACAGAAACACGGACACAATGACATGATTGAGATCATGATATGCTGTCAATTTTTTTCTGTGTCTCTGGTTCTACATCTTATGAACATGTGCCACATTCATGACGAAAACCCGAGACTGGGAAAAAGACGAAAACAGACGACACAACACAAAGTCTCATTGCCAGCACCCTTTCCCTCTTGCTACGAAGAGAGCCTCTCAGCAATAAAAATGCAGGTTGTCAAATGCACGTAAACGGTGGTTACATTTTTTGGGGGTCTTCACTCATGTAATGTTTATGCCAGAAAATGCTCCCCTAGTTCACATGGCATACTGAATATGAGTGTGCTCCACAGCCACAAACTACATTGTAAATTAGCACTGCAGTATGTTTATCGGCACACATGAAATTACCCTTCATAAGTGCATCATGCAAGCTGATTGATTCTGATGCCAACTGCTCATGAAATAACATGGGGTGGGGTGAAAGACACTGGAATCACATGTTGCGTCACTAGCAGTGCCGTACTCACTCAGCAGTGATTTTTCACTGAAGCCTGCAACTCAACGATGTAATTTACATCTTGATTGCAGAAAAAGTAAGCACATGTTTGTTATTACTTGGTATACAGTTGAAACTTGGTAATGTGATGACGGTCATTCTCGTTGATTTTGGCAATGAAACCATTTTAGGATAAAAAACACCTGTCAAGGTGTAAGCTATGAAAAGTAGTAAATTGAGTGAGGCATTTTAAATTGCCTTTTTTCCTTGATATTTTCAGTGCTGACATACATCAGCTTGTGTAACTGTCAACCTGGGCTATTCCAGCCAAAACCAGCCAGAGATGTAGCTTGACTCTGTTAAATATCACTGAAAAAAATTGTGTGCATTTTTTAGATGATGCATATATCAAATGTAACTCATCATTTTGTTTTCTTGAACAATGGGGGCACATTAAACTGTGCCGAAATATGAAGTTGTCCCTTACGAGCTTCCTTCTGACATCTACATATGCATCATTTGTGCGCTTTCCTTGCCTGGTGTTAGAGGGGAACCACGGCTCTGCTATCCCAAAGGGTATGTAGAACGAGAATAAATCTGGTGACGTGGTGAGAACTCGAGAAAGGAACACATTTGGAGTCAAGTTTACAATAAATTTCTGACACATTAGCATTCTTGAAGGAGCCCCAGATTATTTATGCTTGCAACTGATTGCTTGTGATTAGCTTCACATAAAAATATCAAGCTGATCTATATTCATTGTTTAACCATGTGTTTGAGAATAACAAGCACTTGCAAAAAATTACTTTTTTTTTCAGATAGTATATTCACATATAGGTCGTCTAAAAGAAATATTCCCTTATTTGTATAACTAGTCCTCTCCTGCAACATATTGAAAATCTAGAGGTTTATTTTTCTTTAGGAAAAATTTTAAAAAATCGTCACCATAATATGCTGCAGCTTGTTCGTCAGTTGAGGCCATCTAGGAAGCAAAAACAAAAATATTTTGAGAACCTACACGTGTATTTGCTCTTACGCAAGAAAAATGTTTCGTCAGCTTATTCATATCCCATCTGTATGACGCTATAGCACACTTTGAACAAATTCTGCATTCAACCGTTCTGCCCAGTTCTACAGATTAATTGCAGTCGCTGCTTCATAACAGCTTTGTCAACATTTATGATTGTTTTCACATACCTGAAGTCATCTGGAAAGTGAACAAATCCACAACAGAAAAAAACAAAAAAAAACAGTCTTTCTTTCAGTGGAAATAGGTGTTTTTGCTGCATTAACAGAAGGTGGCTCAAATTAATTGTGTACCTCCTTGTGGCCTGGGTGGAGCATGCCTCACTGTGCTTTATGTCCAGTAATTTCTTCTCCAACCGTATCTCTTTGGCAGTGAGCCACAACGTATGCAGTCTTCAAGCTTTCTTTCACCCGGAAGAACAGCTTACAGCTCTGCAGGCATCAGAATATCTGCACACTATAGGGGGCTGCAATCTAGCCCTATAGGTGCCAACGTTTTAAATGGTACTGCGAACACAGTCATAGTACCCTATATCACGGCACAAAGCAATTATGTCAAAGTTATGCTTGTGGAGGCAAAGTCACGCTTGCCAAAGCCAAAGAGGCAAAGTGATGCTTATGGAGGGTTTTATTATGCCCTGCTGCTCAGTGTATGGCTTCTGTTTTTAGCTGGAACAAACCAATAAAAAAAAATCTGAGGAAAGAAATATGCCACCTTCAGTTGTCATCGACCAAGCAAACTTAGTCAATAATGGTGGTTGTTATTCACTCTGCTATGTGGTTGTCTTCATGTAAATTCCACCTCTTTGGTACTGTGGTATCAGGTAGCTTCCTTGTAGCGTAACATATATGTGACCACATAGAGGACAAAGAGGAGAAATTAGCTAGTCTGGCATAGGAGCTCTCACACTGGCATAGCTGGTCAAAAAGAAAATGTGGGCCATACATCACATAAAACACAAATACCAGTATATTTTCAGCAAGCACTGGTTAATTTCTAGTAGGTGCGGTGCATATAGCATGTCCATGGACTGATTTTTTATTCTTAGAGAAATAATATTTTTGCAGTTATAAAGGATGACAACATGTTCTACATCCGAAGCGAATGTACTAATTAGGTCTCGTTTAATTATTAGAAATAGAAGGTCGGTGCAAATGCAATGTCGGTTTCCCTATGTGCCGCTATAGTTTTCCAAAGTATGCTCGTGACCATTTAGTGCGAGGACATGGCCCCGAAATAATGGCTGTGTGAGGGTAAGTCCCGGAGCGTTCTTTTTGCCTTTTCACTTGAACGTGAGGAAGAAACAACGCTGCAGAACTGCAAGCAGCACATTTAATGTAATGTCGTACAGGATGCATGTTTTACAGCGATTTCATATTTCAGCACAATATTTATAAGCTGTAAAAATGGGTGCAAGGGTACCATACAGTGAAGTAGCTGGTACCGTAAATTTTAGACCTCTTCTTGGCGTGGGTGCTTGGCATAAAGAGTGACGGCTAATAAACGTACTTGGGGATTTCTGAATGCGAAGATCATAGGAGAGAAAGGAAGGCAAACAAATACAACAGAGGATGCCATTCATTTCTCACACTTCTGATTTCAGTTACTTCATTGGTCTTAGTTTTCTTCAGTTCCGACATCTGATAACCAGAATTTACACTGTATGTCCACGCGAATAAAAAAGATGCAAAAATTCCTGTTGCAAAATGCAAAAATTTCATGTTTTTTAAGACCTTGAAAATGGCATTCTTCAGTTCCAGTGTATTCAAAGACCAGTGAAAACAAAGTGCTTGAAGTATTATGTCTAGATACATCTTTTGCATGGCAAACCGTTGTCTAGGAAGGTGCGCGAATCAATGTGGATGTTCCTGAAATTAGAATCTTATTTCGTTACACTTTGAGATTACCGTATGCTGGTTACAAAAAAATTAGGACCTCTGCTGACTCAAGTTATTCATTCGAGAGAAAATAGTTTTTTCTTGCAAACAAACACACAATTTCTTCACATTCATATGCAGCTTATTTGCAGAAATGAATTTCGAGAGTCTGTCCAGTACCTGTTCCGTGCGTTAATCAGAACGTAGGCTCACAAGGAAAACCACAGGCAGGTTCCGATTTCACGATTCTACGGTTCTGAGGCTGGAACACACACAAACACATACAGACGGATAAACACAACACATCCACACGGTATCGGAATCAGGCTTTTTTCGTCAATCGTCACTTTTCAACTCTACGACTTCACAACCAAGGCAGCTGCAGGAGAATGGCGATGTTCGCGACAATGTTCATAATATAGCAGGTGTCCACCATAGCTGGGACGGCTGGGACCAACACCGGGAACTCATTCGGTGACACCACACGAATTCAGAGTTCGACATACTCAAATTTGACAGGCGAGCAGCAGAGCAAATCATTAACTGCAGTGTCAACAGAATCCTGATAGCCGGCGGAGAATACAGTAAACGATTCGTCCAGACTCGGCACTCTCGTTCCCAGCCCACCGCAAAAAGCCTCACCCTGCGGGGAACTATTTTGAGACGCGGGAGCCAAAAGCCTTCGCTGCTCTGAGGCTGCCGTGCCTGTCGACCAATCAGAGACGATTTATTTTGAAAGTTTGAATCTGAAGCGTTTGTATCGCAAAAGTTGATTTTTACGGCTTTATCTTTACGCCGTGGATTTTTTCGTGATTTATTTCGAGGAGTTTATTCTCGAAGTTTATTTTGCGAAGTGTAAACCAGAGTGATCCCGCATATACTACTGTGATACCGTTGTCTTTTGCGAGGCCGCCCACACGCAGTGATTTAACCACACACATCCGAGCCCCCCGCAACGACAGCAAATATAGAGGGGGGCCTTCTAAAATTTAGTGAGATTGCTCAATAATTTCTCAAAAGCACGTCAATGCACCCCCTAGCAGAGCTCCCTCCCCCCCTCCAGAAACGAAATTCTCGGTAAACCACAGGACTTAGTCCACCACTGGGTAAATTGCCTAATAGTCCCGCGTTAACAATATGTATGCATTACGTGCAATGCGCACACTAACTTCTAACTGCACACCTTTGCCTTTGTCTCATGAGACCATTCTTTTGAATTTCGAACTTTACTTTTTATGTCTTTTTTTTTTTCTTACTTTTGGATGGCTCTGGCTCGCGACTGTGGCCCGTTTTAGCGTTACTGTTGACTCAATAAAGTTTCGTTCATTCATTCCATCATTCATACAGTCATATGCAAGTGCATTCTCTATTCGTCCCGTGTAGTAGGGCATTTTACTGCTTTTATGATGATCTTGCTTGGATCGCCGCGTGGTTTACGCCTTCTGCCGTTCGCGCATCATTAAAATGCTGCAACACAGGAATATTATAGAGAAGCATCGATGAGTGCGTCAGATGTTCCATGACAAATTGCCACTCAACAAGAAAAGCAAAACAATCACCTGCTCTCCGTGTAAAACTGGAACAGGGCCTAGCCCCATGCCAGTCTATCTACACTGCTATCGTCCGGCAAGCTTTGACCGGAGTGTAGGGAAACAACCTTGATACCGAAACTAGACACTGCGGAGTTCGCTGTACTCATTCACACAGAGATTGGATTTACTGCCTTTCTGAAAATGTATTTCTGAGTCAATATGCTTTTACTACATCACACAAAATATCGAGGAGAGAGACACCCTCGAGAGAGAAGGCGCAACCTCATCCGCGCATGCGACGAAGTATTTGGCGCCAAGAGCCGGAACGCCGAGATGAACGGGCAGTTCATACACACTCAAAAGGGAAGAGATGCCCTCCACGTGGATGGCCACAAGTACATTTTCCAGCGCCAGAACCTCAGGTATTCCGCGTGGAGGTGCAGAGAGTACTGGACCAATAATTGCCCAGATGAGCTCGCACTGCTGACAGACACCTGCAAGTTTGGGCATTACAACACACACGAAATACGGGTACACCAGAATGTCAGTAGGCAAATAAACGTAAGAGTAAAATAT
This sequence comes from Ornithodoros turicata, assembly GCF_037126465.1. Lineage (NCBI taxonomy): Eukaryota > Metazoa > Arthropoda > Arachnida > Ixodida > Argasidae > Ornithodoros > Ornithodoros turicata. Next base: position 37,423,032 of record NC_088204.1, read on the forward strand.
CTTTTTCCCATCTACACAGAGGAAATTCTACGAAAAAAGACTTTATTTTGGTATGATGAAATTCCATGAACATTGTATTGGATGGATTGATAATAATAATGGACAGTCCACCAAGTGAACTCGAAATAATCTGCATGACCTAGATGCACATGGACTGTGGTATAACCTCTTGGCACTGAAAGGTATCCCCATGTATACTGAAATAATGTCTCAAATTTGTAAAAGCTTTATGAGATGTACCTCATTCGCACAAATTAACTTCTAATTACCATCACCGTTGTACACACTGTTCTCTTTTCTTTTTTCTTTTTAATTCGAAACACAATTTTAATGAAAATTCTGTGGGAGAAATGCAGTTGCCTTTTTCGCAAGTGGATTACGCAGCCGGGCGGAAATCCTCTATAGTAGCATATGTAACTATTGGACAACTAGCTAAGATTCATTAATTGACTTATTCGTGACTTGTTTTATGCGAAACGCGAGACAGCAGAATAGGAGCTAGTCATTATTGAAATCTATCATTTGTGTCCAATACTTGAAACAAATATACCTGGAGATTCAAATGCCAAATTTCGCTGTGTGGACAAAGTGAACCTATGAAGTTGACGAGTGCTGAAACAATGCAACTTTGTCTTTGTGTGTTCCGAACAAAGCTTGACTTGCCCAAACGAATAACACCTACTCTAACAACTTTCACCGCTTCATAACACAATGTCATAATGTGGAATGCCTGGTGCTCCTGCTGTATTCGACAAGGTGCTGGTTTCAGCTCATTTGCACAGCAAAGTTCAGGAATGTATTTCACTTAGTGGGATCTGGTGCCATACACCAGAATTTTATCTTTCAGTAAGTAATAATGCAATTTGGTTGACGTTCCCTTTTTATAATTGTAGCTAAAACGTCATGGCTATTGCAAAGCAGTGTCAACTTGTCTGCACAAAAGATACCTACGAAAAACATGCTTACATACTCTTCTAGGAGATCACAACCACCCTCCACATGTTGGCTGCGCTACGGAAGACCATCTGAGGGACGAGCTAAAGCAGAGAGCAAGAGAGCAGCCTCATGCTGTGGCACGTGACATTTACGAACAGGAGTTGATTGCCCTGGACACAGCACAGGTAAGTAGCATTTGCATAGTGTCACGACAAGTGGTACAACAAATTCATGATGCAGTGTGCCTTGTTCTTTGAGAATCACCTCAATGTCACATGTCACAAAGAAGTAGTATAGATAGGGTGAGAAACGACGACATTGCCACCAGGGCAGCGCCACCGTCGTGTCCGCGCCGACTTTTTTCGCGAGTTTTTCCTGTGCGCGACAGGCGGCGCTCGGGTGGAGACGCTTACCGGTGGGCGGCGCGTGGCCGGAGGGCTGCGTGCGCGCTTACCCGCTCACATTTTTCAGTCTGTGCCGACTTCAATCGTAATTGTTTTTCAGCTACAACAGGTGTGCAGTAAGCGGTTTACATGAAAAGGATAGCCATACACAAAAGTACAAGTGAAAATATATTTATTAAAGTCATTAGTGTCAGAAATTAAGTTATGACTCTGTGTGAAGGAGAAAAACACAGCCAAAAAACCTGATGCAGAAGAAACACAATACACGTAACAACTATTATACTTATTACACGCATGATACAATAGCATTGAAGGGGTATCACACATCATACACAGTATTTTTTATTAGTGGTAATCAGGCATTTTCAATTAAGCAGAAGGGATAGCACATTTAATCAAAGAAGATGTTTTTAAACAATATGATTACAATCAAAATTACAAGTTTTATTATAAAAACTCTAACATTATTATATGTGACCACCATAGTGGAGCTTTAATTACAAGTGCCGATAGATGTATGTAGTTAATTGTGGACAGCAGAGAACCTGGAAGACCATGGGACACGAATGACAAGAATGCCACGAATGACAAGAACGCCACGAACACAAGACGAAATAAAATCTATAACATTACATTGGTTAATCAAAACAACAGAGGAGGAGAATAATCTATCATTTTAACTATCATAAAATCATCCTCGTGACTTAATCTAGTCGAACCTTATACAATTTTCATTCTAAGAGACACTACAAACCTTACTTTGTTTTATGAATCCAACACAGAAAATATATTTAAAATGAACTTCACCGCATAGCACGCTCCTAGCCAACAACCAGCAGTAATAATATCTGCCCTGATTTGTTGAAGACGGGAGGCGTACGCCTGTTTTGTGACAGTTATGAACATTTTCGAGCGCAATAGGGAAGATCAGTTGATTATTCCAACATTACACAATTAATCAATTTCTTATTACGGAAATGATGAGAAACGAAACGATCAATAGCTAGCATTAATCGAGAGCCAAAACAATGCACAATCCAACACGTAAACAACAGACACATGCAGGAAGATAATTGAAAAATAATCTATCAAAACGAGAAACATGCACGGATGAATAACAGAGAAACACTTTGAACAGCACACCATCCACACGTAAACAACACCACACACGCAAGAAAATAATGAGAAACACGTTCAACAGCTAGTAGAGAACCAAAACCCATCACATAAACAAGAGGTACACAAAGGATAAATAATTGAAAAAGAATCTATCAAAACGAGAAACATGCACGGCTGAATAGCAGAGAAACACTCTAAACGGCGCATCTGCCAACGTGTAAACAACACAGGGGAAAATATTATTGAATGAAGATAATCAGCTAATAGAGAGCCAAAATTCAACACGTAAACAAGAGGTACACAGAGGATAAATTGTTGAAGAACAATCTATCAAAACGAGAAACATGCACGGATGAATAGCAGAGAAACACTCTAAACGGCGCACCTGCCAACGTGTAAATAACAGACACATGCAGGAAAATAATTGAAAAAGAATCTATCAAAACGATAAACATGCACGGATGAATAGCAGGGAAATGCTTTGAACGATGCGTTGGCCAACATGTAAACAACACACAGGAAAATAATAGCGAAACAAACTATCAAACATTACAAATTGAAATGCAAATAATATATCTTTCGAACTATCATAAAATCATCCTTGCGACCTAACAATATACAATTTTTGTCCTACTCGGGCACTATAAACATTACCTTGACGGAGATATCCAACACATGCAGTACAGACAAGCTTTACACAGTAGAACCAGACTTGAGTCCGGTGAGGTGACTCTCTCCCTCTATACAGCCCAAAGCGAAGAATCCGCACATCTGTTGTCAATCTACAGGGTGGGGAAACCCTCTCTCTTTTTCACATCTTTCACCCAAAAGGAAATATTCTTAGGACCGGTGTACAGAGACGAATTTTTTTATTCATCGCAAATAGACATTGGATTCTCAAAAACACAATAAGAATTCTATCAACAAACAATAACAAGCAAAAAACTAAGAATATACTTTTATGTCAGTGCAAGCTGGTTTTAGAGAAACATTATCTAAGCAAATGAGAAATATTATCGGCGCAAACAATACTCAACCAATACGAGAAACGCTGCATTTTAATGTATTTCAGATCTGGCACAACTATTATACATACATTATTCTCAACTCACAAAAATATCAATCGAGTAAATATCTGAAGCAAAAAAGAAAGTCAAATTTATTCAATGATTGAAACAATACTCATTTGTAAACGAGAATCAAATTTAATTACATCGTTTTATGACAACTTTGCAATAGTAATTTCTACACGCAGAAGCCACAAACAACTCATCTGAAATGCAAATTAATGTAAAAGTTTGCTACAGTGAAAATCAACGCACACAACTTAAAAATACTTTCCCAACTAGTAGAATATTTTTATTAATATCAATCGAGCGATCATCTGAAGCAAACTCAAAGCAGTAACTGATTTAGGGAAACACTTTCTGACCAAGCAGGGCGATACATCACAGGAACACATCTTTTTCATTCAGAGCCCACTAAGAAAAAGAAAAAAAACAAAAGTGAGAGAGGGAAGCTGAGCTCCGATGCACTTTCGCCAAGGTTACGCCCCGCAGGGAGTAGGGGATCCCACAACGGTCGTGGTTAAAGTCGTAACCTAACTCCAACAACTCAAGCCGGGAATTGAAGATTCTAGCGCCTTTAAAGCTCGCGTTTTTCTCGCTCATCACATCTTTTTTGTAAATTGACTTTCATAATTCTCACAACAGGTGGATATTAATAACATTCGTTTGCAGTTTGCGTTTTGTTCCATTATGAGGTACAATCTTAAAAAAATAAAGTATGCCCTTCCCATTTGTAGTGCCTCATATGCCGTGACATAATGAATAGACTCATAGTTTTTTTCAGTATGGCTAATGAAAAAACCTCGAGTACATTCTGTGAATTGGAGCTACGTTTATGTGTGCTGCTTTGGTTAAGTTTGCAAAAGTAATATTTACTTATTATAATTACATATCTTATGCGTAGTGCTCATCTTCATTGTATAGTGGTTAAACATTTCTGATGACAGTTGTGTGATTCGATTCTCCCAAAATCTTATTGGAACTGTGTGCCGCATGTTATGATGATTAAAATTGTAGACTCCGCCTGCGCGTCATTTGATAATAGATTCCTTTCAATATAGTATTGTAAACTGTCCAATCGTCTGAGAAAATATATACACTGTGCAATTTAATTCATAAAATAAGCTTTCGCAAAATATTAGTGATCCTCTTTGTAAACAAAGATGGGTAGAAATCCAGCGAACCAGTAGAATGTAGGAAGGGAGTTGCCTCAGGACTGAAGCCGCCGATATTTCGAACAGAGACTGTTCTTCTTTGTAAACAAAGATTGATGTAACATACCTCTAAATTTCAATTAGCGACTCTTCTACAATTCTTTCCTTCGGGTCTCGGTGTTGTATGGAGTGTGGTCGTGTAAAATCTCTTTGATTGCCAGCGCTGATTCCATGTGAAGATCCTTGTACATAGTGTGGAATAAACGTCTCCTTAGGAATCTTCAATCTAATCATAAGCTGTTTTCGTTGCGATGTGTAGAATACATTACAATGATGACAAAGAGTGCATTTATTATTTCAGTTATACACTTGTTTATTTCGATAAATTACAGTTCTATTCCAAACTCTGAAGTTTCCGTTTGTTGTCTTGATTGATGAATTCCGAAGACATCAAGTAGTTTATTCTGATTATTGGGCGCTTGAATCCAGCGTTGATTAACGCCGGTGATATGTTGTCGCCGTGTTTGCATTGATTCAACAACTTGCAGTTTGTTGTGATGAACTTGCACAGTCTCTTATTGATGTTTCCTTTCTTTGTATGAAGATTCTTGAATGGCGTACAAGAGAGTATTAGATGAAAATCGTCCGGTGGTCCACCACAATTGATATGTTTGTTGAGTTTCAATAAGTGATGATAAATCAGACCTTGCACGACAATATTGAACTTCTGTTCATTGGACATCGTTGACTGGTGGAATAAAATAAATGTGTAGAGGCTCTAGGGTGGAATATATCACGTGATCAGATTTTTTATGTACTTTCCATTTCAACCGTTAGGTGTAATTTCAACAAATCCGTAAGGAATCGTGCGATATAGACTGCTTGTATATGATAATTTGATCTGATTCCTTTCTTGATTAATGTAATGCCCATTGCAATGATTACAATTACGTTTGGTATAGTGGATTGCAATTCTTCGTTAGCAAACCTCGAAAACTCCACCATCAATCCCAGTGGTCCTTCCGATGTTGACGTGCAAATATTTTTATAACTATTGTAGATTCGGCATACAAGTTCTCGCACCTTGAATTCCATAATTTGCACCATATCTCCAAATACGACAATGTCTAGGACATATTGAAATGCAGCGGTAGTTGAATCGTTTCGAGGCTCCCCTTTTTCGAAGCAGCTTTTCACCAGGTCCTCCCATGACCTATGGTAACCAGTACAAAATCCGTCCATCTCTTCAATGTATATTCAATTGTCTGTTGTGTTTTGTAGTGTGCCTCGACACTTAATTAAATCATATCGGTGCTAATTTTATTTATTAAAAATTTATTAATTTATTAGTTTAGAATGTTATTAATATCCTCCTGTCGCGAGAATTATGAAAGTCAATTTACAAAAAGATGTGATGAGCGAGAAAAACGCGAGCTTTAAACGCGCTAGAATCTTCAATTCCCGGCTTGAGTTGTTGGAGTTAGTTTATGACTTTGACCACGACCATTGTGGGATCCCTTACTCCCTGCGGGGCGTAACCTTGGCGAAAGTGCATGGGAGCTCAGCTTCCCTCTCTCACTTTTGTTTTTCCTTTTTCTTAGTGGGCTCTGAATGAAAAAGATGTGTTCCTGTGATGTATCACCCTGCTTGGTCAGAAAGTGTTTCCCTAAATCAGTTACTGCTTTGAGTTTGCTTCAGATGATCGCTCGATTGATATTAATAAAAATATTCTACTAGTTGAGAAAGTATTTTTAAGTTTTGTGCGTTGATTTTCACTGCAGCAAACTTTTACATTAATTTGCATTTGAGATGAGTTGTTCTTGTTGAGCTTCTGCGTGTAGAAATTACTACTGCAACGTTCTCATAAAACGATGTAATTAAATTTTATTCTCGTTTACGAATGAGTATTGTTTCCATCAGTGAATAAATTTGACTTTCTCTTTTTGCTTCAGATATTCACTCGATTGATATTTTTGCGTGCTCGCGTGCTATTGTTTGTTGATAGAATTCTATTGTGTTCTTGAGAATCGAATAATTCCAATGTCTATTTGCGATCAATAAAAAATTTCGTCTCTGTACACCGGTCCTAAGAATATTTCCTTTTGGAGGAAAGAAAGTTAAAAAGAGAGGGTTTCCCCACCCTGTAGATTGACAACAGATGTGCGGATTCTTCGCTTTGCGCTGTATAGAGGGAGAGAGTGACCCCACCGGACTCAAGTCTGGTTGTACTGTGTAAAGCTTGTCTGTACTGCACGTGTGGATATCTCCGTCAAGGTAATGTTTATAGTGCCCGAGTAGGACAAAAATTGTGTATTGTTAGGTCGCAAGGATGATTTTATGATAGTTCAAAACATATATTATTTCCATTTCAATTTGTAATGTTTGATAGTTTGTTTCGCTATTATTTTCCTGTGTGTTGTTTACACGTTGGCAGCTGCGCCGTTTAGAATGTTTCTCTGCTATTCATCCGTGCATGTTTCTCCTTTTGATAGATTATTTTTCAATTATGTATCCTTTGTGTACTGCTTGCGACATACTTGTTTGATATCTCCAGACCCCGTAAAAGCGGGTTACCTAACCAAGTTGCTGTGCTACCGTCGCCTTCGCCTCACTTCCGTTCCCCTGGTGGCGGCGGTGCAGCGCAGAGCTACCAGACGGGAGAGATGGCGATCCGATAACCGCGCGTCGTCTGCTAGCTCCAAATGCGTCGACGGGGCAGCGCTTTCCTCGGAATACGGAGTAGAATGAGAATTGTAACCTGTTTCCTTTTGTTCCTGTTTACTGTTTTTGAAACATAAGTACACCAGGATTAGGCCACATTTGAGCAGATCCTGCGGTCGTCAGGACCTTTTGTGAAAAGTGTCACAGCAATGCAAGGGACCACGGCTGCTCCGTGAAGCTGGCACAAGCGAGGGATTACCTCATTTTATTTACTGGTGTTATGAGAAGCAACAGCCTCGCTTGCTGGCCAGGATTTAAAAAAGAAATAATAAGTTTATACAAAATGAGGCAAAGAAACGCTGTGGAACACGGGACCTCAGTAACGCGTTGGTGCCCCTCCACTCTCATTCACTGCGTTCATTCGCCTGGGCAGGGAAGCGTAGATGGCGGAAGAACACCTTAGGAACAATCGAGAAAGTGTTGATAATCTTATCAACACACTCTCGATTGTTCTGACCATTCATTGGTCCACGCATCCACACTCCGCATTCCCAGGAAAGCTCTGCCCCGTCAACGCACTTGGAGCTAGCAGACGACGCGCGGTTATCGGGTCGCCATCTCTCCCGCCTGGTGGCGCTGCGCTGCACCGCCGCCACCAGGGGAACGGAAGTGAGGCGAAGGCGACGGTAGCACAGCAACTTGGTTAGGTAACCCGCTTTTACGGGGGCTGGAGATATCAAACAAGTATGTCGCAAGCAGTACCTCTTGTTTATGTGATAGGTTTTGGTTCTCTATTAGCTGTTGATCGTGTTTCTCATTATTTCCTTGCGTGTGTGCCGTTCAAAGTGTTTCTCTGTTATTCATCCATGCATGTTTCTCGTTTTGAAAGATTCTTTTTCAGTTATTTTCCTGCACGTGTCTGTTGTTTACATGTCGGATTGTGCATTCTTTTGGCTCTCTATTAATGCAAGCTGTTGATCGTTTTGTTTCTCATTATTTCCCTATGTCTATGCTGTTTAGTTAAGAAATTGATTAATTGTGTAATGTTGGAATAATCAACTTATCTTCCCTATTGCGCTCGAAAATATTCATAACTGTCACAAAACAGGCATACGCCTCCCATCTTCAACAAATCAGGGCACATATTATTAGAGCTGGTTGTTGGCTAGTAGCGTGCTATGCGATGAAGTTCATTTTTTAATATATTTTCTGTGTTGGATTCATAAAACAAAGCAAGGTTTGTAGTGTCTCTTAGAATGAAAATTGTATTGTGTTCGACTAGATTAAGTCACGAGGATGATTTTATGATAGTTAAAATGATAGATTATTCTCCTCCTCTGTTGTTTTGATTAACCAATGTAGTGTTATAGATTTTATTTCGTCTTGTGTTCGTGCCATTCTTGTCATTCGTGTCCCATGGTCTTCCAGGTTCTCTGCTGTACACAATTAACTACATACATCTATCGGCACTTGTAAATAAATCTCCAGTATGGTGGTCACGTATAATAATGTTAGACTTTTTATAATAAAACTTTTAATTTTGATTGTAATCATATTGATTAAAAATTTCTTCTTTGATTAAATGTGTCATAATGGAGTATTAGCTGTTGTGCATGAAGTTACATACATCTGTCAGAACTTTGTAATTAAAACTCTGCTAGGGTGCTCACGTATAATAATGTTAGACTTTTTATAATAAAACTTTTAATTTTGATGCACGCACCACCTGAAAAAAAAAATGCGAACGAGGTCGGCCTAGGGTGAAAAATCACCAAAGATGTGGTCCGGTGTTGTCAGTGTGCAAGCACCTACCTGCGTGCCGCATGAAAAAAATGCGAACGAAGTCGGTCCAGGCTGAAAAATAGTCAAAGAAGTCAGCCCAAGGTGTACAACCATAAGTGTACGCTCAGCTCTTCAGCCCGCTGGTCAGCACACGGACAGCCCCTCACCTGCGCGCCACCCACCGCGCGCTGAAAAAAAATCGCCAAAGAAGTCGGCCCAGGGCACACCGAGCCCGTCGGCCTGCTGGTAAGCAACCGGATAGCCCCTCACCCGCGCGCCACCCACCGCGCGGTGGAAAAAAATAATAAAAAATGTGCTAGAGAAGTCGGCCCAGCTATTGTTCTTGAAGTTACATACATCTATCAGAACTTTGTAATTAAAACTCCACTATGGTGCTCACATATAATAATGTGAAACTTTTTATAATAAAATATCTTCTTTGATTAAATGTGCTATCCTTTCTGCAAAACTGAAAATGCGTGATTACCACTAATAAAAAATATTGTGTATGATGTGTGGTACCCATTCAATGCTATTGCCTCATGCCTGTAATAAGTATAATCGTTGTTACGTGTATTGTGTTTCTTCTGCATCATGTTTTTTTGGCTGTGTTTTTCTCCATCACACAGAGTCATAACATAATTTCTGACAATAATGACTTTAATAAATATATTTTCACTTTGCATGTAAACCGCTTAAGATATCACAGTCTGGGGCCCGCTTGCACGAAACTTCTGCTAGGATCCTAACCTTGAGGAATGTCCTTTAGCGCAGCCTTACTAGTGCTGGTGTCACGTGCTACTAACGTAAACTTTTTTATCAGCGAAATGCACTGCCAGAGCTGCGCCAAAGGAAATGCCTCAAGATTAGGATCCTAGCAGAAGTTTCGTGCAAGCGGGCCCTGCTGTTATTGAATCGTGATGGCTGGTTTGAAAAAAAGAAAATATAAAAAAGGTCGACACAGTGGCGTTCTTGCTTGTGTGTTTATTTTGCAGTGAATGCGAAAGTGTCTTTGTGCAAGCACGTTTAACCAAATCCTCCTAGATAGTAGAAGCCTATGCACCACGTCTCACAGGGAGTTGGTGGTGGTGGTGGTGAAAGGGCTTGCCGTTGTCAACCTCACGTATGTGGGCAACGTCACGACTGACGCCCTGGGGAAATGTGCGTCCTGGCCCGACTTCTAGGGGAACTGTGCCGACATATGTCTGAAAGCGTCTGAGGAAAACCCAGGAAGAACCCCAGACAGCACAACCGGCACCGGGATTCGAACCCGGGTACCTCCCAGTCTCGACGTGACGTGGCTGGTAGGCTAACCACTGAGCCACGGGAGCTGGTGTCTCACAGGGAGGCCTACTGTTACATGCTGTGAATGCTATGAAAGAGCCAACAGAAAAGCTCATAGCAGCGCGCAGAGCTCACGCAGGCCTCACGTGCGTCACGTAGGGCACAGGCCATCTACAGCCTTTTCCGGCGTTATTAATCCTCTTGTCGTACATTTTAATCCTTATACCAGGACATTTAATTCCTTTGCCATCGGAATTAATCCTCCTTCCATTATTTTTAATCCTCATTTCACATAATTTAATCCGTTTCTCATGCAATTTAATCCAAGTGACTATGTGTGGGCTACGTGACTTTTTTTGTGTATTATGGAACAATTCCCATGTGTAGCGTAATGCACATGCTTTTCTGGGTTTTTGCGCCATAATGGGATACTGTGGGACTGTCAATCTGGATTACGGAATCGTGGGACTATTCCCATGTCTAAGAGTGTTACCCATGGTTTTCATTTAAAACATGGGTTTCTGAACTGTAATGGGATACCGTGGGACTGCCAATCTGGATTATGATATTGTGGGACTATTTCCATGTCTACAGATATTACATATGCTTTTATTAAAAACATGGGTTTCTGCATTGTAATGGGATACTGTGGGACTGTGTATATGGATTACGATATTGTGGGACTATTCCCATGTGTACGAATATTGCCCATGCTTTTCATTAGATATGCGGGTTTCTGCACTGTAATGGAATACTGTGGAACTGTAGATCTTCATTACGATATTGTGGGACTATTTCCATGTCTATGGGTATTACCCATGATTCTCATTCAAAATGCAGGTTTCTGGAGTATAACGGGATACTGTGCAATTGTCTATCTGGTTTAGGATATTGCGGAACTATTCCCATGTGTGCGGGTATTACCCATGCTGTTCAATAAATATGTGGGTTTCTGCACTGTAATGCGATACTCTGGGACTGGCAATCTTGATTACGATATCCTGGGACAATGTAAGCATGTCTATGGGTATTCCCTCTTCTTTTCATTAAGAACGCGGGTTTTTGCACTAATGTGATACTGCGGGACTGTCAATCTTGATTAGGGTATTTTGAGACAATTCACATGTCTACGGGTATTGCACATGCTATTAATTAATAATTTGGGTTTCTGCACAATAATGGTGTGGCGGCCCGTGGACGACGATGACAACGACGTGCCTCTGCTGGCGCGCGCCACTGCGCCTGGCAGCCAGTTCTACTGGCACCGTCCTAGCATGAGGCCACGTCCATCTGCCCGCTGGGACATTCCATAATCGCCGGTCAGGACTCATGTAGGGGAACACCACCTCCTCTACATTTGGTGACCCGAACAACGAACAATATGTTCGGCGTAATTCGGCCATGCAACATCCTAAATTCTTCGGCAAACCAGCAGCGAACCACCCTCTAGCAGGCAAGGCGCACCGGGACCACTGTTCCACCGGGGACCCGCAGGGAGAACACAGTAAGCTCACTTTCCGGCCTCCACCTGCTTCATGATGGTCCTCCCCGGCACTTCTCTGGCGGCAACCGGCATTCACGCTGTCGTACCGGTCGCGGTACTGTCGCACACTCATCAACTCGCTCACTCAGCAACAATCAACGCTGGATTGATTACGTCCATCTGCCCGCTGGGACATTCCATCATCGCCGGTCAGGACTCATGTAGGGGAACACTACCTCCTCTACAATGGGATACTGTGGGACGGTCAATCTGGATTGTGGTATTGTGGGACTATTCCCATGTCTACGGATTTTACCCATGGTTTTCATTAAAAATACAGATTTCTGTACCGTAATGGGATACAGTGGGGCTGTCAACCTTGCTTACGATATTGTGGGACTATTCCCATGTGTGCGGGTATTGCTTATGCTTTCCATGAAATATGCGGGTTTCTGCGCCTTAATGGGTTACTGTGGGACTGTCGATCTTGATTACGATATCCTGGGAAAATAAGCATGTCTATGGGTATCCCCCGTGCTTTTTCATTAAAAACGCGGGTTTTTGCACTAATGGGATACTGCGGGACTGTCAATCTTGATTAGGGTATTTTGAGACAATTCACATGTCTATGGGTATTACACATGCTATTAATTAATAATGCGGGTTTCTGCACCATAATGGGATACTATGGGACTGTCTACCTGGATCACAGTATTCCATTACAGTGCAGAAATTCGTATAATTTATTAAAAGCATAGGTAATACCCATAGACACTGAAACAGTCCAACAATATCGTAATCCAGATTGACGGACCCGCAGTGTCCCATTACAGTGCAAATAACCGCGTTTTTAATTGAAAGCAATCGGAATACCCATAGACATGCATATAGAACCAGGATATCGCAATCAAGATCCCACAGTATCCCATTAAGGAGCAGAAACCCTTATATTTAATGAAAAGCATGGGTGATACCCGCACACATGTGAATAGTACCACAATATTGCAAGCAAGGTTGACAGTTCCACTGTATCCCATTACGGTACAGAAACCCGTATTTTTAATCAAAACCATGGGTAAAATACGTAGACATCGGAATAGTCCCACGATACCGCAATCCAGACTGATCGTCCCACAGTATCCCATTATGGTGCAGAAACCCCCATTATTAATGAAAAGCATGTGCAATACCCGTAGACATGGGAATAGTCCCACAGTATCCCATTACAGTGAAAAAATCCCACATATTTAACGAAAAGCATTGGTAATATACCGCACACATAGGAATAGTCCCACAGTATCCCATTAGAGTGTAGAAACCCACATATTTAACGGAAAGCATGGGTAACACCCGCAGACATGGGAAAAGTCCCACAATATCCTAAACCTGATAGACAGTACTACAGTATCCTGTTATACTCCAGAAACCTGCATTTTGAATGAAAAGCATGGGTAATACCCATAGACATGGAAATACTCCCACAATATCGTAATGAAGATTGACGGTCCCACAATATCTCATTACAGTGCAAAAAAACGCGTTTTTAATGGAAAGCACTGGGAATAACCGTAGAGTTGCTTATAGTCCCAGGATATCGTAATGAAGGTCAACAGTCCCACATTATATCCCATTATAGTGCAGAAACCCGAATATCTAATGGAATGCATGGGTAATATCCTACACCTGGAATAGTCTCACAATATCGTAATCCATATACAGAGTCCCACATTATCCCATTACAATGCAGAAACCCACGTTTTTAATGAAAACCATGGGTAATACTCATAGACATGGGAATAGTCCCACAACACCGTAATCCAGATTGGCAGTCCCACAGTACCCCGTTATGGTGCAGAAACCCACAGTATTAGTGAAAAGCATGTGCGTACACATGGGAATTGTCCCAAAATACAAAAAAAAGTCATGTAGCCGACACATAGCCACTTGGATTAAATTGCGTGAGAAACGGATTAAATTATGTGAAATGATGATTAAAAATAATGAAAGGAGGATTAATTTCGATGGCAAATGGATGAAATGTCATGGTATAAGGATTAAAATGTTCGACAAGAGGATTAATAACGCCGGAAAAAGCTGTCGTTGTTGGTTCACCCCGCATCTATTCGTTTGTTCACGACCACGGTTGGGCCTGCCACAGAAACATAAAATATGGTAGAGTGGGGCGGAAAAAGAAAAAAATATGCCTGAAGTAGCTGTAACAAGGAAAGGAGGACGGAAAAAACGTGCCAGATAATGTGAACGTAGAAGTAAATGAAGGACAAAGCCATGGTGACGAAAGAAACGCACGCGAACAAAGTCTCAAAAAGTCTGTGTTTCAGACTTTTTCAGGCGTGGGTCCAACACTTACACTCTGTCGTTTTCTTCTACGTTCACCACGTTCACGGACCTCTCTCACAACCATCAGAGTACAAAAGAGTAACCTGCTACTACTACTACACGCTACACGGTCCTCTGGACCACTGGCCTAGACAGGAGGACGGAGATACGGATATTGCTACGACTGGCTGCGGAGCACCAATCACGCACTTAGCCACTCTGGCAGCAGGGATCGGAACCGAAACTGATCCTGACCACAAAGCTGCTAAAAACCCGTATTTTTCGCTGAACCGGTACCGAACCAAACCAAAATATTTTTTCGCTCCCGAACCATAACTGAACCGAAAGAAATTTACATGGGAAACGGTTCGGACGTAAGGTGCGTCCTGAGAGTCCGGAACTACGCTTTACACAGCTGACCGAGTCGCTTTGACAACAAAAATTCGAAATCGGAACTGAACTAAACAAAACTGCAACACAAGTGCTAGCGCATAAGGTATTTCATACTCCTAACTATTCGTTCCACTCAGTTCTTTAAGTTTCGTGGTCGTCTTTATTGCAGCTGTAGGATTCTTGTACGCGACTTTTGTTGTCCAGCAACCCCAAGTCGTCATTTTGGGCTGTGAAAATAGTGGACTATCCCCGAGCAGGATATAACGGGGTATGTACGATGAGTGAACATCTAGAGTACAGTATGCTACCGTAACGTTGCGCCTGAATTGCAGATCTGTGACAGGCAGTGTTGTTGTGAACCACTGCTGTGTTTGCAACGACAGCAGCGGCAAAAGTACATTTGTGCCATTTGAGAATCGTAAGGATGTGCTTGATTTTAACCCATGGTATTCTGCTGAAAACCGAGTTTTCTGGGCCGGTTTAATCGGGTTTGAGCCCACATTTTGCGCTGCTGCGGACCTGAATCTGAACCGAACATACCTGAACGTGAACAGAACCAAAGGAGAGACAGAGAAAGAGAAAAAAAAAACGTCTCCTATCCCTGGGCACGTAGCAACCAGTAGCGACGTAATTTCATGTCGTGCAAACTGACTTTTTGGCAGCAAAAGGAACCGGGTTCACACATGGGGAGAAGGGTCCACTAGCAACGAGTAAGGCCAAACGATTTTGTCAATTCTATATCAAGTGGCGTTTCAAAGTGGAAAGCGTAAAATGCTGAAATTGGTTCGTAATTCACATCACGAAAGCTCTCAAATGCCGATGGCCCCTACGTTGCCCAATTTTTTACTTGAACCAATATACACAGGGTGTTTGCTCTAACGGGTCCAGAAATTATATTTAAAGCGAGCGATAAAAGAAAGCAAATGGTACTTTTCTGCTGTTCGAGTAAGAAACAGTTACTGCTTCACTAATAGCACCGTTTTTTTAAAAAGTCAAGTAGCTGAAAGTTAGAGCTCGTGTCTCTTTGATCGCTCGCTTTAAATAAAATTTCAGGACACATTAGAGCAAACACCCTGTATATATATATATATAAAGTAAGAAAAAGGGGGAAGTTATTTGTTTGCATGTGAAAAACTAAGGGACACATCGACGTTGCGGTGGAAGCTCCGCCTTCGTCAGGACTAAGGGGTGACAATGATATATATATATATATATATATATATATATATATATATAATGCAGGGGAAAATGCCATTAAATAAACAACTAGATGACACTAGACGTGTTTGTTATTCAAAATTACATATTAGGATGGCTTCCATGACTGCACGCAGTGAAGCAGATACTCATGGAACGATGCGACAGCACTAGAGGACACACGTTTCGCCGTGTTTGCGGTTCGTCAGCCCTGGGTAGCTGCGCATCGTTCGGAATTGGCAAACCAGGGGTCACTCAGCGAGAGATCAATACCTGGGAGGGTGGATGAGCACTCCTCAATGCCACAGTGCAAGCCAGTGAATTATAATGCAGGGGGAAAAAGCCATTAAATAAACAAGTAGTTGACACTAGACGTGTTTGTTATTCAAAATTACATATTAGGATGGCTTCTATGGCTGCACGCAGTGAAACAGATACTATGGTGGCTAGATGAATATTGTCTGGTGTGAGGGGCGCCGCAGCCGAGGCGGCCCGTTCGCGGAAGACGCCGTCAGGTGGCGCGCCAACACGGATGTATGCGAAGATTCTCCCGAACGCTCCCGAAGCGCGTCTGCTGAACGAGCCGTTTTCGCCCGTGTGGCCGAGAAGTTTTGCGGAGGAATGGAACGGTGAGGGGTAAATATCAATGGAAAACAAAACAGTAATGGTCATAGCTTAAAACACATTGAAGATCGTTTATTCAAGCATTCAAAGGAACAGGTACTCAGCTTTGTAAGTCCCATGCGTAGCTTGGACGTGACAAAGCTGATGGCAACCATCCTTTTCAACTTTTGTACCTCTTTTATCAGGTATTTTTTTCTGTTCATTCTTACTTTTAGTACATTTTTATTTTTGAAAACGAAGAACATCTGTACACGAGTCTGAATGATCACATAAGTGTATTCACTGGAGACGCGCCTCCTTTGAAGGTTTCTGCTTTTTGTTCCGCTCTGCGCAAGAACGGTTAATGCCCTTTACGGGGAAGTGCATTCTCACCACAGCATAGAATTTTACAATGTTCAGGAGATATTCACTATGGGTTTGACAGCCAACATTCTCAAGGCTTCGCCTAGCCAGTAATGGGAAAAGTACCTCAAAATTAAACTTAAAGTAAAGTACAAAGTACCTGGCGTCATTAGTACTTGAAGTACAGTTTAAGTACCCAATTCCAAATGTAGTTCAAGTAAGGTACAAAATACTAGGCAAAGTACTTCAAGTACATTGAATTTAATTTGTATCACATTGCATTTCACTGTTTAGTATATGTGTCTTGTTTGTTTGGCAAAATTGTAGTGAGCATTTTTGACAAATGTTCTCAAGCCATAAAGTCCTAGGTTAAGTGCTCACCCGTGAATATGAACTTAATCAGATGACATAATTTGCAGCTACATGTAAAGAGGTAATGGGTCATCTGGGCTGTGATTGTGCCTAGTGTGGTGTTCCGGTACTAATCCTCTGCTATAACAGGCTAGGAAATTTCAAGGGGGAAAAAAGTACAGGCCGACGGAGATTATATATTTCTGGTCATTCCATGCTGCTTTTTGAAATGCAACATGTTTAAAAAAAGAATATGAAGAAAGTAAAAAAGGATGAAGCACAATGTGAGCCATCATTTTTATACGACTGTGATCTGCAGCAATGTAATCCAGGTGACCAATTAAAACAAAACGTCAAAATGTAAAAAATGAAAGCATGTGTGTCTTTCAGAGTGTTCAT
This sequence comes from Ornithodoros turicata, assembly GCF_037126465.1. Lineage (NCBI taxonomy): Eukaryota > Metazoa > Arthropoda > Arachnida > Ixodida > Argasidae > Ornithodoros > Ornithodoros turicata. The sequence goes on from NC_088204.1 coordinate 37,440,565, forward strand.
CATGTAATGCGATCACACATTGTGATATAAAATGATTATGAATTGCCGATGAAGGAAACAATATAAAAAAAGCATAGAACCCTGCATTGGAAGAATTGAAACGACAATTGACCAAGTCATTGTGCTGCCGGTAGCAGTGTCATAATGTGTGGATGTCTGTGCATTCCATTCGTTTTACATAGTCATAGAAGTGTTGATACTTTGTCAACGTTCCAAGCCGCTCAACAATAAATGTGCTTCAACAAATATGCTCTTTAAGAGCACAAAAATCCTTTTTGGCAAAATGTCAGACTGGGACTCTTAGTACTGCATCCCACTAAAAGCATTGATAGGCATTTGATGAGCATTTTTGATACTCTTTTGTGACTTTTTGTCTGGAGCCCAACTTTGTGTACTTAAGTACTTGATGGGAAAGTACTTGGAAAAAAGTACTTTAAGTACGGTACAATGTACACGGTTTAAAATGTACTTAAAGTAAAGTACAAGTACACAGAAATGTACAAAGTACTACTTCAGTACTTGGTATACATCAAGTACTGACAATCACTGCCCTATCACATGCCATGACTTCTAGTAGGCTGTCTGCATGCCCTTTATGACATGAGAACAACATTGTGAAGGTATCTTCAAGTTTGGAGACAAGCTTGAAGTTTCTGAACAGTATCGTAGGCACCCTGTTGAATTCGTTCATGTACGACGAAAGATGGTCTGCGCTCTGCTCGTTTTTGCACGCTGCTTTTTCCTCACAGGGGCGTCAGACGTCTGCTAAAGGTTCATCATTCCACAGAAACAGTGCACAGCCGACGATAAAGTAAAATAAAGCACTTCAAAGACGCGACAGCGTCGCTATCCCACCCTCGATATGTCACGGACGAAAGAACTCCGCCCGGGGACTAGCCAGAGCGCCCAGAAACTAGCACACATCCGTGGAGCAGCGCGCCTGGTGGCCGTCTTCCGCAAGAGTCCCGCTCCGTCGGGTAGGAGGCTGTGGGCGCTCCTCACACCAGACAATATACATCTAGCCACCATACAGATACTCATGGAACAAGCGTTTGCCGGGAGGAATGCACCTCCACCCGATTGGACATTGAGTATGACGTCATGCTCAAACCTCATTGGAGAAAATCGCCGGCAGCGTCGTCTGCTGCATGGTCTGCAGCTCTCTCGCTTGTTTGTGTGATTGGTGTGTGAACCACGTAGCTGCAGGATTTTGTCAAATTTTTTGAGTGTAGGAATGGGGAAAATGATGCTCGAGTCGCAAAAGTCATGCAGGAGTTACTGCTTCGCTTCGATGGGTGTAACACGAGAGGAAGGAAGCGCTGGTGCACGAGTGAAGGTGCAGGAACAGCACACAAGACAGTGTTGACCCACGCTGTTTTCAGCTGTCATCCAGCGAATATGCAAGGATTGCAGGTATGGTGTGCTGCAGTGACAGATTATATTTCATATTCTAAAATGGTCTGACCATTTAGGTTACTCCCGATGCCACCCTGTCCATCAATAATTAATTCGTGCGAATAACGATAATTTATTCTGAGACGATGGACAATGCCGTGTGTTTATTCCTGACACTAGACGTGTTTGTTATTCAAAATTACATATTAGGATGGCTTCTGTGGCTGCACGCAGTGAAACAGATACTCATGGAACGATGCGACAGCACTGGAGGACACGTGTTTCGTAGTGTTTGCGGCTCGTCATCTCTGGGTAGCTGCGCATCGTTCGGAATTGGCAAACCAGGGGTCACTCAGCGTCTAGTGTCATGTACTTGTTTATTTAATGGCTTTTTCCCCTGCATTACAATTCACTGGCTTGCACTGTGGCATTGAGGAGTGCTCAGTCACCCTCCCATGTGTAGATCGCTCGATTTTTCACGGGGCAACTTTTTCCAGCAACTCCGAGCAACTCGAACCGACGTCTTATGAGCAACCCATGGCAACCTCAAGACTTTCGCCTCTCCGTGTTCACACGCAGCAACTCCATAGCTCTGCCCACGGGCAACCACATTTTGCCGAGAGAACATCATCCGCAAAAAAAAAGAATACTTTTGTGAAACTCAGATATTGTTTAGTTTAAAAACATATTCCCAAGCTGTGCTTATACAACCTTTCAATAAATACAATTTATTTAAAGGGCAGTATGCGTAGTATGGGATAAGCGAAAGCATACCACATCGCCATCAGCATGATCAGACCTCCAGTTTTGGCGCTTTCGTCTGCTAACTGCGTGTCGATTCTCGCTCTCGGTTCTCGTTTTTCAACCAGTTTCACCTGAACTTTTTGGGTGTCTTGTATTGTATCATATTTCCTATTTAGTTTATTTTTGTAATACGTGTGATTTTTGTAATAATCGTTAACTGAGTGTTTTTCAGCGTAGTTTATTTTGTTCAGTGTATATACCGCGTTTCCTTTGTTCAGTGTACATATAGTGTTTTGTTTCGTTTGGGATGGAGGAACTATGAACCCCTCGCTGCGAAAGCGCAAAGCTGCTGCTTTGGTTGTCGCACTGCTACCTGAGCTTTTGGGAGAAGGCAGTGAAAGGTCGCCAAAAAGGAAGAGACCATGGGTGAAGGCGATATCAAAGGCCCATTCACAAGTTGGCGCGCAAAACACCCTACTTCCTGTCCTTCGGCTGAGCGACGACGACTTCAGGGGCAACTTGCGGATTAGCTCGACTGATTTTGAAGAGCTTATCTGCGGCATCCGTGAGGTTGTGGAGTGTGAGGACACACACACCCGGCAGTTCTTCGGAATGACCTGGCGCAATGCCTCATCATTCTTGCCCTTCCTGGACATTCCGTCATCATTAATCAGGACTCGTGTACACCGTCTCCTTTGGTCCCTGTGTATTGGGTATAGTTCATCATGGCCCTTAAAGAGTACCCTCAGAAGATTATCCTCCAAAATGTGTTGGAACTGTGTAAATGACAAGAGTGGTTCTGCATGGGGAGCAACTTTCTGTGTACTATATTCTACCTCACATTTTCCTCTTGTTTAAATGTGTATGCAGCCACATGTGTACACCATTGCCACTATGATTGAGCAAACACAAATTTAGCAAACATTAGTTTATTTGTGACTAGAGAAAGTGATTGCACAAAAGGCGTAAACTGTGGTGCTCATTTCACGCCTTGTCAACTTGAGTGAAACCCTGTTGTGGCCTGCAAGCGAACAAAAATAGGACAATGCTGTGTGCAGGCACCTATAGTAGGAACTAAAAACTGTTCACTGCAAATTTTTATATTTGCAGTTTTCTGTTTTTTATTCTTCGGTGAGGCTCAAAAAGTTAAAAAATTTGTACACAAGTGTTGTGATGCTAACCCAGGAAGCAGCAATTTTTTGTTTTTTTTGCAACGATTCGGTAACATTGTCCAAATGAAAAGTCAATAAGTTGCAATTATTTTCTGACCCAAACAACAGCCATATGTGTGAACACTTATCCATGCAGAGAAAACCATGCTTAGAGAGTGCACACTGGAAATACGCACCTTGAGATTGACACATTGTGTTTTGTTTGAAGTATGAGCTCTAGTATTTGTATCTTTAGAATGTCTTTTCGTAAGGGATCCAAGGTGCGGAGCTCTAGTCAGAAGTCAGAAGTCACGCCGAAGTAGTAGTCAGAGTCCCGGATATCATCGGGCTCGTTCAACACAGATATAGTTTTGTTGAGCATTTCTTGCGGTGTGGGAGCTGTCTGTTTTTTTTTTGATCCTGCACTAGAGCTTGGCAGCTTTTTCTTTTTTGGAAGTGGTTTCACTGGCTCAGGATCTGGCTGCATTAGTACATACTGTAAGCTATTTGGTTGCTTGCTTGCTTGTCTAAAATAATGTGCTATATGACAATTTTCCTCATCTAATAGAATTTCACTTATACTTTCACTTGTGTCATGGCTCAGAGAAACAGCCTCAGTGCACGACGCCTGACATGGGTTTTCTGCAGGGGGCTCGCTTATTGGCTCACTGTCGGCATCCTCTGTCGGGGTCCCACTGAGGCCAGTGATGTCCAGAGATGAAACTTCCTTTCTTGGTTTGTAGCAACCAGCTAAGAACAACATCTCACTGTAAAGGTCCCATTTTGGGACATAGACCTCATTTGTCCCAGATCCTGATTTTCTCTCATTACCTTCTGCGTGCTCCTTGAAGAAATATGTCCTCAGGTGCTTGAACTTTGCGGGTAGTGTAGCCTTGGCTACAAAGAAATATTGCATGCGCAATGTACTGTGTTCATCTCCCTTACGTGTTAATGGAAGTAGTAATGGCAGTGTGTGTTGTTAAGTGGTTGGTGTGCTATGGTAACAAATGAATAAATGACTTCTTACTACAGCAACGTGTTCATCTTCATAAGGTTAGTAATGGATCCACTAAACATGCATATCCAGTGCTTCAAAAAAGGGGATTGCATGCAACGTACATTTTTTTCCTACAGAAGTTTAGTAAGAATGAACGAGGGCAGTGAGAAGCTAGAGAACTACAGCAGCATGCATGGGACGCTTTGTTATGCCTCCACGTACCATCGCAGCCCAACTCCTTTGCAATTTCTCCTAGCTGCCGTTGCCGCAACGTGCGGTTTTTGTACTGCATATGATTAAGATCGTACAGGTTCTCCCGCCCACGGAAGAACCTGACGAGAGCTATCAGACGCTCAGCCGTCCACTCGAAGTTCGAGGCCTGCAGATGAATCCTGTCAATTCGTAAAATAGTCACGAATCTTACGCAAAACATACCATATCTGCTGCAAACGCCGATGCAAGACACTAGTTCTGGTTTCGACGGCTAGGAAACGTTAAGCGTTCCGGAGAAGGAGGAGCCAAAAGCCGCGGAAAATTTGAAATGTGACGCCAGAAGTCACGTGCCCCTGCTCGTCTCAGGATTGACTGGTGCACGAGCAACATCAGAATCTTCTTGGAGGTTTTCGGTCAGCGAGCGATTCGCAGCAACTCTGAGCAACTCGAGTTGCTGGAGGTTGCCGGCTAACAGCAATTCCAAAGTTGCCCCGTGTGAACGCTGCCATAGCAGGAGAGATACAATTCACAAAGTAAATATTAAGTACCGAAACCTCAATGTTAAAATCAAGTCAAGTCAAAACAAAACCTGCAGTTCCTACATACGCCAAAACACTTGTCCATGAAATATAGAAAAGTAGAAACAACAACGAAAGAACAAGAAATAAATAAACACACACAAAAAGCATGAAGCTCATGGATGCAGAGTTACGTAAAGCCCTCTAGCGCCCTATTAAAAGCTGGTAAATTGTGTACGTGTTCTACTACATTTCCTAGAAGCATATTCCAATCTTCTAGAGAACGAACAAATTATGAATGCTTAAAAATATTGAGTCGGCTTTGGAAAGGTTTTAAAGAATAGTGGTGACGTGAACGCAGCGCCATTTCCTGCTCCTCAGGAACACTGTAGTGATTTGCCTCAATCCCTAATTGATTGTTCATTATTCTACAAAATGTTTTTAATCTCTCAATTTTCATACATTTTTTTAATGTTTAAATTTTTGCCTGATATCTTAAATCCGTTACTGAAACGTGTCTGCCATAAGCACAGTACATAGATCTCAAAGCACGGTTTTGAACCCTCCCTATTATTTCGACGTGGGTCTTCTTATATGGCTTCCAGACATTACTCCCTACTCAGGAGTTGACCAGATGATTGATTTATAAGCTAGTAGTTTTACGCTGCCAGGAGTTTTGTTGAGTTTCCTATCTACCCAATTTCCTCCATCGCCGAAGAGCATATTTTTTTCTCCCCAGTCCGTCTTTGATGTTATGATCAGGCCCAAGTACATAAAACTTCTCACACTATTTAAAACAATATCGGAAGTGCAGTAACAAAACGGGAAAACATTCTTTCCATTTAGAGTGACCTGGCAAACTGACGTCTCATCGAAATTAAGTTGCATACCCCACCTGTTGCACCACAAGACTAGTAAGCTAAATGATTTAGTAATTCCTGATCTTTTAGACGTCTAACTGAACAGTACAAGCAATCATCAGCAGAATGTTTGTTTCACTGGTAATGGAATGCTTTCAGCCATATCATTTACGTAAAGTAAGAACAGTAGTGGGCTTAAAACAGACCCTTGTGGGACACAAGAGTAGACTGGAAGAACGGATCAGAAATGAGAACTGATATCGACATACTGTGAACAAATACACTAAAATCCATGACAAAAACTGACTCCTGAACCCGTAGGTTTCTCATCTTTGGACAGCTTTCTTATGTGCAACCTTATGAGATCTTTTTTTGGAAATCAATACATATAACATCGGTTTGTCGGAATGTCTGGAAATGTGCATTGATACCAGCAGTAACCTGGCTGCTGAAACCACTATCCAGATCAAGATGTAATAATGAGGTAGCCAGATGATGTATGCCAAACAACTCATCATAATTTTTTTATTGGTTGATTAATGTGTCGTGGTACGACTGCATTGGTTTTGTGAACCAGTGAGATGCAAAGATATCCCTGACAATTACACGTTCAGTGTGCTTTATTTATTTCCTTCATTATCGCCTTTGTTCTTTTTTCCTTCTTCCTTTCTTTTGTCCTGCGCTTGAGCTCTCAAGAGCCATGTATGCCATCATGTAAGTACCTTGTTTGTTTTTGTATCTGGTGCTTGCTCTCTCGACAATGTACAACTTCGGCGACTACGTTCATCAACAATCTGCCGCTAGAGTTGTCATTCATGTACGTACATACCTAGAGTGTGTATACGACACCCTATCGTTGCCAAATACAACTCGTTCACACGATTAATTGCTGTTCCCGGAACGTCAAACGCGAGGTATTCGAGAGAGATACGTGCGGGTTAGCTGAGCGGGACTCGGCAGACACCGGAACGACTGACGGACGACGCGACTCCTATCTGATGGGTGAGGATGACATCCTGTTCAGATACATACGTCCTAGGCGGATGACGATGACGGCTCCCCCATTCAGAGCCATGGTGTCACAGAAGATGCGTAAGTCTTTCATACGCTACTTTCATGACCCGGCCTTGTCAGGTCACAGCAGTGGCAGGAAAACTTATAAAAAGTTATGTCGTGTTGCCACATGGCCAGGGTTGAGGCAGGATGTAACTAAGTATGTTCCAATTTTTGCCATATGCCAGAAAGCAAAACCTCGTAGTGACTTACCCCCTGGGCGCTTACAGCCTGTTCAGAGCAATAGGCCCTGGCAGATAGTTTCTTCTGATGTGATGGGACCATTTCCCCGTATTCCTTGAGATAACCAGCTCTTGTTTGTGATTATTGATCATTTCACGAAATGAGTTGAGCTGTTTCCTCTCAGGACGCTGACTTCCCAGAGAGTGTGGGAAAGACTACTCGACACCTTTTGCCGGTTCGGGTTTCGCGCTGAGCGGATCACTGACAACGCAAACTACTGTACAAGTAAGTAGATGGGTAGAAATCCAGCGAACCGGTAGAGATGTAGGAAGGGAGTTGCCTCAGGACAGAAGCCGCCAATATTTAGAACAGAGACTGTTCGTCTTCTGGGCACCGTCCTCATCATTGGCATGGTATTTAAAGGGTTAGGTGTGACGTGTTTAAAGGTTCATGCGAATTGTGTGTCAACAGTCCGGAGGGAAGAAAGGGTCCGTACGGGTTTTTACGGCCGGAGTGAATGGCCGCTTTGTTAGAGTGTGCAGGGGATTATGTGAACGAAGTCATCTAGGCTCCTGACCGGTTACCGAAAAATGGGGGTTCACGAACACGTGGACGAAATGGGACAATGGGCAAGAATTGGCAAGCATAGCCAAAGATAAGGAGGTTAGTGGTTACGTGGGGAAATTCCAAAACAAGCAAAGTTCTTTTTTCTTTTTAATACTTGTAATACAAAGTTGTGGCATGCAATAAAGAAAGCAGAAGGCAGTGGCAATGCAGAACATAACTGATGATAATGGAGATAGAAGGGAAAATCATATTTTATTTGTGAAGTGTTTCCAGGGTGCCTTGTGATTTGTTGATACCGGACGGGTGAAGAGCGTTGAACCTGTATATAAGATACGACCCCTATCACGTCTGTCACGTGTGGATCTAAACCCGGTCTCTAAAATATATAGTTTAATGTTGTCAAAATTGTGACCAGGAACGTTAAAGTGTTCAGCGACTGCTTCGGGGAGTTTGTTGGACGTGTCGGTTCTGTGTCCGGTAAGGCGGTTGTTCATTTGTTGGCCGGTTTCACCAATGTATTGCATAGAGCAGTCGCCGCATTCAATGCAGTATATGACATTGGAGCTTGTGCATGTGAATGCGTGGTTAACGGGGTGGGTGTAATTGCTCGCAGTGCTTTTGATGGAGTTAGCGTGTTGAACGTGCTTGCATGTTTTGCAGCGCGGGAGGTTGCAGGGTCGTGTTCCCGTGTACGGGGCGCTCGTTTCGCTGATTTTGGCATTGACCAAGGAGTCTGCTAGGTTTTTTTGCGCGTCGGTATGTCACCTGTATGGGATAGGTGAATATATTGCTAAGTCGGTCACTGCTTTGGAGGGGGGGCTCGTGCTTCTGTAGAATGGCTTTGATGTTTGGAAGTGCGTTGGAATATCTTGTGATGAAGCTTATTTGGCACGCATCAGGATTTTTTCGGTTTTCCAGAAGCTGTTTTCGATCGAGTGTGAGTGCCTTGCGACGGAATTCGGTTAGGAGGGAGTCTGGATAGTCCCTTTGGGCAAGTGTACTGCAGAGTTCGTCAAGCTTCTCAGCGTGATCTGTGTCGTTTGAACAAATTCTGCGTAGTCTTACACTCTGCCCATTAGGAATTCCAACCTTACAGTGACGCGGGTGGTGACTCTTGAAGTGAAGGCATTGTTGTTTGTCAGTTGGCTTTTTGTATAGTGTTGTGGTGAAGTTGCCGTTGTCCAGTGATATTGTGGTGTCGAGGAAGTTAATGAAGTGAGTTGACTGTTGTGATGTGAACTTTAAGTTGCTATGCGCGGTGTTCAGTAGATCTACGAACTTTTGAATGTATATATGTATGTATATATAAATACGGACTTTCATGTTCACCGTGTTCCCATATTATCAGTATATCATCGATGTATCGAAGGTACACAGTGGGTTTTAGTGAGAGGGCTCTAAGAACCCCATGAAGATATTTGCGTATGTGGGTGCAACAGGTGTGCCCATACTTGTACCGTGTACTTGTAGGTAGTATTCGCCATTGAACTCGATGTAGTTCACTTTAAGGACTAAGTCCATTAGAGCGAGTATGGTTTCCGTGTCTTTTCTGGTGTTTGTTGTAGAAAGGGTATTGCAGAGGGCTGTGATTCCGTCGTTGTGTGGGATGTTAGTATACAGTGATGTCACATCCAGCGTGGCTAGTATTGTGTCCCTGCCAAATGTACGACTGTTGGTTATATCTCTGATTATTCTGAGGAGGTGGGGTGTGTCTTGTACATGCGATGGCAGTTAGCGCTTTGATGATGTCACGCTGTGTTTTAGTGAGGTTGTGACCACGCGAGCTTTGGGAAATACCGCGAAGGATGTCGTTGCTTACTTGTTTAATGTACAGGTCTAATGTGGGTTCTCGGCCGTGATTTGGTGTCCAGGTTGATGGTAGTCGGAGGTCGTTGTTGTTTTCTTGTGTTGTATCAGCGAAGAATTCTCTAAGGCGTAGCCGTCTCGCAAAGTCTGATATGTCTTTGTGGATTTCGTATTCGTTAACAGAATTGAGTGTAGGGCAGAATGTTAACTCCCTAAAGAGGACTTGTAGTTCGTCGCTGGTTAGTGAGCGTGATATATCTATTACGGTGCTTGCGTCAGCGTTTTCTCGGGGTGGCTCAGCGATGTTGCGGGGAGTTGTGGTTGTGCTGCTGGAAATGATTTGTTCGGCTGTTGTGTGTTTTGTGTTAGTGGGTCCGGTATCCGTGTCGTTGTTGGAATTAGGTTTTCCGAGTTTTGAGTGTTCCTTGTTAGCTAGCTCGCGGTTGAGTTGTTGAATGTGTAGTTCGAGAGTGTTTGCCTCCGCGTCGGTGAGACTGATATTGTTTACATGGGCCTGGATCGTAGCGAGTTGCGCGTGGCACTGTTTCATTAATATTTATAGAAACGTACGGGCTGTGTTGCTAGTGTTGGATGGAAACTACACGATGTGGTAACATCCACATATATAAAGTTTTAGTCGACGGAGATTTGCTGTTTTTCTACAACCCTCATTGTACATTTCTTTTGTCTCACTTAGCATGCCTGAAGAAATGTTCTGATCTTCATCAAGATGACAGGTCATTGTTTGTTCTGCAGCATCTTCCTGTAATCTTTTGACCAACAGAGAATACGAAAGTGAACAAATGGTAAAATATAACTAGGTTGTTAAATTGAAAAGGGAAAGACGAAACTGTTTATACTTCTCTTGTTTATTTTGTTGCAGGTTTTACAACTCTATCAAGTACGTCAAAACATCAGAGGGCAGGAAGTCCTACTCTGTTTCCTAAATCCCTGGACAATAAAAAAGAAAGATATAGTTTGAGTTGTGACAAAATGTTGTTTCTGCTCTTATATTATATTTCAATTAAATGTTACGATGCATTTGTAGTGTACACTGAAGCCAGTTTCAATTTGCAGGGCTGTCAAAAGTACTTTACAAAGGTACATCTCAATTACAGTAACAGAGAACTTATGCAATAAATTATTTAGCCGTTTTGGAGTGCTATGCATACCAATGGTGCATGGTTGACTTTGAACCCAGATCAAGGGTTTATGATACTTGAAGTCAGCCCTCAAGTCCTTCTTTACAAATGTTAGTTGGTGACGTGATAATGAATCAGTTACAAGTACTCCGTTTAGCAAAACAGAGTTAATTAAGTGTTAAATTCCAATCTTGGTTCAATTATTAGTTGACATTTGGAAACGTGGTCACTAAGAAGTATACTAAAAGGTTATGAACACAGTTCAGCTGAATGACGCTGATAAAAATTTTTCTTACTTACTCCTCACATATACAATTGAGACATGAGTATAACTTACAAATACAACTATGCCCACAGGTTACTTAACCCTCCAGGAACAAACTAGTAATTATAATATGCTGTGACAGCAAAGAAAAAGCAATGAGAAACATTTGCAGCAAACAAGAAATGAAAATATGCTGACAACATTTCTACAGGTCAGCGCACCGATGGGAAAGCATCCCTAATAGCATGCATGACGCAGATCGAGATCCAGTGGAGTACTTTCTATTGTCTTTTCTCGGAGCACCCCATATTCTTCTTGTGAATAGCCGACAGGTGGTATAACGGAATTTCCTGGAGAAATAAGGCTTTTCCGTCCAGTTTCCGTTCAAGCAGCGCGTGAAGACCACACGGCGCTGCCGTGTATGTTGCCATGCTCTTCGGTTTCTCGGATGCATGTAAAATACACTTGCAGTACTTCGGTGTCAAGGCACAGTATTTCGAAATATTCGTTAGTTCTGATGCAATCGTCTGTCTGCTTTTCACACGTATTCTCTACCTCTCGGCAGCAAAAACCGTAGTATCCATCCGTAGTATCCGTCGGTTTGCATTTCACACATGAACACCTGCACGACGAAAAAACAGCGCGTGTTTCGACTTACACAAGCGCTTCTCCCTGATACATGGAAATTTCACAAAGCAATCCATGTTCGCGGCACGGTGAGCTACTGCTGAGGACGAATGTGACTCCGATTAATCTCTGGACGAGGAATCTTCTGCTGCGAAGAACACACTTCCAGCACGCTAACGCACGAACAAGAGTTCTGTGTGAGCGACAGTTCTCGAATGCGGAATTCCAGCGCACTCATGTTCAAGAGGCTCGACATTCTCGACGTGGAAAGTGGTCACAAATGCCGGCTGCCATTTTCGTTTTCGCCGGGTTAGCGCCCGGAAGTGCGCGTATTACATGCGTCCTCGACACATGGCGGGGGGTCATGCAATTGTTGGCAGACTGCTCGGTTTCCTACTAGTTCCCTGGACATGCAATTATGGAAAATTCGATTACAGAAAAACTACAACGATTTCAGCTGAGTTATTTGATATCTGAACTTTTGAAGGTTCAAGCTTTTCGCTGAACATAAAGTTTCGATAGGTTTATATTCACATTTCGGTCCCTTTAAGACTGAGCGCTCAGGAATAATTGCAGAGTCACCACACATCGCTACGAAATTCAACGGCTAACACAAGATGACAACAACAAGATACTAGCGGCGGATAAAATTTGCAACAAGAAAGACTCTGCTAAACAAGTCCAGACATGCCACAGCACATGCAAAACATGTAATGGACATCACCAGTTGACGTCACAAATCATAAAAGAAAGAACACACACACAGCTGCTCAGGAATGCATTAGGAGACGTGCTTTATAGGAATCACTACTCCTGGCTCAGATACCAGCATTTCTACTCAAGTACCAATAACTGCACGATTGAGCACTGCTTACTTCATCAACATATCGAGCACCCAACAAAGTCTAACAAACAAACAAACCCACTTTTCCTGATAGAACACTATTCAGCTTTTCCAAGCGACTTTCTTGGGCGTAAAAGCAGTGAAAGAAGATAACAGCAGTGAAAAATTGCACGCACTTTTGCTCGAATAGCTATAACTGCAAAAAAACGTGGTTGCGGTCCATTACCTTCATCATGCACCCTGCCTCAGTACAACGCGTTTCTAACAAATAAATTCACGCCGCATCGGTTTGCCGTGAGAAATGGTCAAATGTTTGGAATAGCAAACTTTGCCACTATGCGGCACACTGGGCAGCTTTGTGTTGTGGTCTGCGAACTTGTTCGAAGTCGAGATTTGTATCAGAACCCGTTGTCATCGTCGCTTGTTGGCATTCACATTGTGTCAAAAAATCAATGCTTATAAGTGATATCAGAAAGCTAGTCGTACTGCCCAATCGCCAAGGTCTGGCGCAAATGCCAGTGTTACATTTGCAGTAGTAGCTTGCAGTCTACGTATGTTAGTGCCATCAGTTTGGGCTTGAACTTGTACTGCGTGACAGTTTATGCACATGCTGTAAAACAAGCTGTTCCTGAGCTGAAGCCCTTGAACTCCCAACTGCTATGCACAATTCAGCTGGTCGTAAACGACGCCCAGTTCCTTCACATTAATTTGACCAAATGCAAGCAGATACTTCCAGTCGCTTTGACGGCCTTCAAACCAGGCTTGTTTATATACGTACTTAGCTCTGGAAGAACTTATGCAGGTGTGCCTCGTAGCCATGTTGCTGATTCAGCCTATTCCCAATGTGAAATTCCTATTGCGAATAGCAACTAAAAAACTCTAGTCAACAAGTCTAGCTGCCTTTCCTCATCTCACGGTAGCGGAGCCCGTATTCCACATACTGTTCCTGCAACTGATAATGTCTTTGATAACGCTATTTCCAGCATCACAGCTCATACAGCTACCTCTGCTACCCATATCGGATTTTTTATAATAATAATTTTATTTCCACATGGTGGTGGTGCCGCGGGCAAAAAGCTCCTCCAGAGCTTGACAGAGGCCGTAGGCACCTACAGCAGAGTAGTAATGGAATAATACAACTTAACGAGCAACTTGACACCTTCCTCCTCTCTCATTCCCCTGTTACCCCCAATTTTGCAATTACCACCCCCACCCGATTGTTATTTTCGATTTTTCCGCTTAAAATCGCTGATACACGCATAAGAATGCGATAATAGAGCGTAGAGTATAATTTTCAATTAATAAATTCAATTACTATTCATTGCAACGAGAGAGAGAGGAAGAAAATATCAAATGATCGTTAAGTTGTATTTTTCTATAATGAGACACATGACAAGAAGCGCACATACGCATAAATACACTTTCTAAACTCATTTAATAATATAAGTCATTACTATACATATTCAATTCATTAATGTGTCAGTCCAGGTCCGGTAACAGCATCAGCCCATGGGCGCCGCCATTTGCAAAGCGTCACACCGGCAGGTCACACCAGGCACGTCAAATGGCAGCACCGCTGTCATCATGGGGACTTCCGTGGAATGCAGAAAAAAACAAAACAAAAAAGTGCTAACGAGCGGAGAACACGCGCGAAAACAGGCACACACAAGATTTTCACCATCGCGAGCATGTGCGGGCATGCACCGACGAGAATAGCAACAAGGGAATTGCGAATATGTTTGGGCATGCACGGACAAGAATAACAAAAACCACAACAAGGGGAAGACTTTCTGCTAATCGCAACAAGGTAAATCGCAAAACATACACTACTCCAATTCACGCTGACAGGTAATCGCAGTTAGGGGGTAGGTAAACGCGACAACAGAAGAAGAAGTATTAAAACGACAACTCACCAACATCGAAGCACATCTGTATGCACACACCGCCCTCCATCGTCTTTACATGACTAAAGAGTTCACCATCACATCAACGGTCACGATACGAGCGACGCGCCAGACGTCCGCGTGTAGTATAATTCTATTGTTGGGAAAATCTTACGTGACCTCAAGCGTTGGGCCAATCGTTGGACGTCGGTTGAGTAGCTTTTTGCTTTGCTTTTTTTTTTGTCTCCCTGGGTCACCTGTGACGCTGGCGAGGCTTTCCCTTTCCCATCTGTTCTCTTCCTCTCCCCCGCTTTGGCGGTTCGGGGCAGTTCTGGGTGGTTGTGGATCTCCGTTCGCGTCCAGTGAAATAAATAAAATGTGGAAGCGTTGGCTGTTTCTGTTACACAAAGTGCTTTATTTTCCGGGATAGGTATTTCCAAAGCACAAATATGAAGTCTGCTGTAGCTGTGCAAAACACGAACATGATATGAACATTGTTTCTGAAGTTCGAATGAAATGCCGAAGCAACTTTGCATTCACTGATAGCTGATGTCTCACGTGGAAGATTTCACAGTAGAACAACAGTATATTGGCTGCACAGGCACACACATTCAGAGGTGCGGCATGACAGAGAACATGTCCATATTGCTGCTTGTGTAGGCGCCTGGTTGATCCGTCACAAAGGAAATTGTGAAGCTGCTATGCCGAAAGATGATGATCCAACAACTCTGAGTGTCATATCCATTCTACTGTATCCATGCAGATGCTATTCTGAAGCAGATATGAGTTGAGTGCTTATACCTGAACAAGAAAGATAGGGATCAGAAGCGTGAAAACCAATAATTCTACCTGCCAAAATGCTGCGTAGATGCCACAGGTGCGGCGCTATGTTATGCTAAGCGGCAGAGTAGAATAGGAACTGACTTACCTGTCATCGAGTGAGTAGCGGAAAAAAACAGTATTCGTCCTTCTTGAATCGTTGTCGCACCAAGCAAGCGAAGCAGACCTGCCTTCCACTTATCTACCACTCAATTGTCTTGCAGAAGTATCCATGTGGCACCGAGTTTTTCAGAGTCGGTATCGACAACATGTTAGGGAAGGACACTAAAAACCATCCAAAGCGGTACCGGCAAAGATGCTTTGCTTGCGTCCCTGCTGCACCCAACACATTTCGAGTTGCTCCGGTACCGCCGGTCGCCGGCTTGGGCGCGCCAAGGAAAGTTCATAATTTCAAACCAACCAATGAGCGCTCGCGTACCGGGGGAGCGGCCTCAGGAGCCAATGGGCTCGTGGGGCTGAGAACTCGCGCTTCGACGTAAAAATTCTGACGTTCCATGACGTTTGATGACGCGAAAAGCTCGCAGCGCCTCACTTTAGTCCGCAAGTGAACTCGCGAGTTTCAGCCCCTTGCTGGCGCCCTCTTCGCGGAGCAAACGTCACACGCGCGCGCGCTCGCTCGCAGCGCCACCATGTCTGCCGTCGGATGTTTTGGTTTTGGTCTCGTCGCCCTTCACGTCTCGCGCATGCGCTTCGAGCACGGTGGTGGTGCTGGTGGATTCGCTTTCGTTCTGACGCCCATTTCTTTTTTCTTTCACTTTTTTTTATTCGGAACCGCCGTATAAAGGGAGAGCGTGCTAACCGCGCGTTATCATTCAGACCAATACTTGGAAATGTTTAGTTACCACTTTGCAAACTTGCCCCCTTATCCACGCTTCTTGGGAAGAGGTGGAGAATGACTGTTTCAGCAAGGAGGGTCCCCGAAACGAGCTTGTCATCCCTGCTTTTCGCTACGTCATAGACATGGTGGTTTTTGGCAAAGATATCCCCAGGTCACCTACAGGCGATGGTGCGGCGGATATACGCCCGTTACAAGAACGTCTCTATAAGCGCTCTGGATGGACCCTTCGGAGTGATCAGTGAATTTTTGAAGTCGACGAACACCGAATTCAAGTACGCGTCTGCAGACATCGCGGACCTCCTCTCTCGCGCCGTTGCTCATATTAAGTATTCACTGCAGAACCAACATCACCTGCAAGCAGTCTACATTGTGAACTTTGTCACTCATTTATTGAAATACCGTTTAGTCATCGAAATGGAACGCATTAAACAGTGTGAATAACTTTGACGAGACTGTGTTTTTTTTTCATGGCAACATCTTTATTGAATCTATACATATAGTCTTCCCTTGAGCACGTCGATAGATGCTCGCACTCTTGCCCCCATATTCACTTGTCATGCTCAGGTTGCATGGTTCCGTGTTCATCTATTGAGCTGGGTTCTCACGAACGATCAGCGCGCGCGAGAGAGAGAGAGAGAGAGAAGAAGGACAGGGAAAAATTTTATTCAGTATATACATATACATATATACATATATACAATACTTATATACATATATACATTTAGTCGACCTGGTCGACGTCTCCTCCTCCTCCCCCCCCCCCCCTCATGTTCTTCGAGGATCCAGGGGTCGTGCCTATAGAAATAAACAGAAAGAATGAACATTCAACAAGAAAGATCTCTCGGAAAACTTACGGGGTTTGTGTGCACATCCACCGATCGAGGATGTCTCTCCATCCCGTACAGCTCACTTGGTTCCATTGAGTGGTGAGGGACCAGAGGAGGTGCTCTGCGGCCCCAAAACTTACGGGAAGGGTACGTTCAAAACAGAGCTCTGCCTCTAAGTTTCGGAGGAGTCTAAAAAATAGCTCTCCGTCCAGTCCCCGATGCATAGCAATCTGCGTCCACTCAGTCACGTAATACCCCATGAACACAGCCACCGTCGCGTCCTGAATTTCAACGTCCTCACTGAAGGTGAAGCACTGAAAGAAGGTCTCCACGTCCATGCGGGGGACGTCGCACCCCGTCGCCGGTATCAGTTGGAAAAACAGTTCTACCACTGCGATTACTGTAAACCCTACAAAAATGCATGAAATAAAATAAAATAAATAAATAAGACGCTATACAATGGCGAACAGACTTACCGAAGAGTGGACGGATGTGGACCAGGAGGTCCAAGATGGACTCGAAACGACGAGGCATATCGCTTGGTTGGTTGATTGGTGGAAGGCAGGGAATAGAGGATGAGGTGACAAGAGGAACGGTCCATCTCATAACCGTGCTTTCTTACGCTTGCATGCATCCGGCGTAATTGTATCGCTTACGGGAAACCGCCATTTTCTTGTTCAATATGGCGCGCGCGCGTTCAACTGTTAAGACAGTTGTTATCGTGGCCTCCAAATGATGGTTCTGACCGCTGTTTCCAAACATGTCCCAACACGTTCAAGGACGATAGAGAGAGAGGGAATAAACGTTAGTATAAATTTCGAAGCAGTAGCGACAGTTTGAGCAATCATATAGAAAACCATGCTCAGCTTGGAAGATCCTCGTAAGTGATGCCCGTTTTGAGAAAAAAAATTGTTTGTTTGCAGTGTTTCGTTTTCAGTTTTCAACAACTTTGCGGCTCGTGAAGTCGGTTTCTTCCCACCTCACGTGCTTCGTGAGATTGGCAGCACCCGCTTCTTCTGCACCAACTACGGTGGTTTGTGGTCCAAAGGTACGTTTTTCTTTTTTTTCTGTGTTATTTGTTTTATATTCAATCACTTTTTCAAAGCAAAAACATTGGACGGATCGAATGATACGCCCGTTTCTCGACTTCCGCACGGTACCGTTCGACATGCATTGTAAAGGAATTCGTCTCGTAAAGCAACAACAAGAAGAAGGAGAAGAAGAAGATGGAGAAGATGGATCATCAGTGTCACTCTGTGACTGAAGAAGACAAGTGCGTGTATCTGTGTGTGTGTGTGTGTTTTTAAAGACGTGTTTCTTACACTCCTTTCTATTTGTGCAGATTACGAATGGCTACTGACGGGAGATCTGCCCTTGGTCCTAACCTTCAAGCCTTCTCCGAAGACGTTCTTTTTGCGGATTGGTGATCAGCTGAGAACCTGTCGTTGTGGAGGACTCTGGTCGAGGAACCCCAGCTATTGGATAGACTCGAGCCTTCGTCCGTATTTGCGCTGTCTTCCGGGCTACGAAACCAAAGCTGGAGGCTAACTCTCTCTCTCTCTCTCTCATGTAACCTCTCACGATAAATAAAAAAAAGGTTGTCTACTCTCATTCATGTCTCAGTCATGACGCCCGAGCAGAGGTTTGCAACCTTTGTGCAAATGCGAATGTATGGGACTTGCTACGATTACGCGATTATATTCACGGTGAAGGCTGCGAGGGTGACATTCGCTTGATTCTGTTTCGCTCGCTTGTCTGTTCACCACCAGTGGGAGGATTACAAAGAGAATGAAGCGTTTCGTAGATTACAAGCTCGAGCTGTTGGAAAAGTATAAACGAGGACTGGCAATTTACCCGTGTCTCATCAACGTGGGGTTCAACCGACCCATCGTTCGTTGCTACTGGCTTCTCCACACTTCCCTGGACATTACAGTGACCGGCGACGAGCGTCGGGTACGCACGTTGGAAGATCGTTTCGCCAGCGTCTTGTGTACGTCGCGAACAAATAAATAGACTATTTCACGAAACGAGTTCGCTCACGAGGAGTCGTTTTACTGTTTCGTCATTCTCTTCGAGGTTACAGGAAAACATGGAAACCATTTTTCAAGCTGTAGCGTTTCGACATGCGCGTGGCTATGTTGATACAAAAAAGACCGCAATAAGGCGAAAGATATAATGCTTCGATGGGGGGAAGTCCGTAACTGTCGAAAACACGGCAGACCCGTCGTAGTTTTTCAGGTAGAGCACCCAGTCTGGCCACGGTTTCTTCGCTCTTCGGTATTGATGATTAAAGAGCCGGGCTTGCGTAAAACGTAGGCTTCGTCGGAAGCGCAAATGCCTCTCAGCATGGAGGAAGCCAGGGGGTTCAGGGACACGAGTTCCCAGATTTCGCTCTGGTACATTTGTTCTATGGGAAGGTGAGCATACGGTCCTTGTCGACGCACATGAGCTTGGGACACTCGGAAATCAAGAGGACGGTGATCGCGTGTGGAAGGGTTTTAGCGAAGGGTAATTGCAGGCGAACGTTTCCTTTTCGCCACTCGTTCAAATGCGAAGGAGAAGAACATTTGTCCACGTCCTAGTTGGAGTAGAGAAGAAACCCGTTCGTTTTAAATCGGTCGTAGCTGTACTTGAAATATTTTTCACTCAGTTCTTCAAGAAGTTAAAGTAGGGAATTTTGACGAGGTCGTTCTTAAAGTCGTACTCGGCTCGCACTTGCTGACCGTCCACGGAGAGCATCGAATGAGACAGGTCGTAATCGCGGAATTTGTAGGGGTTCGACTGGATGTCTCCGAGAAAGTCGGACGTGGCGAGCAGGACGACACATAATTTGGAAGGCACCATTTCGGGATAAACGTTTTCAAAGTGAGCGTCCAAGCTCCCGGCACTCAAACTCCGCACTTTGGCGCGTAAGACGTAGATAGCAGGTGTGCTCTGAAGCCGCCGCTCGTATTCCAAAAACAGGGAAGGTGCCAGCGTCACCTTTTTCCAGTGTACCGTCCCCGTCTTACGTTGTAACAAATAATTAACGAGTGGGCATGCACGTTTCGTATCGTTCGTAAACGGAGGAGTGCCTGATGGGCTTGCCCGACACGGAGACATAACCCTCGCGATCCCAGGAAATAACTTGCTTTAATTCCGAGACGACCCTTTCCGTTTCCTCTTCGTCAACCTCTTGAGAGAGGAGCGAATAGTCAAAGTCATTTGTAGCGTCGGACGTCTTGTTTTTATTGTCGTAGGGATCGAATCCGTACTGCTTGAGTATGCGGTACAGTGCCTGCAGTATGAGTTTCACTTTGACGTCGTCACTCTCCTTCGAAGAAAGAATATTTCCGATGGAAGTGGTCACTTCAATTTTCTTGGCCATTGTCGAAAAGGTTCAACACGGCGGAAAGCAGGAGCGGAACCACCGACGAAAGAACGCCATGCCCTCGCTGCTGAGACAGATAGCGCTTCAAACGTTGTGGATTCTTGTGAATCTTTTTGTATGCGAGCCGGCGTAAGAAGCGCTTGTGCTTCTTCAAACGCGCGAACGTATCTGGAGCAAACGACACTTTTCCATTCAATACATCGCGACAAATTTCGGAGAGGTGTTTCATGTCGGAGGAGGAAGGACGTCTCAAGACGTTGCGACGGCGCGGAGGGGCTAAAGTGGAAAGTACTTTGAGTAAAGTGAGATGAGGACGGAGATTCATTTCGAAGCGTAGATATATTGACGTTCACGTTATCGTTATCATGTGAAAGATATTGCTACGCAACCTGTGGTCCTTGTACGTATAGTTCTGAAGATCCACGAGTAAATAAGCGTGGGGTGACGACATCGCTTGATTATATGCGTCCAGAAAATACTCGAATCTTTTTCTACCAAATATCTGTTGCCCGAAATGTTCCATCTCGTGGACGCTGCGCACGATGCGCCACAAAGCGACGTAACTGGCGTTGTAGGATATAGGTCTAAAATGGCTACAGTTGAAAAAGATGTTTTGTACGAGTAAGAATATCGAGGCGGTGGCGTGGTAAGAACCCCGAATGCAAAGATCGGTCACCTCCTTCAAGGAATTGGCGTCGGCCATATAATCGTGGACGATGATGAGCGTGGCGCGCGACGTATCCCACTCGCGAGGTAGCTCCTTGGTAAATTTTACGGAGTCCCCAAATTCGTCCTGCATGCTCGGCGAAGCATATTTCTGCACGTAGAATATCTGCGACGGAGGCTTGTCCACGACACCTTCCTCAACACGTTCGTTACGAATGTGGATTTACCGCACATGGAGGGGTCACTTAAAATACAACGAAAAGGATGGCGGAAACGAAAAGGTTCGGGGGTAGACATGACGCGTGTGAACACGTTGCGCAAAGAAAAATAAGGGACTGAGACTCGTAGAGAAATACATCTCTTTTATTTACACGTCGACGTCGTCCTCTAGGTCCAAACTGCGTTCCCAATACAGATTATCCAGACTAAAGGTGGACTTCTTTCTCGTCAGTCTGTCCGCCGCTGAGATGCGGTCGGGCGTCTTCATCTTGTCCTGACACATTTCTTGACGTGCTGGCATCCATTCCAGGCGGTGGACTTGAAAGGCTTCCTCCACGATGCCGCGAATAAATTCGCGAAGTTCTTCGTTTTTCGTCTTTTCCTGGCGAGGACGAGAAACGCAGGAGAATAAACCACACATGGTGTTTTCAAAGTACTGGTCTGAATGAAAACGCGCGAATAGCGCGCTCTCCCTTTATACGGCGCTTCCAAATAAAAAACGTAAAGAAATGGGCGTCAGAAAAAAAGCGAAACAACCAGCACCACCACCGTGCTCGAAGCGCATGCGCGAGACGTGAAGGGCGACGAGACCAAAACTGAAACGTCCGACGGCAGACGTGGTGGCGCTGCGAGCGAGCGAGCGCGCGCATGTGACGTATGCTCCGCGAAGAGGGCGCCAGAGTAGAGCACTGCACGGGCCGACTTTTCCGGGCCCGACCTGGCCCGGGCGCATCGAAAAATGGCCCGGCCCGACCCGGGCCCGGACCTTCATATTTTTATGCGGCCCGGGCCGGCCCGGCCCGGCGTCTAAGCAAATAGAGCCCGGCCCGGCCCGGTGACCCGCCTAGTATTTCCAGCCGCGACGTACGCGTTTCTGGCGATTATCAAACAAATTTATAAGTAAATTTATAAGGAGAGAAGACAAACATACAAGTGATGGCGGTTTAACACCGTAACCGCACGAGACCAAATTAAATCCAGAACGCACGGGGCGTTATCGTTACACTGTCAAGATTTTGCGGAGATAGAGCATGCTGTCGACAAACTGCTTCTCCCAGTCCCTATCCCTCTCACCAAGCTTTGCCAGAGTGATTGTGAAATATGTGAGGAGTGAGGAGCAATGTAAAGTGGCTTGGGGAATGTTCTAGACGGTCGAATCATATGCATAATGCAGTACCCTTTGCTTGTCTTTGCAAAATATGCACAGGAATGATGCAAGCGCATGATGATATGAACTAATGCATCTCCAATGTGTGGAATTAGCTGCGTGGCCCGGCCGGGCCTGACTCTTGGGAACATATTTGTCGGCCCGGGCCCGGCCCGGCCCGCGGTGGTGGCGTATTTTAACGGCCCGGGCCCGGCCCGGCCCGTGGTGCTGGCGTATTTTGTCGGCCCGGGCTCGGCCCGTCCCGGAGCACACAGCCAATAACAAGCCCAGCCCGGCCCGCGGGCCGGGTCGGGCCCGGGCCGGGTCGGGGGCCCGGGCCCGTGCAGTGCTCTACGCCAGATTCAGTTGATTCAGTTTTCTGTTTGCCTCTCGTCGGGTGCGGACGTCTGGCGCGTCGCTCGTATCGTGACCGTTGATGTGATGGGGAACCCTTTAGTCATGTATAGAAGATGGAGGGCGGTGTGTGCATACAGATGTGCTTCGATGTCGGTGAGTTGTCGTTTTAATACTTATTCTTCTGTTGTCGCGTTTACCTATCCCCTAATTGCGATTACTTGTCAGCGTGTATTGGAGTAGTGTATGTTTTGCGATTTACCTTATTGCGATTAGCAGAAAGTCTTCCCCTTGTTGTGGTTGTTGTTATTATTTTTGTCCGTGCATGCCCAAAGATGTTCGCAATTCCTTTGTTGCTATTCTCGTCGGTGCATGCCCGCACATGTTCGCGGTGGTGAAAATCTTGTGTGTGCCTGTTTTCGCGCGAGTTTTCCTCTCGTTAGCACTTTTTTGTTTTGTTTTTTTTCTGCATTCCACGGAAGTCCCCATCATGACAGCGGTGCTGCCACCTGACGTAATGCTTTCCGACCTGCCTAGTGTGACGCTTGGCAAATGGCGGCGCCCATGGGCTGATGCTGGACTGACACATTAATGAATTCAATATGTATAGTAATGACTTCAATTATTAAATGAGTTTAGAAAGCGTATTTATGCGTATGTGCGCTTCTTTTCATGTGTCTCATTATAGAAAAATACAACTTAAACATAATTTGATATTTTCCTCTCCTCTCTCTCTCCTTCGAATGAATAGTAATTGAATTTATTAATTGAAAATTATATTCTACGCTCTATTATCGCATTCTTATGCATGTATCAGCGATTTTAAGCGGAAAAATCGAAAATAACAAAAAAATAAAAATTGGGTGGGGTGGAAATTGCAAAATTGGGGGTAACAGGAGGGGGTGAGAGAGGAGGAAGGTGTCAAGTTGCTCGTTAAGTTGTATTATTCCATTACTACTCAGCAGTAGGTGCAATCATCCACAGTTGAGTTCACTATACATATTGCGAAACATATTCATCAATGGCAGCAATCAACATGAAACCAGTGCACTTCACATATCGCAAAAACTCATATTTAGGAAGAGTAACAATTTTCGTGTAAAACAGTTCACTACGCCCATTGGAAATTCAAAATGGCTTTTACATTACCTACTTTACAACAATAGTTTTTTCAGATCATTTTCGTTGGCATGGGTGTGTTCACAGTAAGTCCAAATTCATTTAGTATACGTGGTAGGGGATAAGATATGCTTTGCGACCCGTATGTTGTTCTCACTCGTTGGAGGGACCACCTGGCGTCCGCTCTAGCGTTATAACACCATGTCTGTGGGGAAAGATTTGTTAAAGGAATAGTCGCATCCGGAAGCGTGTTCCGGAAATGTTATGGTCATGTTCCCTGTCGTTCATAATGTACGCCGGCAAATTTTCTCCGCACAAATCCACTTGGTTGACTCAGGAACGATTTTTAAAGGGACCGAAAAGTGAATATAAACCTATCGAAACTTTATGTTCAGCGAAAAGCTTGAACCTTCAGAAGTTCAAATATCAAAGAACTCCGCTGAAATCGCTGTAGTTTTTCTGTAATCGAATTTTCCATAATTGCATGTCCAGGGACCTAGTAGGAAACCGAGCAGTCTGTCAACAATTGCATGACCACGCGCCATCTGTCGAGGACGCACGTTATACGCGCACTTCCGGGCGCTTAGCCGGCGAAAACGAAAATGGCAGTGGGCATTTGTGACCACTTTCTACGTCGAGAATGTCGAGCCTCTTGGACATGAGTGCGCTGGAATTCCGCATTCGAGAACTGTCGCTCACACAGAACTGTTGTTCGTGCGTTAGCGTGCTGGAAAGTGTGTTCTTCGCAGCAGAAGATTCCTCGTCCAGAGATTAATCGGAGTCACATTCGTCCTCAGCAGTAGCTCACCGTGCCGTGAATATGAACTGCTTTGTGAAATTTCCATGTATCAGGGAGAATCACTTGTGTAAGCCGAAACAAGTGCTGTTTTTTTCGTCGTGCAGGTGTTCATGTGTGAAATGCAAACCGACGGATACTACGGATGGATACTACGGTTTTTGCTGCCGAGGGGTAGAGAATGCGTGTGAAAAGCAGACAGACGATTGCATCAGAACTAACGAATATTTCGAAATACTGTGCCTTGACACCGAAGTACTGCAAGTGTCTTTTACATACATCCGAGAAACCGAAGAGCATGGCAACATACACGGCAGCGCCGTGTGGTCTTTACGCGCTACTTGAACGGAAAACCCTTATTTCTTCAGGAACAGCATATTATAATTACTAGTTTGGTCCTGGATGGTTAAGTAACCTATGGGCATAGATGTATTTGTAGGTTATACTCATGTCTCAATTGAGTCTCATGTGAGGAGTAAGTCAGATAATTTTCATCAGTGTCATTCACTTGAACTGTGTTCATAACCTTTTAGTATACTTCTTAGTGACCACGTTTCCAAATGTCAACTAATAATTGAACCAAGATTGGGATCTAACACTTAATTAACTCTGTTTTGCTAAACGGAGTAGTACTTGTAACTGATTCATTATCACGTCACCCATTAGACGTCACCAACTAACATTTGTGAAGGAGGACTTGATGGCTGACTTCAAGTATTATTAACCCTTGAACTGGTTCCAAAGTTAACCATGCACCATTGGTGTGCATAGTACTCCAAAATGGCTAAATAATTTATTGCATAAGTTCTCTAAGTTCTCTGTTACTGTAATTGAGATGTACTTTTGTAAAGTACTTTTGACAGCCCGGCAAATTGAAACTGGCTTCAGTGTACACTACAAATGCATCGTAACATTTAATTGAAATATAATATAAGACCAGCGGCATGGCCGAGTGGGCTAAGGCGTCCGCTCGTTGGTGGTAACCAAGGTCGTGCTGAAGACTGGGAGGTGGTGGGTTCGAATCCTACCGCCGGCTGTGCTGTCTGAGGTTTTCCCTGGGTTTTCCGAAGACTTTCCAGACGAATGTCGGCACAGTCCCCCTGAAGTCGGCCCAGGACGCATACTAACCCCCCTGTCCCCCACTCCTTCCTGCTATCCTCTCTCCGTCTGTCCACATCTGTACGTCGCTCATAGCCACAGTTGCTTCGCGGCGCTAACACCCAATCAAAAAAAAAAAATATAAGAGCAGAAGCAACATATTGTCACAACTCAAACTATATCATTCTTTTTTATTGTCCAGGGACTTAGGAAACAGAGTAGGACTTGATGTTTTGACGTACTTGATAGAGTTGTAAAACCTGCAACAAAATAAACAAGAGACATATAAACAGTTTCGTCTTTCCCTTTTGAATTTAACAAGCTAGTTATATTTTACCATTTGTTCACTTTTGTATTCTCTGTTGGTGAAAAGATTACAGGAACAATGATGCTGCAGATCGAACAATGACCTGTCATCTTGATGAAGATCAGAACATTTCATCAGGCATGCTAAGTGAGACAAAAGAAATGTACAATGAAGGTTGTACAAAAACAGCAAATCTGCGTCGATTAAAACTTTATATATGTAGATGTTACCACATCGTGTAGTTTCCATCCAAAAGTAGGACTAAGCAAGGTTGTTTGGTAGGCTGTTGGCATGTCGATGTGCTATACCGTTACATCACATCAATATAGATGAGGGGCAAACACAGTAGACAGCGTGATGGCTCTCAAACTGAAGTAAAGATTTATTCAACAGAACAAGAAATCGAAAGCATGAGTATAGAGAAAGGCAGTACTCATGCAGTGTATGGTGAACCACATTCATCTCTGAGAAGGTAGGATCCGAAGAGCAATAAAGAGAAATGACAGTTGCGTCCGAGATAAGGGAACTCTGCAAATTTAGGACCAATATGGTGTGGTAACCTTGCATGGCTCACTGCAGCTCTGACACACATTGAACAATTCCAGTAGTGGGACTTCAAAGCAACGAATGTTTGCTGTTTCACTGGGCATTCAAGTGTAGAGGATGCATCTCTAGAAAATTAATTAGCGTTCCTTAGTCATAAAGTCACAACTACATCTCAACAGGAAGTATTCTTGTACCCTTCAAACAAGCTAGTAGTTCTCACCAGTTTCTTCTCCCCTTGTTGACGTCATACGAATGTTCTGCACCTGTCCAAAGACTAAAAAAAAATGTCGCAAAGTCTGGAACACGTAACAAATCTAGTGCTTCCATCTGTGGACTTTGCATACCTGTTTTCAGCTATTTCTGTCATGTCAGTGCCTGGATCACACACACACACGAAACAGTTTTGCGCCACTTCAGCACTGGGAGGCCCCTAAAATTAAATTTGTTGATGTTGACAATGTTGAGTACGGGACAAGTAGGATAACATAAGTTAAATGGAATACGTCGTCGCTATATTATAATTTATACATGCGTGACGCCTGTACATACCTGAGACGTTGTGTTGAACTCGTCACCTCGGTGAAGCAAAATCACTGGTTACTGAACGGCAGTTTCCTTCGGACGTCTTCGCAATTCGCCTTCTACGGCATCTTCTTAGTCATTGGCAGCAAAATGAGCTCAGCACACACGACACGACTGCTACATCTAATAACCGAGTGTTTCGAACCACATTCGTTTTCGCGCACTCTCCTCTTGAATCTTGTGGTAGAAAACGCCCGCCGCCGATGGTGAACGAACATGACTTTTGCATCCCCGAACACCAAAACTACACCAGGCATATTTAGGCCTCTCGAATAATTGACACAACAACCACGAACATGTCATTCACTTCTCTTCGCGCGACCAACACGACCACCGACGACGCAAACACTAAACGCGATAACACAGACAGCCTTGCAGATGGCGCGGCGGATCGTAGCTCGTAGCGGCGAAGTAGCTGAATGCTTTATTAACGTAAAAGCTATGCAAGTGAGCGTCATTTTTAAAATGGTGTTTAGCTGTAAGATAATGTGCGTCAGCTTTGTTCTCTACAAAATTAACTCTCACGTGGTAAGGGTTGACCAATCCCTGGGAGCCCTGGACCTGAAACGCAAGTTTCTCTTTTTCGCCGTTCGCTGGCAGCACCATCCATGTTCCGGCAATCTTCAAAATATTTATACGTAAAAAATATGGGGAATTGAGAAGTAATGCTTTCTGTATCTTATCAAACAACGATGTTGTGCACGACAGTGGGCAAAAATATGGGGGTTATTTTTCACTTTTCGGTCCCTTTAAATGTTCGCGCTTCCGGCGCGCACGGCAATCCCCGCAAGGCGCCGACACTGGATGACGTCACCCAGATAAACCAACCATCAGGAGGCGCTCCTTCCCGCCGGAGTTCTGTGTGTGTGTCTGAGCGTGCGTCTGACCCTTTTTCTTGTTGTCTTGGATTGGTTGTGTTGGATTTCACGCCGTTGACGTGCGATTTCACAGCCAGGAAACCGGTGCTACGTGCCCGGGTGCACAAAGACTTATAACGCGAATCCCGAGCTTACATTTCACCGACCTCGCAATGGCGAGACGGAACGAAAGTGGGAGGCAGCGATCACCAGCCACTACTGTGGTGTGGCCCAAGCATTGAATGTTTCACGCGTCTGTTCCTGTCATTTCGCCGACGACGCCTATTTTGATGAAGATGCATTGCAAGTTCGGCTCGGGCTACGGCAGAAACGGAAGCGGCTGAAGATTGACGCCGTGCCTACCATATTCGATCAGGAACAAGGGCAGGAACCAGTAACGGAGGTAAGTGCGACAATCCTGCGTGGTCACAGGTACGCTGCGAAGAAAAATATCAGTTGTCACAGTAAACATCATCGCGAATACCTGTCCTCGCCGCCGATTGCAACGTCACGGTCACACCGCCTACTAATGTACACAAATTATTACAATGATTGCAGCATCCTGACGCAATAGTACGCGTACTCCCGAGAAAAAAAGATTGGTGTGTTGTTGCTGTGCTAATTGTCGCCTGTATTATGTAGGAGTAACGTAACACTCCCACATGACAGCGTTATTCTAATGTTATTGCAGCTAGTGGATGTTTCTACAGTTCATAGTGCAAGCCTGATGGCAGCATTCAGGGACGTGGAAACATCGCAATCTGTGTTTGGCTACGTCCGAGACACTTCACGTTGCATCAGTATTCTACTGGAGCCTTGTTGCTAATTTCTGGCTCTACTTCAGGCGGCAGCAAGCACGTCAACAGAATCAGCTGGATTTGGTATGTTTTGTCAAGCCACGAAAATATTGCAATTCTTTTTGCACGTCCCACAACATAGTGAATATGTACGAGCCCTGAAAATTGTCGAATCCTGTGAAAGGAATCTTGTGTGATGCGGCTGCCAGCGTTTATAACGTAATGTCGACAGGAAAATAACTGTGCCAGTGAAACAGGGACCGCAAAGAGGAAGATATATTTGCATAGTCATTTTTACGTTTGTTATTGTACCCGCTAGGCCCTCAACGTATTATTTTCAGTGTTAACACTCAAGGCCATATTTCAGATGCGGAGGTCATGGCTGAAGCAAGTGCTGGGGACCCACTTCCCACCTCATGGCGCATCTCACAAGGGGGTTGTTATCCCCTGATTCCAGGAAGAGGAAAACAAAGGACACACACTTGCATAGCGTATTAGTAGACCAGATATGAATCTGCCAACATGAACCCTCCAAACATCCATGTGGCAGCATACCTGTAACCACCCAGACTTCACACCACATTAATTTAGAACCACAGCACAACATAATAAAATAACTTAGGTTTATTTGCCTGCCATACATAATAAAAAGCAAATAAACCTAAGCTATTTTGTTATTCCCACTCCGTCATATTCCACTGTACAATAAATCGATACAATTATAGGGTCATTCTTTATTCCCGTCACTACACCACATTGACAATCTGCACAGAGTTCGAAATATTCCCACCTCGGCACTAACTTAGTGCAGTACAGTCTGGATTTGATGCCAGAGCTAATACTGCCACGTGTAGTAGTTTTTGCTGTACAGACGGGCAGACAGTCTGTTGACTGCAACTGGAGATACAGAGTGACAAGACAAAACATCCCCCACACTGCAATCACGAAAAGACGAAAATTGCTGCAAGGCGAAAATTTTGCTGATATAGGCACACTTCGTGCAAGTGAGCCTTCGGTCATCCCCCTTGCCTCCCATCAGAGGTTTTCGAGCACACCACACACCTATAGTATTCTCGAAAACCTCTGATGGGAGGCAAGGGGGACGACCAAGGGCTCACTTGCACGAAGTGTGCCTATGTCAGCAAAATTTTCATCTTGCCACTAGATGTCTCCAGTTCCAGGCATCAGTATGCAGCAGCTTGTCTCTCTTGTCAAGACACCCTTGTTTCGATGGTGCTAACGTAGATAGCCTTGATAAGACGTAGGCGGGAACTCCCTCCTGATTGCGTGGACAACGCATCCGGGCCATCTTGTGAATGACGAGTCTGCCGTGAACCTCAGGCAGCTGGAAAAGACAACTCCACATGACATTTCTTTTTGTTTAGCATCATATCTTGTGGGAATTTCCACACCTGCCAAATCTCCCGCAGTGTTGGAAAGACAATGGCCAGAACAGAAGAACAGACACTATCCCAACCTTGGAGTTCAAAGTCTGTGCATTCCTTCCTTAGTTCCAGGGTCTCCCGCATTTCGAATATGGAAGGTTGGCAGGTGTGCAACATAGTACTACAGAAAAATGTCCGCCTCTTTCAGGATGAGCCCGATTCCAACTGCTAACCAGCTTCCCTCCAATTTCGGCAAAATCCTTTCTCCCAAAATACGTTACTCTTACATTCTTCAGTAACATGCTTCCCCCCTTCATTGGCACCTCAAATGCTTCTGTTTTCAGACTTCTAAGACTTTCCCTCAGAGTTTAAAATTCCCACTGGATATCTGCCAATCAACCGGTTTTGTGTTGCCAATCAGGCCATGGCTAACTGGCATAATTGAGAGCATGTCGAGACTAGCTGAGGCGGCTGTGTTGCTTCACTTTTCCTAATGGAATTGTTGGACCAGGATTCTCTGGATTGTTCCAAGGATGTCGTCCACGCTTATGATTTATGGGGGACAAACTTGTGTAGGCCAAAAGGCTGCTGAAAATAGTCGCTCTTTTGTATACAGCCCTTGTCCACTTTAGGTGCGACAATTTGCATAACCAACAACACCCGACTAGCACCCGAGTTTACCCTTCCGAATCTTGATGGGGGGGGGGGGGGGGTCATTTAAACCGAAAAATTCATTACGGTCGTAATCATATAGCAAACGGGAGAGCACTGCAGCAGGCTTACCTGTGGTCCTGGGGATTGAGTCGCCTAAAATGTTGATCATAGCGGCAGAATTGAGGCGCGTACACCACTAGAAGCTCTCTACGGAGTCAGATGACCCTGAGTAATGGGTGTTGTGTTATGCACTGCACGGCGGCACTGTTGCACATTTCTACCACCCTGGCAACAGAATGGCAACACAGGCTGTCGTCAGGCCCCTGTGGGTCGCAGACTCCACACAGGCACCTGCCGATTTCAACATTCTAAACTGTTTCGCACATCCGACGGCAACCATGCAAAGAGATACGTCACCTAAAAATGTCATCCCGCGGGTTAGCCGCAGCCACATCTCGTGGATGGTCGGCGGGTTCCAGAGGCATTGGGTCCGTAGAGTATGGGTCATCATCCAGCATTAACTCGTCGCCGCTACCGCTAACATGTTCGTCAGAATCTCCCCCAGACAGAGAAACATCACTCTCGTTTTCCGACTCCATGTTTGTTCCCTTCGCTTCGCGATCGCCAAACAGGCGCGCGGCTCGCATTTGCCCAGGGCGCGCGCTGATTGGCCTTATCCGGGTGACGTTTCCTCCCACTTTTAGAGAGCGAGGGCGCAAGGATTCCGGTTTCTTTTTCATCGGATTGCGCGAAAAGTACGCCGCGGATCGAAATGGTATTTTCGGGCCCACTTCAGTGGTCGGCAAGGAATTAGGCAAATTCGCATTTGTTTCGAAATTGACCTCGGAGAATGCGACTGTCCCTTTAAGGACAAGAATTCCGATCTGCTATTTGCAAGTGACTTTCTGTAAACACATAAACAATTGTATCGGATTGATTGATTTTAAAAGAAAAAAATGGAGATGGTAGTCTCGAGCCACTCGGGACTGGCTACTCCAGGACGCGTTATTGATAAAAGAAAGGGAAACTACACTAACCTCGACGCTTTGAAACGCTTTGAAAGAATAAATGAGAACATTGTCACCGAGCTTGTCACCAAAAGCGAAGTCTCAAGGCACTAAAACCAAAGAGTGTCACAATGTGTCAAACAGGTCCGTCGAGACGAGAAATTGCACAAGGGCGCGCATGGCAGGTTTGAGCTGATTTGCTGGCCAGCACCCAAGAACCTTTTCGGTGGAGTATGGCCGATTATTCAGGCGAGACAGGGACGACACAAGGGTACATCGGTGTGCACTGTACCTCGGGCAGTCTTGGAGTATATGATCCACGTCCTCAACTACATCACACAGACTGCAGTTGGGGGACGGGACGGGACGGGATGGGAAGGATAAACAATTTATTTTCGATATTTTGTATAATCTTTTCTTTTGCATGTAAAAGTGCTAGTTCTGTAGAACGACCTATCATGAATCCGAACTGCTCCTTGGCTATATAAACATGCACTTTCGAGAAGACTGGCAATATTGAAATTGGCCTGTAACTACCAAATACATTTCTATCGCCGCCATTATACAACACAGTTACCTTTGCCACCTTCATTCTACTGGGGAAGACACCAGTACTCAGAGACATATTACAAATATGAGCTAGCCAAGATGACAGCAAATCAATTGTGTATTTAACTGGGCAATTTGAATACCGTCGATATCAGTACTTTTACTATTTGTTAACCTATGCGTTATTTCGACAACCTCGGCCTCGTCAGTTGGAGAAAAGAATGCAGACTCTAGATTTGTACTATCAAACATTTGTTCGCATTCTTGGTCTATACCTGCAGAGACAGAGGTGAAGTACTTATTGAAGGAATTGGCCAGCTCGGTACCTTTGATGTCTAAACTGTTTACTGAGATAGTATTTGGGACGTCCGATTTTTTGCCTCTACCTAATAACTCATCTAACTTGCGCCATATGTGCTGTGGGTTGCCTAACTTAAATAACTTACTATAGTAGTTCATCCTAACGTTCCTAAGTTTATTGTTTACTTAGTTGCGAAATCGCTTGAACTCAGTCAGATGTTCCTGGGACCTAGTTCGTAGGAATCGGTGATACATTTTGTTTCGTTTTCGCATCTTTATTAATACCTCTTTGGTCATCCAAGGCTTCCTCAGCTTTTTGTTGGGCGTCTTCTTCCGCAGCGGGGATGAATTGTAATGATTGAGAAACCATCGAAATAAACTTATTATATCCTTCCTCAGCATTATTTGTTTGCAACACTGGATCCCAGCTTACTGACTCAATAGCTTCCCTAAATGTCGTGAGTGTACTTGATGTTATAGCTCTATACCAAACTTCACCGTCTTCCTTTTTTTCGTGCACTGATTTTATAAGCAGAAATACAGGCATATGATCACCGATTGCCATATTGATAACCCCGCCTGCCGCAATGATGTCGCGTGAAATATTCGTTACAAACAAGTCTAAGAGCGTTGATATTGTCAATGTCACTCAAGTTGGGACATCGATTACATAATACATATCATGTAGTTCTAAAAAAGTTTGTCAATTGCATTTGTAATTGAGAGGACGTCAGCATGTCAATGGTAAAATCGCCGCCTTGTACAAGCATAAGGTTGGTGCCATTAACAAATGTATACAAAGTATCAAGGATTTCCAAAAGGGGTGTTACATCTGCTTGTGGCGGGCGATAGACAACACTGAAGACGTATCTGTGACACTTTAGGGTTAGAATCTCATAACAAGAACATATAACAGAAAACCTTTCTAGTAGCTCACATTTTTTAGCTTTATTTACGAGCATGGCTACTCCTCCACCTCTCTTCTCTTTGCGGTTTAGGTAGAAATGATCATAACCTTGAGATGTGAAATAGTCATAGGGCTTCTTGCACCAGTTTTCAGAAATCATAAGCACATCCACATGCTTACCGACCTCGGCAAGAAACGCTTCCATTTCTAGAATAATTTTTGATTGATTGGACGTTTACGTGGAAACATCTCAACGTTTTATGGTTCGGTAACGTTCGGAACTCTTCGAGGGAAAAATATCTATTCATACCCTTATTTGATACTTATTCATCCTCTTGTTTCATACTTATTTTATTTCATCGCGGTCCTGCTCAGTGTCAATTCGAATAGCGCCTTGGCCCACATGTTTTCTTACAAGGATTGTTCCGCGTGATGTCCAGACGAAGGTGTACGACTTTTCCTTAGGTTTTGTGCCAGCCAGCCAAAATAGCTTTTTTCCCATTTCTGTTAGATTTTCTTGAATGTACAAATTCCTCACACTGGCAACTGTCCTGAGCCTATTCATCCGATGTAGCCATATATCTCTTTGGAAGCGGTTCATAAATCGAGCAATGATAGGAGCTGTCTTATCTGGTCTTTCTGGTAGGCGGTGAACAGCCTCCACGGTTACAGAATTCAGAAGTGACACATCTAGATCAGCCGCTAACACGTTTACCTTTGCGAAAAGACCTTCCTTGACTGATTGTTCGACCACCGTGTATCTCTAAGTTATTTCGCCTCTTATATTGTTCCAGTCTATCGATTCAATGCAGGCAATTTAATTCCAGTCAGGCAATTCAATCTCTGACTCATTAGGGACAGTTGATCCCGGATAGACTTCATTTGTGTGTCTAGTTCTTTTGGATTTGACATAGAACAATTTTTTGCAGGTTCATGGCATATCTCTTTCCATACTAGACAGGTATTATTAACATAATCTTGTGTCATCATGAGCACATACGACACCATTCCAATAGCGGTCAAGATAGATCACATTGGCAGTCAGCAGCACAAGTTCATTAAACAGACTTGAAACAACCAGCGGCATGGCCGAGTGGGCTAAGGCGTCCGCTCGTTGGTGGTAACCAAGGTCGTGCTCTAGACTGGGAGGTGGTGGGTTCGAATCCTACCGCCGGCTGTGCTGTCTGAGGTTTTCCCTGGGTTTTCCGAAGACTTTCCAGACGAATGTCGGCACAGTTCCCCCTGAAGTCGGCCCAGGACGCATACTAACCCCCCTGTCCCCCACTCCTTCCTGCTATCCTCTCTCCGTCTATCCACATCTGTACGTCGCTCATAGCCACAGTTGCTTCGCGGCGCTAACACGCAATCAAAAAAAAAAAAAAAAGACTTGAAACAACAAACTGTTGTTTCTTACCTACACTCTAAATCGTTTCACACCTTTAAAGGTGTAAAATAGGTGTATTAACAAAGGTCACACCCAACAACTTTGTTTTGGAAGTTCCTGAGGGTGTAACAATGGTGTACTACACCCTCAGGTGAAATATGGTGATAGTGTGTCGCCAGGGTGTAGAAAGGGAGTATGTTAGTTTTCGTTCACATGAACAAAAGTAAATATATACAACAACAGGGAACAGGAAGTTACATTACAAAAGTGCATGCCCTGGATTTACAACACGTCTACCATCTGGTAATGCATGCAGATTTAGAAGATCTGTTCAGATAGTGCTTAAATTTCTTAAAACACGTTGCTCCTCATTGCAAGACAGAACAAATACATGATAGTGATCATCATACTCAACTGTAGTTAATGTTTGTATGAGAAAAACGGTATCAGAGTTAATAACATGTATGCCTGCAATCTCAATGAACACGGGTAAGTCCTCCTCGGAAGATCCTTTGGCAAGCCAACAGCAAATGTGTTATCATTATCAACTGCACTTTTCTCATAGACTATAGATTCTGCGTGAATATCACGGTCATGAATGTAACTCTGAATTGCTTCTGGGGCATGTTGAAGTAGTATCTCTTGGAATCATCAGTAGATGTGGCATTTCTCATGAAGGGCTGCGACCACACATACATTTGATAAAATTGATGCCCTCTTGTTAATGAAAGGGTTATGCCCTTAAAATGTAATTTTTTCTAGCAACATCTTTAAAATGCTGGTGTTTCCCTTCGAAACGCGTACAACCATACAGATAGGAAAGGACGAAACATCCTGATGAGTCGCGGATAATGAACAACGTAATGCATTTTACAAAGGTTTGATATTTGTGGGTACAACACTGCAAAGCCTTGAAGAAGCGAATAAATGCAGCGTTCTAAGTAATGAACACGCATATGGGGGAGGTGCCTGCTCATGAGAAGGTCTACAGTTTCACGAAAAGCTATATACAGCTGCCATGCTTCATTGCCATGCACAGCTGCCACGCCATACATGTCTGTATGTCGGCTGTGCATGTTTACACACATATTTAATCACCTTGATGTGCATACATATATGGACCTCAATGTGATTATACGCAATATGCTGGTAATTGTGAAAACCCAGTTACCAGCATATTGCCAGAAACCCAACAGTTTTATTCGGCATTACACCCTTTACACCCCAATTGCCACGAGGGTGTTAAAATACACCTTAAAAGGTGTGCGCCATGAACATTTTGATTTACACCCTTTAAGGTGTAAAACGATTTAGAGTGTAGAACAGCGACAAGGTTAGCGCACCGCCTACGTGCCGCTGACTGCAAAAATGTTGGGCCCGCTTTTAAGCACGATGAGCCGTTGCGAACATCTCAAGGTAAATATAAATGGTATCGAAGGCGGGAAAAAATACCAAATCTGTGTTAGCAACCCTGCGCCCTTCATGATATTTATGCGAGCGTGGTTATTGAGGGGCAAACTACAAAAAATAATTTAACCGGAGGCGCGAATAATGTGTACTAATGCAGCATGCATGTTTTTAATATAGCAATTCGCGCGGTCTGCCAGTAATACGTAAGATTATAGACAGAACCGAGTACTATACGAGTACGCATCCGGTTCTTGTCCCTCTCCATGTTGTTAGCTACGAGTTTGCCGTACGTTGACTGCGCACGTTGTGACTGTTCACAGCCGATTCTTCTTCATCGTCGTGTCTTCAATTTCAAACCACCAAGTCGAATAGCGTACATTTCTCGGAGGAATGCCACATTTCACGACAGTAGCGATCTATGGCTTTATTTGAGTGTCAAGTATTGCCAGTGCAGAGTGCCAGTATTGGTTTGCTGAGAGGAGACCACCGTTCCATTCTGCGACGCCTAGTGACACCCCTGGTTTCCCGCCAATGGACAACCGACATTCTTCCCCCCTCTATGTTGAGCAGAGTTGATCCAACGTTCGCTTTCCGCATGCCACGAAACACCTCTCGTCAAGATGCTGCATTAATCCACCGAATGCGCCTCGATGTGGCCTCTACAGCTCAGTGGCGTTTTCATAGTTCATATTTTATTTATCCATAGAACCATTATACAAACAAAAGAAAAAGTGCTAGACCGCTGGGACGAACCCGTGAGGCGGTCTCTATAACATAATACATCGCAACATTGTATTGTGAGGCACCACACGAACGTAACTAACACAGAAGTGGCTCAACTTCTGAACATAAAATTTTTACATAATTTTCTAAATACATGTACTACAGATACATCCCTAATTTCATGCGGCAAGCTATTCGAAACCTTTGCACCAAAGTAGCTTATGCTGTTTAATCTGTAGTTGGTTCTCACCCTGGGCAACCGTAACTGCAACGAATCAGACCTGGTAAAATGCGGTGTCACCAATCTCGTTATATTAATAGAATCGATGTGTACATGCCCATGGACCACTTTATGAACAAGTAATACAGTTCGATATTTGATTAATTCAAATTAATTAATTAATTCAAAAATTGGCTGCACACGTAGGTGCGTAAATGCGAATGTGACAGATTTCTCTGAGGCAGATGCAATATAATCCTGAGGGCTCTTGTTTGCAACAAGTAGACAGGGCTCAGGGTTGTGCCATAAGCTAATCCATACACCTCAACAGCATACGTGAGGTGGGAATGAACTAGCGCATAATAAACAGACAGTAATGTTTTTAGTGGCAATTAGTTCCTAACTTTGGTAAGCGCAAAAATTCCCAGTGACATCTTTTTCCTTACAGCAACCGCATGTAGATCCCACTTCGAGTGCTTGTCAAATACTAGACCAAGCAACTTGGTAGAATTTACCTCACGTAAAGTTACACCACAGAATACCAATTCCTCATTTGTGATAACAAATCTTCGTTGTGCAGAGTGAAACACAATATAGGATGACTTATTTATAGTTGGAATAAGCTTGTTGGATGCTAACCAGTTTCGAAGAATTCCAAGCTCCCGACTGGCCTTTATGTATAAATCAACCTCATTTGTTGCAGAAACAAATATGTTTATATCATCTGCATAAAGAATGCTTTTCCCAGACAAAGAATAAGCCAAATCATTTATAAATACTAAAGAAAGAAAGAGTTAAGATATTGCGTTCAATATTATTTCTTATTTGTTCAGATATATCAGCAAGGGCAAGTGCGGTAGACTTTCCCTTCGTATAACCACACTGAGCAGGCGAAAGCAGCCTAGATGAGTTAAAGAAATGTTCCAGAATCTTTAATAAAAGCTCTTCAATAACCTTGCTAAAAACCAACAAAATTGCTATAGGTCGATAATTTTGTACTTCAAGCTACTTCAAACTTTTGT
Source organism: Ornithodoros turicata (assembly GCF_037126465.1). NCBI lineage: Eukaryota > Metazoa > Arthropoda > Arachnida > Ixodida > Argasidae > Ornithodoros > Ornithodoros turicata. Next base: position 37,478,737 of record NC_088204.1, read on the forward strand.
ACTACTGCCCACTTTTTTAAAAACAGGAACAATTTTTGCCATCTTCAGTTTCGCAGGAAACACACCATCTTCAAATATCGGATTAATAACACAATTAAGCGGGTGCGACAGACCGTTACTACATTTTTTGAGCAAAGACGTGGATATACCATCACATCCGTAACTATTCGAATTTTTTAAACCGCGAATGATACCATCAGTCTCCTCTGGACATGTAGGCGCTAGAAAAAAAGTACTGGAATTAAAAAGAGGCATTGCTACAGGTTCATCTACAGCAGCGGAAAATCGACTGTCACTTCCAGCAACCTCTGTAAAGTAGTTGTTAAAGTTTTCGGCAATCCTGGACTTATCAGTTAAAATGTTACCCTGGGAGTCCCTCATGGCATGAATCCTATTTCCTTTACCCTTTTTGTTCAGAGCCATATCAACAACTTTCCACAGCTTTTGTGTATTGCCATTAGCAGCTAAAACTTGCTCCTCGTAATAAATAGCTTAGGCTTTGCGTAACAGGTCCTTCAAAATATTCTTATACTTGTTGTAGCGAGCTTTTAAAGCATGACTTTCTGGACTATGACGACACTTTTTGTAAAGATTCGCTTTATGTAATATACTCCTCAAAAGTTCTCTTGTAACCCAGGGTTGCCTTGCTGTATTCCTTCTGGTAACAACCTTATCTTGTCTAGAGCGCTCCAGGATCAGGTGTAACATATTTGAAAATAACGAGTACTTCTGTAGCGCACCATCTACTCTATCTAAACAAGACCAGTCTATCTCGGACAGAGCATGCTCAAATGTAACATCATCAATTCGCGACACTGTGGTGCTAGAAGGGCTGCTTTCTCTCAAATGTTTTTCAGCAATATATATATATAATATCATGGTCAGTCATATCACTAGGTATGGTACCACATAGAACTGACGAATCACAAAGATTTGTAATAACATGATCAAGAAGAGACTCATGGCCCTCCACAATACGGGTAGGTTTCTCGATTAACTGCTTGCAGCCATTTCCATAAATTGATTCGATATAGGAAACAGTTACTCTCTCATTCTGAATCAAATCAATATTTATATCACCTAACATACCAATGTTTAACCCTTCATTCATAAACCCTTGTAGTTTTGCATTAAATTCATCAATAAAGTCATATACTGGGCTATGAGGGGAGCGATAAATAACCCCAATAATAAGAGGTTTCCTAGCATTGGAATAAGCTGATTGCAGAGGACCATGAGGCACCTCAAGGAACAGTCACTCACAGAACGGGGTATGAAAAGAAATATCTCGTCTAACAGAATAGACACACCGTCCGTAATGTAAATAGAAACACCACCATGAATACCAACGTCCCTGTGCGAAAATTCCGCATTCTAGCCATTAACATGAAAATGACTTTCTCGGCCGTCCTGCATCCATGTTTCCGACAGCGCAACAACTGAGACACTATCGCCAAGACTATTGATTATATGTTTTAACTCATGAAAATGTTTATTAATACTCCGAATATTAAGGTGCACAAAGGATGTACCCGAGTTAGATAATAGTACACGTTCTCCTGCCATGAACAAAATGATATTCAAAAGAAAACACACAGAAAAAAGGAAACACAAAGATGCAAAAGGAATGAGTCAGCAGCTCACAATCACAGTCTATCTAAATCATCTTTCGAGTCAATGCACACCGGTTTCGCTTCGTCAGTTTTCTTTACGTAAATTCTGTGATTCCTAACCCACACGTGCGCATACGCCATCTGTTTAGCAACAACTCTAGTCTCCCACAAAAGGGATTTGGGTCTCGCTGTAAAATTTTCGCAAATGAACAGACCGGGGTACTAAGTAGTTGCAAGTTGCTTAACAGTGGTCCGAGATCTCAACCACAAATCACGTGTGTTTCTGTCCTAAAGCGTATCAAAACTGCTGGGACTTTGCCAGATGATGCGGGGAGGCTATGCAAAGCTTCCATGTTACCTTCGTGCAATACAGGAACATTAAGTTTACTTGCCAAGTTATTCATGACGGTAACGAGATTCTCACCATGTTTGTGCGATATTCCCCATATCTCAAAATTAGTGCGACGAGAGTACTTCTCCAATTTATCAACCTCAGTAGCTAAATAAGCGATTTTCTTATCCTTATCTTAAAGTACCTTATCTTATCCTAAAGGACCTCTTTCTGGAATTCGGCATTGCTAATCTGTTATTTATTTTTCGTTCCTCTCAGCTCTAACCTCAAGGTCGAGACAGCGGGTCGAGGGCTTCTCTATAGTCTATTTCAAGGAAGTATATTCAGAAAGCAGTTCGGGCATCTTACACCGTAGTTCCTCATTCTGTTTGCCATTCTTCCTGATTTCCTTGAGTACAGTAGCAAGTGACGGTTCCTGATCCTGACCTTTACTCTGTTTCATATACGCGATACATGTATTGCAGGTCCACGACTGCTTTTCAGCCGAAGACATGGACCTTGCAGATGTTCCGCAACATTTTGGGACAACATGATAAAGATTATTACAGCTATTACACAAAATAGCGGTATCAGTCTCAATAACAGATTGATGGCAAGCGAGACATAAACTCGTTTCTTTTGAGGACGACATCATAAAATGTAACAAAAGTACCAAAAGTGCAGTCTCGTGGCGTCTCAAACGCGTTACCGCTTGACACAAGTTGACTCTCCCATCTGCTGCCACTGTGGTGTTCTTGAGGATCTGGAGCATATTCTTCTTCATTGCTCCCACTACCAACCTTCCCGAACCACACTCTCCGAGTCTCTTCGTCAGCTGGACTCTCGCCCCTTCTCCCTAGAGAAATTGCAAGGTCCCTGGCCTAATCCAGCCCAGCACGCCCACGCCGTAAGCAAAGCCAATAAACGCGAGCTCCTCAACATCCAGGCCCGCAGCCTGCGCGTCTGCCTGGGTGTTCCCAAAACGACAGATACATACCTGGTCCTAGCAGAGGGCAAGGAGTCTCCAGCACACATTCTGCGCGACCTGGAAACCCTCCGCGCCTTACGATACCTTACTCGTCATCCCGCACACCACTTGTGGGACATCGACCATGACTGCCCTGCGTCGGCATTCGGTGCCGCTGTCCGGCGACTGAAGGTGTCGGTCCCATCAACTGCGTCTACTTCGTCTTACACCCCACTAATGTGGTCGATGGTCACACCCACCGTGTACACACATACCCCTGGCATCACGAGCAAAAACGACCATCCCCCGCCTTTCCTGCGGTACCTCGTGCTGGAGCACCTGTACACAGCCAGCGACTGCAAATATATACTGACGGCTCGGTCTCCGCGGGCGTCTCCACAGCAGCACTGTTCCTCCCTTCCGAAAACATCGAACAAGCCTTCAAGCTTCCCCACGAAACGTCGTCCACCGAAGCGGAGCTTGTAGCCATTCACGAAGCACTGAAGCTTGTATCCTCTCGTCCACCTGGAGGCTGGACAGTCCTCACAGTCGGCGCTGGAGGCACTGTCTTCGCCTCGCTCGCAAGTTGTTTCTGACATCCGCTCACTGATCCTGATTGTGCACAACCTCCTCGTCACCTCCGGCCAGTCCGTGTGGTTTCAGTAGGTGCCAAGCCACATTGGCTTGCCGGGAAACACACGTGCAGACACAGCAGCGAGGCGCGCTCATGGCGCAGCTGAGTGCAACACTGTCATCCCGTTATCACCATCCGTCTGCCGCATACACATCCGCCGGCGCCTTTCCTTCGACACCCGCCTTTTCATGGAAAACACTGTCGTAGCCAACACCTTCCTCCACCGCATTGACCCAAAGATGGCCTTCAGTGTGTCGCTACGGCTGTCTCGAAAGGAAGAGTCGGATCTCCATGGTCTTCGCCTGAATGTTGCCCGTACTCCATCGTTCCTGTTCAAGATCAAGCAGCGTCCCTCTTCGGCGTGCCCCTCCTGCTCCACCGACGCCAACACCCATCATTTACTTTTGACCTGCCCAAGATATGCCGCTCCTCGAACCGCACTCACGCACCGCCCTGGGGGATAGAGAGCTTCCTTTGGCCACGCTACTGGGCCCCGTAGGGCAGAAGCAATGGGCTGTTACCAGAGCGCTAATATGCTTCCTGGGTGACTCTGGGCTCCTGGACTGCCTCTGAGCGATCATGTACTCATGCCCTCCCTGCTGCCCATGTGCCGCTTGCGTCTTTCTCCTTTTCTGTTTCTGTTTTTTTTTACAAGGAATAGCAAGTCGACTTCTGCCTGGCTGACCTTTCCTTTTTACCTGCCTCTTCTTTTTCGTAATAAGCATATCCCTCCCCCCCTCCCCCCAAGCCCAGCAACGCTCTGCGCTCAAAGCTCTTCTGACATATCTGAACACCATCGGACTTCGATCGTTATTGTGAAGGTGCTCGTTATTTTATTCCCCACATTCCCACCAGCCATGGGGTAGAGTATCGCCTCTGGCGATGAACCTCCCCACACTCCAAAGTTAAAAATAAAGTTGTTGTTTTTGTAGTCTATTATCATGTCTTCTCATTTGTCAGGCCTATGTTAAGTTAGTTTTTGTTGTTGAGTGTCAAGAATGTGGACAGTACTGACTTTGGAAAGCTGTATGTTCCTTTTCCTGCCTTTGCGACGTTTGTGGGTGGGTGCGAGGAATCCTTCAAAGCCAAATACAACAATAGCAGTTACAAGATCACTTAGAGGAACACATATTTTTAAACATCTTGCTAGAGTTGTGCGGGGGGGGGGGGGGGGTCTGGTGTCGGCACCGGTAACGGACCCATAACTATAGAGTGGCCAGCACATAACTATTTCGTTCCCTGTTTCCCTTCTGCGCCCGTTCCTGCTATTTCCCATAACGGACACAGAGCGTGGCGGTTTAAATAAAGCAAACAGAGAAATGGAAAAGCTCACAGTCAAAAAAGCTTCGAAAGGTACTAGCACTCCCTCTCCAAGAGAAAACAAATACTATACATTGCTTGTCGCGCGAACTTCCGCGAATTCGAGGGTGCTGCTCGCCTCCGACACAAAATGGAGGGTGAGCTGTCTAAGTATAATTCGATTATGCACAAAAACAACGGTCAAGTGAGGAGTTGCGTGGTGTATTAACTCTGCAACAAGGCAACGCCTGTGTTTCTTACTGCTCTTGGTCTGAGATACTCAGCGGGTTCATCGAAACTCAAATTTCAGAGTGCCACAGAATTCCGCATCTCTGCCTCTTTCGCAATAAATGCTCAATGTAACATAGATGGTCAGTTTTGGAAGGAGCGAAATATTGCAATCTTGCACAAGACCGCCCTTTGTGTTTGAAAAACGTCATTCGGCCCCTGTTTGGCACATACTTTTTTGTTTGTGATGCGATCACCTCAGAATATCCAAATCTCGATGTTCCCAAGATATTCTCTTTGGGACGTACAGAGGATATACAGAATTGGGTGTCCCGAACAACTAAAATATTTGGAGGAGACAGACGTCCATGTGACGTCCATGGAATATAGCTACAATTGTGACAGCTGCGACATAGTTTGGATCACATCACGAATATCCATGGATTTGGATTTTGGATTTGGATTTCTTTTTATTACAACACAATTTTCATACATGAAATTGTGATAGGACCGCGAGGTGAAACCTGTTATGCGGTCCTATTTTGTATACAAGGTATACAAAGACTGACACAAACCTCATGAAAGATGAAAGTCACTGAAAAGGTTAGCCAGCTGTAGGACTCGAACCCACATCTTCTGGATTGCCGGTCCAGGGCTCTACCAAATTGAGCTAAGCTAACACGCCTTCGCAGCGACTTCCAGGGTGCGTCATCGTCTCATCACCTCACCATCGTCAAAAACTTGCACAATACCAAAAATAGAAAAAAAGCAGATTCATCATCATGTTCCCCCAACAAAGACATCATCGTCCTCATAAACTACACAATACCAAGTAGAAGAGAAGAAAAAGTAATAATTCATGAAAGCATGGGTTTAAACATTCCGAGGCTACCTGCCCCCCTAATTTCTACTGACAGCTCATTCCAGTACTTTGCTGCAGCATATCGAAAGGGAAAAAGTCCGTAATTAGTACGTGATTGAGTAATTGAACACAGAAACCATTATTCATTACGGAGTACATCCCAGCAAAGAAAGTTATTGATATCAGTGAAGAATGAACCATATTATGCAATAGTTTATACATAAGAATAAGAGACTTGTATCGGACTAGCGTGAAAATATCTTTAACAATAAGAGTTAAAAAGGCAAAAGTAGTCGAATCAGTAGGTGAAAGACCCAGCAATACCCGTTGTGCCTTTTTTTGCAAAAGATATATGGGCATAAGATTTGACCTATATGTGTTGCCATATACTTCCAAGCAATACGATATATGACTGTGGATGAAAGCAAAATAAACATGCAATAACACACTTACAGGAACAAGATGCTTTAATCGTGATAACAACAACTTTATTTTCGACCTTGGATACTCTACCCCATTGCTGGATGGAATGTGGGGAATAAAATAACGAGCCCCTTCACAATAACGATCGAAGTCCGATGGTGTCCAGAAATGTCAGAAGAGCTTTGAGCGCAGAGCGTTGCTGGGCTGGATTGGGCCAGGAACCAAGCAATTTCGAGAGGGAGAAAGGGCGAGAGTCCAGCTGACGAAGAGACTCGGAGAGTGTGGTTCGGGAAGGTTCGTAGTGAGGGCAATGAAGAAGAATGTGCTCCAGATCCTCAAGAGCACCACAGTGGCAGCAGGTGGGAGAGTCAACTTGCCTCAAGCGGTAACGCCACTGAGCTGTGATAAAGCAAATATGCCACGCGAGATTTCCTTCCTGACGTGTGTGATGTGAGGCAGATAGGTCAGATTAGAATCAAGGTACCCATGCAGCACAATGTACTGAAAGTCGAGTGTAATAGGGGTGGACGTGTAGGTGGAAGGCCTTGAACGCACTTGTGAAGCTAAAGAACATTGATAAGACACATACCGCCACCCCTATTGCACTCGACTTTCAGTACATTGTGCTGCTTGGGTACATGCCCAAAAACTTTACTTCCTCTGCGCCTGCTTCAACTTCTCACCACAACAGATGTAATTGCCCTCGGCCGGGGATGAAAGATCATATAGCAGGATTCCGTTAAGTTTATTTTCAGTTTATTTGCTGAGATCCATTCCGAAAGTTCCTGCAAAACACAGTTTGCACGCCTATATATTTCGTTTATAGAAGTACCATCAACGAAAATGTTTGTGTCGTCAGCGTAAAGTACAAGAGTAGAATCTAAGAACTCGGCGAGATCATTCACGTACAGCAAAAATAAAAACGGACCTAGTATGGAGCCCTGCGGTACGCCACACGTGATGTAGCGCAAGGAAGAGTGTTCATTATTTATTGCTGCTTTCTATCTGTTAAGTAGCTTTTTAAAAATTCCAGTGGCGTCACCATGGATTCCGTAATGTAAGCTTTCTTAACAAAACCTCATGATCAATAAGGTCAAAGGCCTTAGTCAAATCAACGAAGATTCCCATTGTTAACATCTTGCTATCCATATTTTGCTTTAAATATTCCACTATGTCTAGCAAGGCTATCTCTGTAGATTTCCTTTTAGTGAAACCGTACTGCGACGGAAATAATATTCCGTTTTGGAAAAACATTGCTCAAACCGAAAGGAGGCAGCTTTTTCCACAATCTTGCTAAAGACTGAAAGCATGGAGATGGGGCGAAAATTGTCAACTGATAGCTTATCCCCCTTTTTATAGACAGGAATCACCTTTGCAGTCTTCAGTTCGCTAGGGAAAATACCTTCCACGAACATGTGATTGATTAGCGTAGTTAACGGAACAGATAACAAGTGTCTGTACCGCTGCACCACGGCAGAAGATATACCGTCATCTCCTGTCGACTTAGTATTTTTTTAGGTTCTTGATTATATTCTCAATCTCAATGGGGCACACCGGGGATAAAAAAAAAGTATGAGGATTGCGATAAGTTAACGCCAACTCAGCGGTCAAGTTATCGCTCTGACAACTTGTGACACTGTTGATAAAGTGATCATTAAATATTTCAGCTATAACTTGTTTGGATGTGATGAGCTGACCCGAGGTATCACATACAGCAGATATATGACATTTTTTATCCACCCGGTTCAGAGCAAAGTTGATTGTATTCCAAATTTTTTTGTTATCACCGGTAGCAGAGGTGATTCGGTCCTGAAAGTATGAAGTCTTGGCCTGTCAGATGACCCTATTAAGTGTAGCGACATACGCCAGATAACGACTTTTAAGTTCAGCATTGTTAGGTTTTGTACGAACCTTTTTGTACAAGTTGTTCTTGCGCTTGATGCTCTTAAGTATTGCCTGCGTCACCCATGGCTTTCTGATGGTACTTCTTTTACTGACTTGAATAGTTTTCGTCACACAGGAGAGGGCAAACTTGATCTTTTTTAGGAAAGTATTAAACTTAACTTCAACGGATTCATCAGAATCGAGAAAAGACCATTCCGTGCTCTCTAACATCTCTTCAAGTAAATCATACTCAACAACAGACTTCTCCTGTGTTGTAATTTGAGGACGACCAACACCATTACCCAAAATAAAAACAAGTTCATGATCCGTAATCCCCGTTGCCACAACACCAGTTGTGACGCATTCCTCACAGAAATTTGTAAGAACATAGTCAATTAAGGTAGGAGGGCAATTATCACCATATCTTGTAGGGACTTTCACCAACTGAGTGACGCCGTAGCTACTGACAAGTTCCGCGTACGCTGATGTATTAGAGTGTTGTTTCAACACATCGATATTGAAATCCCCTAGTATTATCACATTTGTCTTCTTTAAGCAAAGGGAGTACAGAGTTCTTTCCAATTCATTCAAGAACATCATAGCATTCACAGATGGGGATTTATAGACGGCGCCAATAACTACTGGTGAGTCTCTAAACGGCAGAGCATGTTTAACACCAAAACTTGGCAGCTCAACAAACAAAGTCTCGCGCATAGGAATATTGACCGATAAATCGGTGCGTCTCCGAAATGGTGGGCTGTCTTTTATATACAGCGCTACGCCCCATGTTCTCGGTCTATTCTATTCTGAAATATTGCAGAATATCCATCAATTTCAAAAAATCCGGCTGTTTCATCTGTCAGCCACGTTTCAGACAAAGCAAGCAGAGTACATGGGACGTACATAGGATGTCTTGGACGTCTGCGACACATTTTGGATGTCTCCAGGATATTCGTGGTTTACTGGGTACGACAGTTCTGGTTTGCACGACAAAGAAATGAGGAAGTACGAAATAGTACGTTACGTCAGAAGGCACTGCAGCAGGCAGCGAGACTAAGTTCGTAATCTCTGCACGTTGTTGTGATGTAACCAGGTTATTTTCTTTTCATGCAAAAGCATATGCATGGTTCTGTTGCCTATCCAGTGCTTTCAGTTGAAACCTGGGTTACACATGATCTCTCGTAATTCTTTCATTCCTGTGTAGCATAGGATTTGTCATAGTGCACTTTTGCGCACAGCTCCTTACTGTGTTATTTGTATTTTGGCAGGCATGCCGAGTTCAGTAGTCTGTGCCTATTACTGTTTAGTGTATGTACACCTGTGTACATAGATACCTAGCATACATTTTCTATTTTGAATCTTCAGCATTTTGCCTACTTTTTGACACGTATTAAGTGTATACCTGTGTGCATGGATCCCTAGCACGTAATTTTATATTTTGAATCCTGTGCTGCGTTCAGTAGTCGTGTGCGGAACCGCCAGTATGTAGGAGCAGTTATGTGCAGGGCTGAGCACCTTGCGCAGGTTCGAAATCTACACCACATGGCAAAATGTGCACAAAATAGCACAAGCACAGAAAATTGTCGATGCTTTGACATGCCTGTAATATACAAAAATGCTGTTGTAATCAAAGTAGACGTAGTTATCAGCAGGGTGTGTACACACTGAACAAGGTTGCCATTGCTGGAAGCTGATATTATTGTGGCTGTTTTGCAAGATAAAGTATCACGGACTTCTAAACTGAGCTAATGGACTTGTGCCTTCTAATTCCCCCATAGCATTCGTTACGAATGCCAAGAATTGTGGGCAGACATAGCACCACACAGTACGCAAATATCATATAATGTGATCTTCAAGTGCAAATATGTTCACTTCCACCTTCTTTGTACGAGAGATATGTGGAAAGTTCCAGACATGCATGAGGACAGCTATAGCAGCATGCACTGGACATTAAGGTCCTGGACCCCACCTGTGTACATTATCCTTTTGTGCTTATTCAGTACATGGACTGTCATATTGGTTATTTTGCACATTATTAGGCGCGTTTACATGGGCGCATACGTCGACTGATAGCAACAATCGACTGATCGCAAAGATCGACTTGGGACGGTTTACATGGCAGGAAGCGATGCGCCTTAGTCCGCCGGGCAATTCAATCGACTTAGTCGATGACAGCGCTGCCAAGGCACTAAAGTGGTCACTTTGCAACTGCATACTGTTTTATCAGTGTGTGACTTGCAACTGCATACTGTTTTATCAGTGTGTGACTTCCTTTACTGCGCCCATAACCATTAAAGCCTTCCACCAACGACGCAGTCAATAAATCTACACCTGGAACGAGTCTTGTTTTGGCTGCGTTGCATGCCAGTCTGGCAACAGCCCTATACTCACCCCCCAAAAACACCAACTTTTGCAAAGCAATTTCTTTGCTGCGCTCAGCATGATGTTGTGAGCAATGCACGGTGAGTTGGAAATGTAGAACGACCGCAACTGGCGTGGTGTGTGCTGTGATGTCTTTGTATAAATTTGTTTCGAACACGTCTACCTTGACCGCGAAGTAAGGTCTGAGGTAGGTCGGCGCTTCGTGTACGTTTCGTGCGCTGTGTGTATCATAAACGAATATTTACTGAATGAAGACGTCATTCCAAGTGGCTAAGCATAACTTTGTATCCCCGACTGCTTGAGAACACAGATAGTTCCTTGCCCAACCTTTAATTTAGATGCGTGTCACCTCGGCCTGCTTGTTCGAAATAATTTTATACAAAGACATCGCAGCACACACCACGCCTGTTGCGGTCGTTCTGCATTTCCAACTCACCGTGCATTGCTGCCAACTCGGCAACTGTCCAGCCCGGCGTCATCGCATCCTCAGTAGACGGTAGACGCATGACAGTAGACAGTGATCTATGATGATCACTGTAATCTACAGTTTGCGAATTCTGCTTGTTTATTACTTTTCCTGTTCACTACTGTCTCAACAAAGGAAGCAGTGCCAGGTTAGAGGTGTGCAATTTCCATGTCATTAGACACATGAGGAGACGGAAGCCTCCTGCAACACGGGGAGTTGTTACTACAATTGGAAATGTTATCTCCGCCTTTGCTTCTGCTGGCAAAGAGCAGTATAATTTTACTGTTGTGACATTGACTCTCGTTTTTTTTTTTTTACGTGTTTACACTACAAAATAGTAAAGATTGCCTAACATGTTCCGACCTCCTTCAGATTTGCTAGTCACGACAAAAGCAAGTTGCCGTATTTTGATGGAGGCACGGACTGATACCTGGTAGCAAAGTCTTGCCTCAAATGGCAGTCCAGCTGAGTGGAAGGAGAGCTTTGTTGTGGAAGGAGAACGTTGCCCAGGGCAACGTTTGTAAAGATAGTGACCCTTGTACGTCCACACATGGGCCCCGCTGAAAATTGGGTTAGGAGGCCTGTGCCAACTGACAAACGTGTAGCAATTGCAATACAAACTAGCCAGCTGTTGCGAGTCACGATGAGCTGCAGCAGCACTCTTTGGTGTGCATAAATCAACCGTTCATAATTGTGTGTACCTTTTTTGCATGACCATGCGAAAGCACCTTCCGAGCCAGTACATCAGAATGCCTGGCAGTGATGAAGCTGCAGCTATCGCACAGCGCTGCCCCCTTCGGTAGGGTACAGGGACTACGTGAACCGGAAAGGATGGCCATCTGTAGTGTTGCAAGTGGTTGTGGATGACCAAATGAGGTTTGTTTGTATAGGCATGATGGCCATGTTGACTTCAGCCAATAGTCTCACTGCACGTGCACAATTAACTGACTGTGGCAACTCTATCCATGTTTCGAGACGTAAGCTACGCTCTTCCAGGTTGTGCACACGACGCATCAGTTCTAAATGCTTCAGAACTCTACAGAGCTGCAAGCCAGCTAATCCCACAGGTATTTCGTTTCCATATTTGATGTGAACATAATTCACGTACCAGGTAATGAAATAAGTATGACTGAAATTACACCTAGGTATTTCATGACCTGGTATGTCGTGGCTGGATTTTAGTTACGGTCTGACTTTTTCGGGTTAAATAGTTTTTCCAGATTCGGGAGGGAAAAATCGGGTGTTATTTTGAGTCTGACATTCGGGAAGAAATCGGGTGCTACTGAGGCATTTCCGGTGTTATCGGGTTGCTCTGGTATCGTTACCTACCTTTTTGCCCTACAAATTCGTAGTCCACCCAATATTAAGAGGTCCTGGTGAAAACCATACAACTTTTCATGGGAGCAACGGCTGCTTTCTTCAAGTTATAACACCGGAAGTAGTTTTTCAGAAACCAACGAAGGGAAGAAAAGCAGGTTGCTATACAAAATGCGAGTGAAATTCGGGGACAAATCGGGTTTAACCCCAGTCGCCGGGAACTTTGTTCGGGAGGGAATAATCGGGTGGAATCGGGTATAACCCGAAAAAGTCAGACCCTAATTTTAGTCACAGGACCAGATCAAGATAGTAAAAACACTCCATCGTCAATTCATCTGTGTTTCAACCTAGAGATGTAAATTTGGCACGGATGCTAATACAAGAGACAGGGGCTGCAATATGTCATGAGGTGCTTAACAACATTCTTGCAATGAATGAATAATCTCAGCTGAACACTACATTAGCACAGTGGGGCATGAAACATATTTGCAGGTATTCGAACATATAAGCTATCTCAATTTCGTAGGGTTCCAAGGACATCAACGGGACCCAAGTCCCCTACGTTATTCTTGGAGACCCCGCGTGCCCGTTGCTTTCATGGCTGGTCAAGCCATTTCCACACAGCGCCAGGATCACGCCGCAGCAGCAGCAGTTCAACGAACATCTCAGTGCAGGAAGAGTCGTCGTTGAGCATGCTTTTGGGAGGCTCAAGAGCCGATGGCGCTGTGTGATGAAGCGCACGGACATAGATCACAAGTTTCTCCCTACACTTGTGGCCACTGTGTGCATTCTTCACAATATCTGTGAAGAAGGAAATGGTGTTAACCCAAGGTAATAGTCTTATTAATATATCTTGCTTCAAGAAGGGTCCCCATGGTGATACACGTAATTTCTCGATAAAGCTGGTCTGCAGACATCAGCGAAACGGAAACGAGGTTCCCTCAGTCAGCCCACCAGGCAAACAGACAGATGTGACCAACGGGCACAGCGGAATGCCCTCTGCATGTACACCGTGGCCAGAAGTGGTCAAGACACCAGGAGGGACTAACACAAGCCGCAACTACGATGCCTTCTTAAATAGCTCGGAAAGCTGGTACGGGATCCATGTTCTATGCACCAAAAATCCTGGAGCTTAAATTATAGTTAGGCAGTGACTTTTTGGGTTCTGGGACACTTCGCGGGTAAAAATCAACTGTTGTTTATAGTTTTGCAATCTGGGATGAAATTGGATGTTAATTCTGCATCAGCTGGTTTATTTTTGTCCAGGAACGGTCGCTTTAAAAAACGTATGTTTGTGAAATAAAATATTACGGATATTCTCTACAAACGGCCGCAGCTTGGTGTACATGAGGTTTAGATGAACTTCGGGAATAGGTGTCACTTAATTTTTTTGGTCACGGGCTAAAACGTGGACAGAGATTTTGCGAAGTACCTGTAGAAGAGTTGACTAGTGGCTGATACGGGCTGTAGCTCCGGTAAGAATCTGTTTGGAACCACATTTGGAAACTAAGGAATGGATATAACTGGGTTTAACCAGGAACAGTCAGTCTGTAGATGTAGGACACGGAACGCCTCAAATGTAAACCAAGTAGTGGCTGAGTGGGCATTGGGCCAAGCATAGCTACGATGAAAACATGGTATTTATTGCACTCTGCCAAGATACACAACTAGTTTTTGCACACGGTCACGACTTTGTGGTGGGGACATTAGAAGAAAAAGGAGACTGACAGTTTTGTGGATACAGTGGAAACATTGGCGACATGAAAAGTGATTGCGGTCGGGAAGAAGGCTGCGGTGTGCGTGTTTGGGTCTCCCTTGAAGCATTAAGAAATGTATGAAGTAATGTAATCTGCTGCTGTTGGAACATCATTAACATCTGCGTACAAGTTTGCATAAATTGTCCATTCATTTCCCCCATCATCCTGCTGAACTCTTGCCGCTCTTCCTGCAGGAGTTGTCGTTGTCGTCTGTGTGCTTCCTCGTCCCTTTCCATGGCAGCTCTCTCTGACCTGCATGCCGACTCCCTCATAATTTTTTGCAGGCCATCAAGAAAACAGTCTTTCTTGGTGCCTTTCCTTGGCCGTTCCTGTTGATGAGGCGGGCCTCAAGTGGACAGCAGGTGTTATTTACTGTGCGAGCAGCATCAGTGAACACAGTGCACAAAACAAAGTGATATCTTACTTTCATTCGAAGACTGTTGGGAATGACAAGTGTGCTCACCATCTTCCACTTGATGCACTCTTCTGGTGGGAGGGTCTGCAACAAGAGTGACGACCAATACTGTGACCTTTTGTTTACCATCACAATTAAACTTTGAAAACAATTTTCCTGTCCTGTTATTGTAGCATCTTGAGTGCTCGATAGGAATAATAAGCATGAGGCAGGGGTATGAGAAGGTGCTGCATGTATCCCAGTATTAGAGAAATTGAAATTTAAGTTTGCACAGAAGCATTACATATTCCTGTCTATGTAGTCTATGTTGCGCTAGGTGGCCAATAGTTTTGCATGTGGAGATATACGAGACGTTGCAAATAACCTACCCTGTAGTGAGAGCTGTTCCACGAAACTGTCTTCTGCTGAATAGTAATTCAATGTGATACAAGTTGTCATACATGACAGTGGTGTATAGCCAGTCAGCCAAATACGTACCCTCCATCTCATTTGGCATCTGGAGCACTTGTTCTTCAGCATTCACATTCGGGAAGAAATCGGGTGCTACTGAGGCGTTTCCGGTGTTATCGGGTTGCTCTGGTATCGTTACCTACCTTTTTGCCCTACAAATTCGTAGTCCACCCAATATTAAGAGGTCCTGGTGAAAACCATACAACTTTTCATGGGAGCAACGGCTGCTTTCTTCAAGTTATAACACCGGAAGTAGTTTTTCAGAACCCAACGAAGGGAAGAAAAGCAGGTTGCTATCCAAAATGCGAGTGAAATTCGGGGACAAATCGGGTTTAACCCCAGTCGCCGGGAACCTTGTTCGGGAGGGAATAATCGGGTGGAATCGGGTATAACCCGAAAAAGTCAGACCCTATTTATAGTATGGCTAGTGTCTTGCCACTGCCACCGAAGACGACTGTCTCGTGACGTGCAGGCACAGACTGTCATCATTACATCACACATGTAGAAGGCACATGTAGCCGCGATTTTCCCTGTCGTTTCTGAATCTTTCTGACAAAGAAACGCACTCCGCGGAGACACCGCATATCTTCCGCATGCTAACATACTCTACCCCAACGTAGCGACTTATTTCTGCTGCGTCGACGTCCCATTTAGCTCGATGTAGGCCGGTTTACATGGAGAGGGGAGATCAACCTATCTCGGCCAGTCGACTTATGTCGCCTTCGTGTAAACGCGCTTGTTCTGTCCTGGGTATTTATACTGTTTCCAACGGCATGGCGAATTTACCTGTGATGAAAGAAAGAAAGCCCCCACCTGGTCCCCTGTGTCCTTTGTTGCACGCATGTCGCGAGTGTTGATTCTTCTCTGTTTACAAATTGTTTGAGTTTTTGCTCTTGGATTTGCTTTCAACAGCGATTGTGACATTCCGCGGCTCGACATCGCGATGGAAGGAACGCGCAGCGGGAGCGCCCGGCCCGCGCTATACGTAATCGTGACGTACCAGGTGACGTCATTATGACGGAATTTGTAGTAGGCCCCGCAACGGATGGATGGCGCTGACGGTCTCTGTCATGGCCGCCCTTGAAGACGTGGTGGCCAATGCAAGCTTGAACGGGTGGATGGTTAACCCGCTTGAACATCCCGTAGACGAGGTTATAGCATGTGGGTTGCTAGACGTGTCCGCTTGCACAGAATCAAACTTTGTTGACGATCCCAAGGTAATCCGACATCCACGTGGCTTATCAGTCAACCTAGAACAGCGACAAGGTTAGCGCACTGTCTACGTGCCGCTGCCGGTCTGATTGACAATAACGGTTACACACTTGTTAGTCACCAAAAGAAGCGTCATAAGGCAAAACTCGGCACTGCAAGGTCATCCACTCCGCGACCTGCTACACGCCCCACCCAGGAAAGCGCCACTAGGCTCGATGCCAATACTACACCGCTGAAGACGTTTCCACTGTTGTGCGTGAAGTGCTGCATCATGAGTCACTTCACTGTATAAAATGTGTTTAATAACGTATAATTCCAGCGTTCACCTTATTAATAACGCTGAGACATACGGCCGGAAGGCTGTCTCTTCCGCAGTTTCCTTGGGAAAATACCTCATGCGGTTGGCATTAACTCGACAAGCGTCCTACTCGTTCTTAATTCAAACAGTGAAATCCTTAACAGTTTTTTACCAGAATGTCCCAGGTCTGCGAGAGAACAAAAAAAAAAAAAAAAAAAACACAGAATTTCCTGCGAACCTGATTGCCCCTTCCTACGACATTGTTTACATCACTGAAACGTGGGTCATAGTGGCCTACCTGACAGCGATGACTTCACTCACAAGTATCGTGTATTTAGGCGTGACAGAAATTATTCAGTCTCAGGCACTCAGTGGCGGCGGCGTCTTTCCGTCGGTTCGATCTCGAAACCGAAACCGATCGCCAATCCGTCTGGGTAGAAATTCTGTTGCAAGATGGTGAACGCTTAGATATTCGAAACTGTTATCTTCGACCTCAGTGTGATTTTCGGCACTTCAGTTCTTTCTTTCACGCATTGCAACAAAAAACATCAATTTTACTTACTTTTTACGTTACTTGACACCCCATCCTGGTGAATATTGTGTTTTTAACTCAAGCTACCGCGTATAATGTGATTACTTGGTAAATAAGATAGTAAACCCCAAAAAATTCCCTTTTGCTTACGTCATGCCACGCGCGCGGTCATGCTACTAAGGGTCACGTGTCCTAGATGTTTCCGAAAAATAACGAGCGCTTGCTCCTTTCTTTTTACATCTGTCAGATGTCCGAGGGATATAGAAAGTAAGATATTTGTGAAACTCACATTGTGGACGTACAGGTAACGTCGCATATATGGCGGGACATACACGACGTGTGTAACCTTTGTGGGACGTACCTGGGATATTTCTGGTTTATTGAGTGTATCAACATATTTCTCGGGTGGATGGTCCCCAGTCACAGATTGTGCTGATGTCGATCGGGGAGTTACTATCTTTACCGAAGTCATAATTGACGGCATGGACAAGTTCATTCCTCAGTCTTTACCTAAGCCAAGACATTGCCTTCATGGTTCTCGAAAGCATAGATGGAGAACCATCAAAAAGAACTCATTACAAGTTAAGTTATCGTGTGAAAAATGTAACTAAGTTAATAACAAAGTTCGTCAGACTGAAATGTAACTCGCGGTTACGGAGTTACTTAAAAAAGAACGAGTTACTTCCAAGTTACTTCGGACACAAAATAGCACTACACAGGTGCAGCGCGAGTGAGCAATTGAGTTAGACTTTGAGTTGCCTGAGGATGAGTGCAACACGCTTACTCGTTTTCGTTTATGTCGTAGAGGAGGTGTTGTTCCCCTACATGAGTCCCGACCGGCGATGATCTTATGCCACAGAGAGGCGATGACGGTGGCCTATTCCCATGGCCGCGCCGGTGGAACTGAGTCAGGTGCTTGAGGCGGCGTGGCCATCTGCGTCGTTGTCCACGGCCTGCTACAGTAGCAGGCCGTGCTGGCCGAGCGTCAGAGTCGTGGCCTGGGGTGCCGCAACTGGCACGGGAGCGAGAGCTCGTGGTCCCAGGAAGTGAGGCTGCGTAGCCGTGAGCAGTGATCGGAACCGGTATATTTTTCGGTCCGGTTCGTGTTCGGGTTCAGGCATATTGGCTCGTTTTGGGTTTAGCTCCGCTGAACCGAAATTATCAGCTTGAACCGGTTCAGGTATATCGGTTCGGTTCGGGTTCGGCTCAGAAAGAACCCCCCCTCCCTACACACACACGGAAAAAGAAAAAGCGGTCAGCAGTTGGGACATTGACAGGGATTGTAACCAATACTTTTTCGTTCCTGGTTTAACCGGTTCATCGGCAGTAATTTTGCTACATGAGAGCGAGCTCACCGTCACCGTACACGGTTGTAAAGGTGTGCGATAACCTATCAGGGGGAAAACGTTTCATGAAAGCAGGTGAAAACACAAGACAAGTAATAAACACATTTATTATGCAGCTGATATTTTACTGTATTGTACTCGCGTGGTCGTCTGCTGAAAAGGAAAAGCGAGGTGCTGGTAGCCTTTTGGCAGACCCCGGCCAGGGCCCGCTTTTGCTCCGGCAAAAAACTGGCGAAGCAGTAAGAAACTTTTACTCGCATCTGGCATCGTACAAAAAATAAATAAATAAACAAAAAAAGGTCAGTCGGTAGTACAATTATTTCACCTCTGAACCGATTCCCGAACCGGTAACCGTATCATTTTTTTTTCGTTCCGTTTCGGTTCAGGACAAGCAAAAAAAATTGTTCGGGTTCGGTTCGGGTTCGACAGAAAATAACGGTTTTTCCGTCTTTCGGTTCGGGTTCAGTTCCGGTTCGGATCCCTGGCCGTGAGGTGTGCCCAGACGACGGCTGAAGCGTGCCGTGGCGTCGGCTGCCGCGACTGAACGAAAGCGGCAGGGGAGGACGTTGCTCAGGTGTCGCGGCCAGCAGCGGATGCGAGTTGAGATGCAGATATGAAGCGGGGGGAGGTGAGTGTGCCGGGGCCGTGGAAAGCGCAGGTCGGTCCCTGTTAGCCGTGAACCGGTGGGCGGATGCGATGGTCAGTGAGCGGTCGGGTCGTTGAGGGTCGGTCGGATCGCTAGCTGATCGGTAGCGTGGACAGAAGCGGTCGGCGTGTCGGGCGAGAGGCGAAAGGCGTTCGGGATGTGATTGTAATGATCCGAGTAATCATGGTGGCTTCCAGGTATAGCGTGGTAGTGCTCGTCGATGGTGTGGTCAGAAATTTGTAATGGTGAAGGGCCGAATTGCGCCGGACTTGATGTTCATCGTTCGGGTCACCAAATGTAGAGGAGCTGTTGTTCCTCTACATGAGTCCCGACCGGCGATGATGGTATGCCACGGAGAGGCGATGACGGTGGCCTGTCTGCATGGCAGCGCCGGTGGAACTGAGGCAGGAGCTCCAGGCGCGTGGCCATCTTCGTCGTTGTCCACGGCCTGCTACATTGTCCAACAGTTCGAACGTTTTGCATCTTACTCCATGTGGGCGCACAATGCTTCAGCCTCATTTTAATGACAGCGGTTCCTGCTTCCTGAATAGAATACTGTCATTGATTGAATATCACGCTTTATGGCATAAAATACCATAAAAGAACTGGAAGAGAAAATATGTGGACGTGAGTGAAAGGCGAATTAAAAGTAACTTGGAACTTAGTTTAAGTTACCCTGGCAAAGTTACCTGAAAAAGGAACGAATTCCTCTGAAAGTTACCACGGCGCAAAAGTACCGCGTTAATTAAGCTACCGAAAAAAGGAACTTAGTTACACTAACGAGTTATTTGTAACGAGTTACTTCGAAGTCTACTCGAAGAGCTTAAATACCTTATGCGTAGGAAGCACTACTACCACCTTAGGTATAGAGCTACTCGTCTTACTTCTTGGCATCAGAAGTATTCTATGACTCGACATGACATAATAAAAGATCTGCATACGGGATTTAGGGTCATACCAGAATTCTATCGAAGATTCACAGTGTTGCAACCCTAAGATGTTTTGGAGATTCGTCAAAGATAAGATTTCGCCCGGTCAAGCGTCCTTAGATATAGCCAAGGACGGTATAGCTACTTTTGGTCCTATTGAAGTCGCTGCATCTTTGCTAGCTGCTTCTCCAGCTTCGACATACTCGAAGTACGTAAAGCCATTGGTGAGCTAAAATCGAACACTTCCTCTGGTTGTGACAAAGTACCAAACATAATTGTCAAAGTATATGAACCTGTTTTTGCACCTATACTGACCGCTATATTTAATAAGTATTTGCTTTGTGGCATGTTTCCTGCACTGCGGAAGAATTCCATTGTCGTCCCGATACACTAGTGGGGTTCCCCAACCAGTCCTTCTAACTACAAGCCTATCTCTTTATTATCATGCTTTTCGAATGTCTTTGAAAAAGTTGTCTATTATCCGAATTTCTGTGTGGTACTAACGACTCCGTCGGCTACCTCGACGACGCCACTACACCGCGGTTTTGTCCACAGTTTGACGGCTGAACTTCACCAAGACTGGCCCGGCCCCCGGAAGTTTTGGACCGCGACTTCACACTAATCGAGCTAAAGGCAGCGTTGAAGCTTGTGAACGCCGGCTCGTCCCCTGGACCCAATAAGATCAGCTATGCCGCACTGCGAAACCTTGACGGGCGGTCACTCCAAGCTCTCCTTCATGTGTATAATACGTCTTGGCAACAAGGATTTTTACCACATACATGGAAGGAGGCATTGGTTGTTCCCATCCTGAAACCAAGCAAGCCCCCAAAATGCCCTATCCTCCTTTCGCCCTGTGAGCCTGACAAGCTGTATGGGGAAACTGATGGAGAGAATGGTTTTGCTTGCATCGCCTCGACTGCATGGCATTGCATGGCTCGAAAAACAACGTGCGTTCTGTGAAGAAATGGCTGGATTTCGTCGCCACCGAAGCTCCATGGATCCAGTTCTCGACCTCTCTACAGTTCAACACGCTCGTGCCCATCGACGGATCGTCCTATCGATTTTCCTCGACATCAAGCGCGCATATGATACCGTCTCGCACATTTCTGCGCTGCACGCCTTGCGCTCGTTTGGGGTATCCGGTCGGCTCTTCATCTGGCTCCAAGACTTCCTTACGGACCGAACTGTCGCTGTCCGTGCGTCCCAAGGCCAAAGCCCTCAGCATCCTGTTCCTCAAGGAGTCCCACAAGGAAGTATTCTCAGCCCGACACCCTTTAACGTGGTGATGGCCGGCCTACAATCAGTAACTCCTCGTAAAGTGTCGTTTTCCGTGTATGCAGATGATGTCGCCCTTTGAACAGTAGGAAAATCACGCCCAGCCATACAGCGCCGCCTGCAGCTCGCTTTAAATAATGTACATACGTACCTCACGCACCTTGGGATGGACCTTTCACCCGAAAAGTATGTCGAGCTCCCTTTCACGCGCAAAGCTATGGCCAATTTCCCTCTTTGGCTTGGTGCAAAGAAGCTTGAGCCGGTACGCTTCCTCCGCTTCCTTGGCGTGGTAATCGACTCGGACTTGCGCTGGGCTCGGCACATTGAACACCTTGAAACTAAAGTGCAGCGATGGCTCCCCGCAATTCAACATCTTTCTGGCTCAGGATGGGGCTGTGATCAGCGTTCCCTGGTCGCGGTTCACGCGGCGTTGGTGAGGGCGACTGTGCTTTACAGCCTTCCTGTTCTGCACAGGATATCAACAACTTCATTAAATACACTTCGGTCCCTGTTTGCTCGAAGCCTTCGTCGATGCCTCGGAGTTCCAAGAACGGCTGAAACACGGCAAGTACTGACTGAAGCTGGTGAACTCCCGATTGAAGTTCTCCGTGAACGTGAAACGGCTCGGCACTTCCTCCGTTTGGGTGCTCACATTCCCCGTCACCCGCTCCTCAGGAAAATTCGATACCACCCTGACAGTGACTTCGATCGAGTAGCGCAGAAGACACGCCGGACTCTCCCTGGCTTCATAGCTAAGGACATTATACCGCCGGAAGCCCCCTGGTGTCTGCCGGTACCGCCGACTTTTGTACGCCTTCGAAACCTTCTGGAAAGAAGAGATCAGGTCCCCCCTCAAGTCCTCCGAGCCCATTTTCATGCTCTGGTAGATGAGAAGTTTTCTACGTTTACGGCAGCATATACCGATGGCGCATGCCGAAACAACAAGTCCGCCTCAGCATTCGTCATACCATCCGAAGGCGTAGTGCACGGAAGACGCCTTTCACATCCAACCTCCTCCACAGCTGCGGAACTCTATGCCATCCTTTGCTTTCTACAACACATCGCTGATTTTACACCGCGGGAATGGGCAGTCTTCACAGACTCAA
This sequence comes from Ornithodoros turicata, assembly GCF_037126465.1. NCBI lineage: Eukaryota > Metazoa > Arthropoda > Arachnida > Ixodida > Argasidae > Ornithodoros > Ornithodoros turicata. The sequence goes on from NC_088204.1 coordinate 37,501,109, forward strand.
AATCTGCACTTCAAGCAATTGAAAATTCCGGCATACGAGGCCCATCCGCACCCGCAGTCACAGATGTGCTAATGGCTTACCACACTATCGACGCAGCAGGCCACAGGCTAGTGCTCCAGTGGGTTCCAGTCCATTGTGGTGTCGTGGGGAACGAGCAGGCCGACAGCGCCGCAGAAGCAGCACTCTCGCATCGAAAACGGATCAGTATTGTTCTGCTGAGAGGAGACCGCCGTTCCATTCTGCGACGCCTCAAGACACCCCGACATTCTCCCCCCCCCCCCCCCCCGATATGTTGAGCAGAGTTGATCCAACGCTCGCTTTCCGCATGCCACGAAACACCTCTCGTGAAGATCCTGCATTTATCCACTGAATGTGCCTCGATGTGGCCTTTCCAGCTCAGTGGCGTTACCGCTTGAGACAAGTTGACTCTCCCACCTGCTGCCACTGTGGTGCCCTTGAGGATCTGGAGCATGTTCTTCTTCATTGCCACCACTACCAACCTTCCCGAATCGCACTCTCTGAGTCTCTTCGTCAGCTGGACTCTCGCCCCTTCTCCCTATCGAAATTGCTTGGTCCCTGGCCCAATCCAGCCCAGCAACGCTCTGCGCTCAAAGCTCTTTTGACATTTCTGGACACCATCGGACTTCGATCGCTATTGTGAAGGGGCTCGTTATTTTATTCCCCACATTCCCACCAGCAATGGGGTAGAGTATCGCCTCTGGCGATGAACCTCCCCACTCTCCAAAGTTAAAAATAAAGTTGTTGTTTTTGTAGTCTATTATCATGTCTTCTCATTTGTCAGGCCTATGTTAACATCATCTCAGCATGGTTTCATGTCAGGAAGGTCAGTTGAGTCTAATCTGATGTCATTTCATTATGTGGATCAAAGCGTTTCTCTCCGCTCGCAGGTGGATACCATCTATTTCGATGTCTCCAAGCCCTTTGATTGAGTCAGTCACCGATTACTATTATATAAACTTTCATACTACGGTATTTGCGACTCACTTTGCTCTTGGTTCGACTCCTACCTATACAGTAGATTTAATCACGTAAGAATCGGTGGTTATTAAGCTAACCCATCCCTTATCACCTCTGGGATGTCTGAGGATAGACCCTCGGTCCATTATTGATCAACGTTTTTGTGAATGACTTACTTTCATGTGTTAGTAACCCCTTCACACTTCAATACGCTGATGACTTGAAATTGTTTCGTGATATACCAAGTGTTAGCGATTCGCAATTGCGCTAAGATGACGTTTTGCTTGTCGTGGAATGGTGCTCGAATAATCTTATCAACCTGAATGAATCCAAAACGCTCGTTATATCGTTCATCAAACGAATTAATGCAATTAATTTTCAGTATTCTTTATTATCTTCAACGATTAAGCTCTGTTCGTGACCTTGGCGTTGTTCTAGGGACCTCTTTACCGCCTCACACCTCGATAATATCACATTTGTTGTCATGAGAAAACTTCGCCTTACCTCGCGGATAACGCAGGAATTTTCCAATCCCTCATGTTTCTTCTATTTGTATTTTTCCCTTGTTTTACCCTTGTTTTACAGTGAAGGATGCCTACAGTAGTACCGCAGTTAAAAACAATACAATAATTACTGACATCAAAAGAACATGCTATATGCAACAGATAGGCAATCAGGATTGCAGATGCAACGCGTGCAGTTAAGAGTAAATATGCAATTAAAACAGCCTATTATCAGTTTCAAAGGTAATGTTTTCGGAACAGCCTTAGAATTAGAACAACCTAATATCAGTTTCAAAAAGTAATGTTTTCAGCTCTCTGAAGGACACGCTACAGATGTCAATATTATGTAGATGAAGGGCATTCAAAAGACGGGTAACTGTTACCTGTAATCTCTGTAGTCCATAACCAGAACATGAGAACGGCACACAGTAGATGTCCGAGTTACGAAAGGCGTAAGATTTCTTATTTTTTGTGACTTGTGATAGGATGGACAAGTCGTTTTGGTTCCTCATGGAGTGTTTATATGAAAGAGCAAGGCGATACGTATATTGTTGGAAGATCGATAGGATATGGTGTTTGCGAAAAAGGGGCTTTGTTGTAATGTCACATGGGGCTCCTTCGATGATACGGATGGCCCTCTTTTGCAGAATGTGAAGACGTTGAAGAGACGTCTTAGATGCTGATCCTCATACGAGGTTGCAATAACTTAGTCTTGATTGAATAAGAGAGTGATATAGTAGTCGCTTATAGGAGGTGGGGAGAAAGAATTTCTTTTTGTGCAGCAGGCTAAAGGTCTTACTGATTTGGGATGTAATGGAAGAGATGTGATTGTGCCACAGTAACTTGTGGTTGAATATGACTCCAAGGATTTTAATGCTTTGAGCGAGCTTAACTTTTGAGTGTCCAATGACAATATCCTTGTTGGGTACAATGTGTGAGCCACGTTGTGTGAAGAGAGTCGACAACGTTTTTTCGGTATTGATTGTGAGTTGGTTCTGCGATGCCCAGCTGGTTACGTTTCTTAGGACTTCGTTGGTTTCCGCAGCTACTTCGTCGAATGTTTTCCGCTGACTAAGAGTGATACATCATCTGCGTATAAAACTATATTTGGGTATAATGTGGCGATCTCATTTATGTACAGCAGAAACAGGAGAGGACCAAGTATGCTGCCCTGTAGTATTCTTGGTTTGATATGTAGGGAGCGCGATACATTCTGATGGTCTAGTGAAACGAATTGTCGGCGATCCGAGAGATACGACTTGAAGAACGATAAAGCCATACCACGAATACCATAATGACTTAGTTTAGCTAAAAGCACTGCATGGTTTAGTGTATGAAATGCCTTGGAAAAATCTATGTATACACCCAGCACAACATTTTTCGCTTCGAAGTTATTTAAGATTTTAAGATATTTAAGTCTCTTTCTGTCTAATGAGAGCAAGCTCTGTGGAGTTATTTTGCCTAAACCCGTACGGCCTTGACGAAAAAACTTGGTGTTTTTCTAGGTAGCAAAGAAGCCTCTTGTAGACAACTCTTTCCAAGATCTTCGAGAAGTATGGCAGAACAGAAATCGGTCTGTAGTTCGACAAAACATTGCGGTCACCTTTTTTTAAAAATTGGTAGAACTCTCGCTATTTTCATGTTTGTCAGGAACACACCGTGTGAGATACAGAGATTACAGATATGTGAGAGTACGGGTGAGATAAATCGGGACACATGCTTGAGGCTTCGCACATCTAACGCGTAAGCGTCTAGGGAAGCACTATTTTTCAAAGACATGATAATGGAAGACACTTCCTCAGCATCCGTTGGATGGAGAAAACAGGAAAAAGTTGGTGCTTGATCATAGAAAACTGGTGTATCTCCTGTACCCACGCCCACGCGGACCGTATAAAATGTTCATTAAACGCCATAGCGAGATGACTGCCGCTTACTTTTGTCCCACCGATTGTAAGTGTGGAGAGGGGCGGACTGGGAACATGCCTTTCTAGCAAGGAGTTCAAATTTCTCCATAGCGTCTTGGTATCTCTAGTGTTCAGCTGGGCATGAATGTATGCAAGTTTGCTTGAACGGAGCACGGAGGTGACCTTGTTCCTACAATCTTTGTACACCAGCCAATTCTGGTGGCAGCCAAAACCAGCCACCAGCCCTTCGTACACCAAGCCTCAGTGCGGTTTTTCAGGAATTGAGCAAAGAGCTTATTGCGTTTTTTGAGCATCCGAAGGTGTGACGGCAGTATCCAAGGTTTTCGCACCCGTTTATGCATCCTGAAATTACGAATTGGAAAACACTGGTCATGTGCTTTCATGTTTTTGTTTTTTACAACTTTTAGTAATTAAGTGTGCCCTATTACCCAGGTCCTTACCTGCTGTTCACCGGCATCTAGAAAAAGAATTGAAATTCAAATTCAAATTGAAATAGCGAGAACAGGATGCGGCTCATACGATTGGAGAGCGATTGATTCTCCCAGCGGTGCGGAACAATGCTTGGGGAGAGAGCCGTAAAACTACTCAGCAGTGTTCCGTTGTCAGTTGATAATATCAAGAGAAGAATTGAAGAAAAAAACGGCGGGAGGATAATGTGACAGAGCAGCTGGATACAAAAAGACAAAAAGACGCCATTTTGCGCTACAACTGAAAGAAAGTATGGACGTTGCTTCCACTGTCAGCGTGCTGGCTTTTGTGAAGTATGATAGTGATGAGGGAGTGCACGAATGCTTTCCTCTCTGCAACGCTCCCCCTGCCCGCACGACAGCAGTGAATTGTTTCGAAACACTAGACACTTTTCTACTAGAAGATTATAACGTGTGGGAAAAGTACAACCAGTCGAAAGCACAAGGGACTTGTTGCAAGTGTCCAAAAGATCGAGTCTTAAGTGACGTGTACAGAGCGCAGCATTTATAGGGAGACCTTAACCTGCAACGATATGCCCTCAGACCTCAAGGATGTTCCCACACGAACTGTCAAAATTGTTAACTTAAAAAAGGCTCGTCCACTGAACTCGCGCCTACTCGCGGTGCTGTGCGACGAAATGGGCAGCGAGCACAAACATCTGCTGGGAGGTACTCGGGTTCGAATCCCGGTGACGGCTGTGCTGTTCTGGGTTTTTCCCGGGACGCTGTCAGACATATGTCGGCACAGTTCCCTTAGAAGTCGGCCCGGGGTGCACAGGACCAAGAGCATTAGTCGTGACGTTGATCACCTCTGTGAGGCCGACAACAGCGTGCTCTTTGAGAAGCACTACCACCATCACTATATACCACCTGCTGTATCATTCAGAAGTGTGTTGGCTCTCCAAAGGGAAAGTTCTTTCGTGCCTGTTGGAGCTCCACGACCATGTGCGAATATTTCTTTTGACTGCTTCGTCAAACCTGGACGAACGGTTGCTTAACCTATCCTGGTTGGCCGCTCTTGCATACCTCAGTGACATTTTCGAAAGCTTGCACGAACTCAATTTCTCCCTCCAAGGAAAAGCAGTGACAATTTTCAAGGCGCATGACAGCAACGACCAAGACGCTGGAGGCGGAGAGCTGCTGCATCAAGAACAAGGTCTTTGGGTCATTCTCGCGCTTCGTCGAGTCTTCTGACGAGGCCGTGCGAGAGAACCTGTAGAGAGCGATTCATGAGAACTTGCGGTCACCGAGGAAATGACTTGGCATTAATTTTCCTCCCCTTTCTTCCACCACAGGCTGGATCGGTTTCAGGAAAATCTTATCATAGATCTTCCACCGTTCGAAGATGATGAACTTATGGAACTTTCCTGCGACACTGCATGAAACATGCCGCTTGGTGAGCTTATAGGCGCCGTGCACTTCGCCAGGGGGCAGCTCGACGCGCTGCCTTCGGCACCACTCAGCGGTGGAACTGTTTGCAACTGGGTAGTTGAGCTCACTGCAATGGCTGTAGTTTTGTACAGCAGCTTCGAGAAAACTGCTGTGTTATGCGACTGTTTCGGGAGGTCCAACTTGAAAAAATGCATTAAACTTGACGAGGGTGGCCATATGAACGGGGCTCGTGAAACTCAGAACACGGTAAACGTTAACCCAGCCGTAATTGCAATATATACACTAGGTTGGGCATACTGGCAAACATGCTTACGGCATACAGATCAGTCGGTGCTGTGTAGACCCAATGGTGCGTTAAAACAGCCAGCTCTTATAGCACGTGATGCAATATTCTTTATGCCGTTGTCTCTGTAAACCTGTACGTCTTTCCGTCTCGGAAAGACGCACAGGTTTAGAGAGGCGTTGCCCATTACGGCGTCCCGTATTCAGCATTATGTTTATGATGCACGACTATGTTGACATTTATTTTACTATCCAAAATAGTATAGTTATGAAACGCATACAGAGAGTGGTCTCAAAGTTGAAACAAGTTTCGAGATATCGTGTTACTAACAAGAACAGATACCGAGAAACTCTTCCTTTAACCGTGTATTCACACGAGGGACATTCTCCAGAATACATGCTCCTGCAGAAGATGTGAAAAACATCATACCTTTCTGCTGTCACGTGAGCACTAGAACTCAACGCCGCGTCTTCCTGTGCACTGCTAACCGTGGGGAATATCCTGGGACACAGCCATAAGATATACTCCGTAGCAGACGACAGGAAAAGACGCTGGCGGTGTCGTCTGTCAATGTCGTCTGCTAAGTGGGCAACACTCCACTCCCGATATTCCGGTACCGTGTGAATGCTCAACATAAAAGAAGTTTCCGCTTTCTGTTCCACTAGAAGCTTCAGTGAAAATGTCGTTCGTGTGAATACACGGTAAATTGAATACATTCCAAAAAATATACAACACAAATGAAAATACGCTAGTTATGTACGTAACAACGGAGTTATAGATATATAAAAAGATAACTGTTATTATAATATAAGTAACCATATATAGCTTTCAGTCTATTCTCTTGCTCTGTTTTCCCTTTTTTATATATCTCCAACGATTTCAGCAATGTTGTGAACCCAGGGAAAATCGCTTGCTCAGATTTGTCGCGCTAAGTGTGCGCCTAACATGTGGAGGCAAAATTGCATCATAGTATAGTTTTTCGGATATTAAGGTGACTGTACACCATAGTTCTGAATGGTGTTCCTGGGGTTGGTATATGTTGACCGCAAAAATGTCTGAAGGTCAGCAGCAGGCGCTTGTGTTGCTATTCGGTAAACACTGTTGCAGGATAGTGTGTGGTGTGTGGGTAGCCGGCGGTTAAGCCTGCCTTAGTGCTTGTTAATATGATCGCTAAAACAACGTACAAAGAACGCATTTTACATCTTACCGAAGAGGCAGGAGTACGTATTCTCGTGGAGGCGATCGTTGTACTTTTGTCAGTATTCGGTCGTCGATTGTGGTTGCGTATAATAACTGCACCTCCATGGACCATCGCTTGTTTATCGTTTGTTGTGCGGCCTGTGTGGTGAATTGCAACGATCAAGATAGCCTTTCGATCGCTGGGGCATGTCAGCAGCGTGTTTTTACGCTTTCAAATCTGGTGTCATGCGCGTAGCGTGTGTGCAGGCGCATCATCACGGTAGGCTGCCTGTAAGTAAACAGCAATAACATTGATGCAAGGGTGGCCATATCGGACTCCCACACGCATAACTGTTATAGTGTTATGGTTTCAAGAAACTGACGTGGTACTTTACAAAGTATCACAAATCTGCAACGCGTTAAAGCATCGCTTCGCTGGCTGCGTTTGTTCGGGCGCACAACGGAAAGCGAACTGTACAGTCATGTTTACATCCGCGTCCTGTGTGTGTGTGTTAGCGCTGTTTTCGTTATGTTACCCAGGGCGCCCCTGCCTGTGAGTTGTGTGAAAGTTGCCAGTGTCGTGACCTCCTGTCGTTCTATCAGTGCGGTGCTATGGTTAAGTGTGACCTCCTTCTGCGTATCTCTGCATATAACATTCCTGTACAAATCATCAGGCACTGAATAGATTTATTCTGCTCAGCTAACAAAGACTGGCTGTGCTGTGACTGTCACTTGCTGGAACATAATATAATGGGAATGTACACACTTGGCCTACAGTCATATATTGAGCGCACTTGACATCACAGATGCCATATCTGCAAAAATAAAAGGGCACACTTTAGTGTCGTTACAATAGATCCGAGCCATTTAGAGTTTGTTGCTTATTGAGACCACATACACAAAATACAAACAATCTTCTCCTTGCTGTTAAAATGGATCAAATATCTCGTACAGAAGGTCTTATTTGTCTCAGTAATGGTGTTCCAAGGGTGGAGCAAACATACAATGGACAAAGGCAAACACATACAACAACAGCTGCAACATCAGCTACAAGCAAATCCGTGCTGCTATTTGCATTGTGCTTGCTTGTTCAGAGCAGGGCCGGCGATAGGGTAAGGCGAGTAAGGCGACCGCCTTAGGCCCCGCGCACAAAGCCCTGAACCAGAGATTACTTTTTTTTTAAATATCAAGTATGCACTTAATCGCACGCGGGATGTTCGACTAAAACAGAAATGAGAGAATAATGTGTTATGTGCCATTCTGCCATGTGATGAGAAAAAGTCCCACTTTTAAGAAAAATCCGCCACCCCTGCAAGCTATACCGAGGATTTCGCACCCTTCTCTCCTGCTGCCATTTCCCGTACTGCTAAAATCTCCCACTGCAAAAATCTTACCATTTCTTATCTTTTCATTCCTGCTGGTGTGAAACAGGCCCCGCGCACCCCTACCACCGGCCCTGGTTCAGAGTCATGTATTATTGAGGAAACCCTTTTACATACCTGGTCAGGGACTTATGTATTTTTCTGCGCTCATTCTTTGTAAGCTCCTCTCTTGACTTCATACTGGCATTGTAAACAACCTCACTTCCATTATCATTGCACAATTACATGCCAAACAATCACCACACCACCAAGGCCTAAAAACTCCCCACAGCTGATGCCATGCTATAGTATGCCAGCTGAGGCTTTTAATTTAGGCTTTAGTCCAATTGTGCAAATTAAGGTATTGCACAATTACATCAGCAGCTCTATACAGCGTTCTTGAGAATTAAGTCATGCTATAGGTCTCTGACTGATCCCAGTTTTCTACACTGTCCTGTATTGCAGACAACCTGAAATACAGATGGTAAAGCTCTGAAAAATGTGTGCATGTGCCTCATGCATTTGTGCACTGCGTAGTTACGCAGTTATAAGCTGCACAGCTGTGTGCTGAGAGATTGTGCTATTTCTTGAGAAACAACACCGTGGAATATCAAGGTAAACAGCAGCACTGACCATTGCCTGCTAGCTTTCTGTATTGATATGTAATGGACAGTAAGTGGAAGGCTGCAATGGACAAATGAATGCAATGCAAATAAGTTTATATAAAGAAAAGAATGCAACTTGAAATCAGATGTACCTTATCTACAATGAGTTGCTATTATTTTTTAGGAAATACAGGATTGTATATCTTTCTTCCACACTTTCTGTTGTCTTTTGAGACACTTTGGCAGTTGTAACTTTGCAAAAGCCGACATATGCATTCAGCTGTGTCAGCACAAAGCTACACAACCAGAAAGTATATTAGTGTAGTGAACGCGGTGGTACTGCATCATCAAGGACAAAGTCTGGGAGCAGAAATATGGGACATTGCTTAATATGCAGAAGAATAACATAGATGTTTTTGCATGGCTGACCACCAAACTTCAATAGCCAGTGATGAACGTGCGATGTCTTCAGGCTGGTGTATCCTGGAAAGTAATAGGTGACTTGTGGGGAGGGGGGGGGGGTATGGTTTGCAAGTTAACAGCACCCAACAGCAACAACAGTTTCACAGATTTTGGGCAAACACATCTATGTTGGCACACATGAAGGGCATATAATTATTTCATTACACTTTATTGAACTTTATTTACCCATAAGGGTGCATTACAAAAAAAAGTGGGAGGGTGCAGGGTTACAAAAAAAAAAAAAAACAGAGGTAGAGGTAGTGCGAAACTCCTTTTTAGAAGAAAGGAAAAATGCCGCACACACAACCACAATATTCCTGAAGCAGTGGTTTCTACTCTTACAATGACATGTTTTTCATGCATTTAAGCAGGGTTAGTCACGTCACAGCCACATATCTGTACGACAATTAGTTTTCTTCACGTATTGCAATGAAGAACTGCTTTCCTGAAACAAACTAATTAAGAAGGTGAATCATATGTCACAGGCATTTTGTGTCGGTTATGCAGTAAAACTAGTACGCTTGAGGTGCCACATATTCTCCTGGTGATGATGTGAAGGAAGGAAGCTTCAATCTTTCCAAACATAAATGAGTGCCGTGGTGTCTTGCATTGTAACAGCATCTAGGCACTCTTTCCTGTGGGCTTTCGAGTGACAGATCCATACATATTAGAATCATTTGTAATGATGCTGATAACAACACTCTTAATTACATCAGATTTTTGTGATGCTAGTATGCCCATATTGCGTTCATACTTCATTCACTGGTGTGCATTTAGGAGTGGAGTGTGAGTCAAGGCAGAGGTGAGCTAGTACGAAATGGGAGTACCTGCTCCTATCAGGTAATATACAGGACATGTGAAAAAGGAAGAACCGTGGGCACTTAGCACGTACCTGTACTGGTGTAAGGAGAACGAAGTTGCAACATAATTGAAAGTACAGTGAAGTGAAGTGTATATTGAAGTGGTCATTGGTTTGGTTGATGCAGTATTACTACAATTTCTACTATTCTATACTTATTGCTCGAACTCAGCTATTTAGAACACATTGAAGACAGACACAACAGAACAAAATTACAGGCATTTGGACATTCATGAAAATAGAGGCATGGATGCAATGTGGATTTGAATGCAGATGTATATAATAAATCTTGTGACCTGATTACACAGGAACATGTTTTTCTATTCTTCAAGATTTGCCTTACAGCACATGAGACTACACAACAAGTGCACAGATCACACTAGTGTAACGCTGGAGTGTCGCTGACATCCGTGTCGCCACCATGTCATGACATCAGTGTCATGACAGCTGTCAACAATGCATAGCATGTGAGATTTGCCAGGAAATCTTGCAAAAAAATGAGCATGCCTGTGTTCTCAGATCACGTGATCTGTCATACATCTGCAGTCACACCATAATGATACCCTTGATTTAGCACAGACGACACAAATGTCAATCTGCCACGTGGTGACTGTCCTCAGCATAGCTGCGTTTCAGACAGATTGATGTACTTGTGCGCCGGAGTACAAGGTGGAAACATAGCATTACCAATAACAACAGGTCCCTGTTGTCTACATATATTCCAGGGTACAGGTAATTGTGTTACTGGTTCTATTTGCACCGGCTCAGACAAACCCTACATGTCCTTCCATCACAGTTCCCTTTTTCATGATCTCTATTTGTTCGTTATGTGTAACAGACAGCATTTCCGGTATTCAATCACTCTTCATGTCCAATGTACAGCAGTAATTTCCACTGTTCAGTGTTGGTACTTCCTGTGCCAGTAAGAGTGTCAGCTAGTGGTTCTGCTTTTCATGCTAAACTGCCCAATAGAATTCCGCTCTGTTGCACTATCAATGCATTGGAGTTGTGTCTCCATGCACAATGTAGTAAATATTTCTTTTCCATAGCATGTGGCATGGGACAAACATCTGTACTTCACAACTAATAGTTGATATCCTTAATAATAATAATCCATGTGGAAATGCGTAACAAGTTTTATTGATTTAATCCAAAGAAACAGTTCAAACATGAGGTACAGGCACTGATGTGCCTATAACAGATAATTAGGAAGAAAAGAAACAAAGAGTTGGGCATACACAGTGCTGCTCACACAATAAAGGGGAACACTGTGTGAATCATGGTCATGGCTTGTATCGGCAGTAATCGCATCCCAGAAATATGTTGCTTTGATAAAGTCTGCAGCCAGGTTTCTTGTGCTTTGTGTCTTGCGGTGGCAGTCTACAAAGCCACATCTACTGTTAGCAGATGATAAATGTGAGCATAAAAGCAAGTAGCTGTCACCTTGAATATTTTCTAATATTACGGTACATCATCATTGCAGAAATGTTGGTTGTTGGCATATTTGCCCTCCCCTTCTGGTGTGGTGTGCTGGAAGAGGTAGAGCACACATTTTAGCTACACATGTACTTACATGTGCGTCCTTATAAAATTTTAAGACCTTCACTTCTCTGTTGATTTTCTCCTGAACCGGCAAGGTGAAACCTGCTCACAATTTTGCACGCAGCATCTGCACACTCCTGACAGTGGTACCGACGTCATGACTACATGGGCTGCTTGACACTCTAGTGTTGTGTTTATATGCCCCTGTGAAGGCTCTCATTTGTCCATACAAATTTGTTGACACAAAACACTGCTCGCAATATTTCCTTGTATGCCTCTGCGGGATATTTCTACCTATACGTTTATCGAATAACCAAGTCTGATATCCTAAAGACACGCTGTTTTGTCAAAATTTCTCCCAGTCGACATATGCAGCAGCACCCTGCGTTGAAGCCGATAAGCATAGCCAGATCTCACCAGCACAAAACTGTGCCAAGAAACATGCTCATAGCGATTTCCAAAAAACATTAGTGCTTTCATAATGACAAAACGCAATAATGCTTTCCTATAGGGCTTGCATCTTTCTGGGCAAGCAAATCAAGCGTCCAAGGGGATCTAGAGCTTCCTCCATATGGTGCCCTTTCCAGAGTCAGATCTGAAATATTTTACCTTGTTAATGCACTGGGACAGCCAACATATAACTCCAGGTACCCTCTCAATGCTACTATTTTGGAATGTCACTCGCACATTTCAAAGGCGAGCTACAAGTTTGATATTTGTGCGCCATTATATGCTGGGTAACACGTACCATACTCCGCTGTATAGCTGTAAGGCACATGGAGGTATAACTGCTTCATGGAACCCCCCTCCCTCTTGTGACCTCCGTTTAGTTTAGAAGACAAACATGATGGATACATTTTCAACAGGAAACACTTAACAGTAATCTAGGAACACAAAGCTCGTTCACAAGTACCGGCGATCACTGTAGTGTGCAGCCAGTCATTAAATGTATCAATCAGAACCAGCAACGGCAACACAGCACAAACTATTGTTAGTGGTGTATAACAGAGGCATTAGGGGCTGTATTAAAAGTACCACGCACAATCAGCGTCGTTTTTGTTGCTGGAGGTAACAGCTGTTTGTGCACGACCTCCCGTCAGCTTTGGATCGGAAAGTGACTTGTGTCTACACTCTAAACCTGGTACCTTCTAGTAAAGGGTAAACATTTCAAAATTTTTACCCTCTATTTCAGAAGTTACCTTGTAACCTTTGGGCAATACCCTCTATAAACGTTACACAGATCACCTACAAACAGAGGTTACTGTCTCCTAACCGCCACACCGACGTAAAAGTTGCAGTTTCGCCAGGCATGGCTGTCTCTAAGACGCTCGCCTCTTCACAGACGCTACAGAACAAATGGTGCTCAAAATGAGCTCTCGTCAACAGAGGTGGGCATCCTCACGAGGGCAAATGAGGGTGAGGGCGCCCTCACCCTCACATCATCCTCACCTCACGCACATTGAGGTGAGGTGAGGTGAGGAAAAATTCTCAAAATAGAGATTGAAGTGAGGTGAGGTGAGGAAAATTTTCGAGAAGGAGGCTGAGGTGAGGTGAGTAGTAGAGCGGGAAAGATACTGGCGACAAGAGATACTGGTGACCATCGGTACCATCCGCTCCAGATAGGAAGGTATTTGGAGCAAGATACTTCGCGCCCAAGGAGAAGCGCGCGCCAAGACCGCCCCGCGCGTTTCGCGGCCGCGCGTCGCGTAGAGATGGGTTTCCTTCTCGTGTTTGAACATGCATCAACATGCAAAATACATCTTATTCCCTTTCCACGTCTTTTATTACATCCCCGAGCGGGGAGTTATCCTACCGCACTTAACATAGCATACTTTCATCCTGAAGACATGCAAGCAATAGACATACACATTTGTACGAGTGAAAAATATTTTATTAATGCCAATTAAAGCCAATGATGCTTAGTAATGCCAATTAAAGCCAATGGTGCTGGGGATTGCCAATTGTGTTGCCAATCTGCGTGAAGGAGAAAACCCCAGCGGAAAAACCTTCACACCTGAAACAGAAGAAAAATACAAGACAATACACATTTTCTACAACAGAAAATATGTTTATTGCATATTTAATAAATGTAATAATGATTCAAATAAACTTTCTTGAATTATACCCCTAATGGCGTCCGGATCTGAAAGATAACATAAAATCAGCATTTGTCACATTGCTTAACCAACCAGATGACTCACTGCAGCAGTAGCAGCAATGATCTGAAAGAGAAAGTAATATTAAGAACAACATCAACATTTCCATTCACTTATACATACGCTGCATAGGGGGTTAGGGTAATCTGAACAACAAATGCAACAACTATTAATATCATCATCTACATAAAATGATATGCCATTGGAACACTATATCCTGAAAGAGAATGTTCACTAATACATACACTGCATAGGGGGGCCAGGGTAATCTGAAAACAAATACAACAACTATTAATATCGTCTACATAAAAACGATATGCCACTGGAACTCTATATCCTGAAAGAGAACATTCACTAATACATACACTGCATAGGGGGCCAGGGTAATCTGAAAAACAAATACAACAACTATTAATATCATCATCTACATAAAATGATATGCCATTGGAACACTATATCCTGAAAGAGAATGTTCACTAATACATACACCGCATGGGGGGCCAGGGTAATCTGAAAACAAATACAACAACTATTAATATCGTATACATAAAAACGATATGCCACTGGAACTCTATATCCTGAAAGAGAACATTCACTTATACATACGATGCATAGGGGGGCCAGGGTAATCTGAAAAACGAATACAACAACATCACTTTGCCTCTTTGGCTTTGGCAAGCGTGACTTTGCCTCCACAAGCATAACTTTGACATAATTGCTTTGTGCCGTGATATAGGGTACTATGACTGTGTTCGCAGTACCATTTAAGACGTTGGCACCTATAGGGCTAGATTGTAGCCCCCTATAGTGTGCAGATATTCTGATGCCTGCAGAGCTGTAAGCTGTCCTTCCGGGGGAAAGAAAGCTTGAAGACTGCATACGTTGTGGCTCATTGCCAAAGAGATACGGTTGGAGAAGAAATTACTGGACATAAAGCACAGTGAGGCATGCTCCACCCAGGCCACAAGGAGGTACACAATTAATTTGAGCCACCTTCTGTTAATGCAGCAAAAACACCTATTTCCACTGAAAGAAAGACTGTTTTTTTTCTGTTGTGGTTGAAGGGCACACGAGATCATAATAAATTGTTTCCAAAAGCTGTTACGTCGCATTCTGACATGATCTGAGCCAATATGGTCAGCTGATGCTATAAGACCTACAGAAAACACATGCCAGCAGATTCTGAACATGCTATAGGAGAGGGTATGCCCTTGAAATGATGAGATTTGTTCACTTTCCAGATGACTCCAGGTATGTGAAAACAATCATAAATGTTGACAAAGCTGTTATGAAGCAGCGACTGCAATTAATCTGTAGAACTGGGCAGAACGGTTGAATGCAGAATTTGTTCAAAGTGTGCTATAGCGTCATACAGATGGGATATGAATGAGCTGACGAAACATTTTTCTTGTGTAAGAGCAAATACACCTGTAGGTTCTCAAAATATTTTTTTTTTTTTGCTTCCTAGATGGCCTCAACTGACGAACAAGCTGCAGCACATTATGGTGACAATTTAGCAGCACAAATACAACAACTATTAATATCGTCTACATAAAAACGATATGCCACTGGAACTCTATATCCTGAAAGAGAACATTCACTTATACATACGATGCATAGGGGGGCCAGGGTAATCTGAAAAACAAATACAACAACTATTCATATCATCATCTACATAAAATGATATGCCATTGGAACACTATATCCTGAAAGAGAGCATTCACTAATACATACACTGCATAGGGGGGCCAGGGTAGTCTGAAAACAAAGACAACAACTATTAATATCAAGCGTGGTAACGAGACCTATAACTATACTCACTGTCAGGTGGTGGTATCCAGTGAGTATCTAAAAAGATATTTGCAATTAAGATCAAACATGGAAACAGGATCTATAACTATACTCACTTTCCGGTGGTGGCACCCGGTGATGGGATCACTCTGGTTTACACTTCGCAAAATAAACTTCGAGAATAAACTCCTCGAAATAAATCACGAAAAAATCCACGGTGTAAAGATAAAGCCGTAAAAATCAACTTTTGCGATACAAACGCTTCAGATTCGAACTTTCAAAATAAATCGTCCCTGATTGGTCGACAGGCACGGCAGCCTCAGAGCAGCGAAGGCTTTTGGCTCCCGCGTCTCAAAATAGTTCCCCGCAGGGTGAGGCGTGAGGCCTTTTGCGGTGGGCTGGGAACGAGAGTGCCGAGTCTGGACGAATCGTTTACTGTATTCTCCGCCGGCTATCAGGATTCTGTTGACACTGCTGTTAATGATTTGCTCTGCTGCTCGCCTGTCAAATTTGAGTATGTCGATCTCTGAATTCGTGTGGTGTCACCGAATGAGTTCCCGGTGTTGGTCCCAGCCGTCCCAGCTATGGTGGACACCTGCTATATTATGAACATTGTCGCGAACATCGCCATTCTCCTGCAGCTGCCTTGGTTGTGAAGTCGTAGAGTTGAAAAGTGACGATCGACGAAAAAGCCTGATTCCGATACCGTGTGGATGTGTTGTGTTTATCCGTCTGTATGTGTTTGTGTGTGTTCCAGCCTCAGAACCGTAGAATCGTGAAATCGGAACCTGCCTGTGGTTTTCCTTGTGAGCCTACGTTCTGATTAACGCACGGAACAGGTACTCGACAGACTCTCGAAATGCATTTCTGCAAATAAGCTGCATATGAATGTGAAGAAATTGTGTGTTTGTTTGCAAGAAAAAACTATTTTCTCTCGAATGAATAACTTGAGTCAGCAGAGGTCCTAATTTTTTTGTAACCAGCATACGGTAATCTCAAAGTGTAACGAAAAAAGATTCAATTTCAGGAACATGCACATTGATTCGCGCACCTCCCTAGACAACGATTCGCCATGCAAAAGCTGCAAAAGATGTATCTAGACATAATACTTCAAGCACTTTGTTTTCACTGGTCTTTGAATACACTGGAATCGAAGAATGCCATTTTCAAGGTCTTAAAAACCATGAAATTTTCTCACAGGAATTTTTGCATCTTTTTTATTCGCGTGGACATACAGTGTAAATTCTGGTTTTCAGATATCGGAACTGAAGAAAACTAAGAGCAATGAAGTAACTGAAATCAGAAGTGTGAAAAATGAATGGCACCCTCTGTTGTATTTGTTTGCCTTCCTTTCTCTCCTATGATCTTCGCATTCAAAAATCCCCAAGTACGTTTATTAGCAGTCACTCTTTATGCCAAGAAGAGGTCTAAAATTTACGGTACCAGCTACTTCATTGTATGGTACCCTTGCACCCATTTTTACAGCTTATAAATATTGTGCTGAAATACGAAATCGCTGTAAAACTTGCATCCTGTACGACATTACATTAAATGTGCTGCTTGCAGTTCTGCAGCGTTGTTTCTTCCTCACGTTCAAGTGAAAAGGCAAAAAGAACGTTCCGGGACTTACTCTCACACAGCCATTATTTCGGGGCCATGTCCTCGCACTAAATGGTCACGAGCATACTTTGGAAAACTATAGCGGCACATAGGGAAACCGACATTGCATTTGCACCGACCTTCTGTTTCTAATAATTAAACGAGACCTAATTAGTACATTCGCTTCGGATGTAGAACATGTTGTCATCCTTTATAACTGCAAAAATATTATTTCTCTAAGAATAAAAAATCAGTTCATGGACATGCTATATGCACCGCACCTACTAGAAATTAACCAGTGCTTGCTGAAAATATACTGGTATTTGTGTTTTATGTGATGTATGGCCCACATTTTCTTTTTGACCAGCTATGCCAGTGTGAGATCTCCTACGCCAGACTAGCTAATTCCTCCTCTTTGTCCTCTATGTGGTCACATATATGTTACGCTACAAGGAAGCTACCTGATACCACAGTACCAAACAGGTGAATTTACATGAAGACAATCACATAGCAGAGTGAATAACAACCACCATTATTGACTTAGTTTGCTTGGTCGATGACAATTGAAGGTGGCATATTTCTTTCCTCAGATTTTTTTTATTGGTTTGTTCCAGCTAAAAACAGAAGCCGTACACTGAGCAGCAGGGCATAATAAAACCCTCCATAAGCATCACTTTGCCTCATTGGCTTTGGCAAGCGTGACTTTGCCTCCACAAGCATAACTTTGACATAATTGCTTTGTGCCGTGATATAGGGTACTATGACTGTGTTCGCAGTACCATTTAAGACGTTGGCACCTATAGGGCTAGATTGTAGCCCCCTATAGTGTGCAGATATTCTGATGCCTGCAGAGCTGTAAGCTGTTCTTCCGGGTGAAAGAAAGCTTGAAGACTGCATACGTTGTGGCTCATTGCCAAAGAGATACGGTTGGAGAAGAAATTACTGGACATAAAGCACAGTGAGGCATGCTCCACCCAGGCCACAAGGAGGTACACAATTAATTTGAGCCACCTTCTGTTAATGCAGCAAAAACACCTATTTCCACTGAAAGAAAGACTGTTTTTTTTCTGTTGTGGTTGAAGGGCACACGAGATCATAATAAATTGTTTCCAAAAGCTGTTACGTCGCATTCTGACATGATCTGAGCCAATATGGTCAGCTGATGCTATAAGACCTACAGAAAACACATGCCAGCAGATTCTGAACATGCTATAGGAGGGGGTATGCCCTTGAAATGATGAGATTTGTTCACTTTCCAGATGACTCCAGGTATGTGAAAACAATCATAAATGTTGACAAAGCTGTTATGAAGCAGCGACTGCAATTAATCTGTAGAACTGGGCAGAACGGTTGAATGCAGAATTTGTTCAAAGTGTGCTATAGCGTCATACAGATGGGATATGAATGAGCTGACGAAACATTTTTCTTGTGTAAGAGCAAATACACCTGTAGGTTCTCAAAATATTTTTTTTTACTTCCTAGATGGCCTCAACTGACGAACAAGCTGCAGCACATTATGGTGACAATTTTTTTAATTTTTTCTAAAGAAAAATAAACCTCTAGATTTTCAATATGTTGCAGGAGAGGGCTAGTTATACAAATAAGGGAAGATTTCTTTTAGACGACCTATATGTGAATATACTATCTGAAAAAAAGAAGTAATTTTTTGTAAGTGCTTGTTATTCTCAAACACATGGTTAAACAATGAATATAGATCAGCTTGATATTTTTCTGTGAAGCTAATCACAAGCAATCAGTTACAAGCATAAATAATCTGGGGCTCCTTCAAGAATGCTAATTTGTCAGAAATTTATTGTAAACTTGACTCCAAATGTGCTCCTTTCTCGAGTTCTCACCACGTCACCAGCTTTATTCTCGTTCTACATACCCTTTGGGATGGCAGAGCCGTGGTTCCCCTCTAACACCAGGCAAGGAAAGCGCACAAATGATGCATATGTAGATGTCAGAAGGAAGCTCGTAAGGGACAACTTCATATTTCGGCACAGTTGAATGTGCCCCCATTGTTCAAGAAAACAAAATGATGAGTTACATTCGATATATGCATCGTCTAAAAAAATCACAAAATGTTTTTCAGTGATATTTAACAGAGTCAAGCTACATGTCTGGCTGGTTTTGGCTGGAATAGCCCAGGTTGACAGTTACACAAGCTGATGTATGTCAGCACTGAAAATATAAAGGAAAAATGGCAATTTAAAATGCCTCACTCAACTTACTACTTTTCATAGCTTACACCTCGACAGGTGTTTTTTTATCCTAAAATGGTTTCATTGCCAAAATCAACGAGAATGACCGTCATCACATTAACAAGTTTCAACTGTATACCGAGTAATAACAAACATTGCTTACTTTTTCTGCAATCAAGATGTAAATTACATCGTTGAGTTGCAGGCTTCAGTGAAAAATCACTGCTTGTGATGTCACTGCTGAGTGAGTACGGCACTGCTAGTGACGCAACATGTGATTCCAGTGTCTTTCACCCCACCCCACGTTATTTCATGAGCAGTTGGCATCAGAATCAATCAGCTTCCATGATGCACTTATGAACGGTAATTTCATGTGTGCCGATAAACGTACTGCAGTGCTAATTTACAATGTAGTTTGTGGCTGTGGAGCACACTCATATTCAGTATGCCATGTGAACTAGGGGAGCATTTTCTGGCATAAACATTAGATGAGTGAAGACCCCCCAAAAATGTAACCACTGTTTACGTGCATTTAACAACCTGCATTTTTATTGCTGAGAGGCTCTCTTCGTAGCAAGAGGGAAAGGGTGCTGGCAATGTGGCACATGTTCATAAGATGTAGAACCAGAGACACAGAAAAAAATTATACAGATAAAATGGTTAAAAAGCAAATGAGCTGGTGGCTAAGATCCATGACGAAAAACCCGAGACTGGGAAAAAGGACGAAAAACAGACGACACAACACAAAGTCTCAAACACAGCTAAAGTTTAATCGACAACCGCACACTTTTAACAACATCAGGTGGGGGAGGAGGGACAGTGCAAAATGCTCGCCAATGCAGGGCCGAAGGTCACAGACGCTTTGCTGACACAGTTCCCAGCCCCCAAAATTGACAACGTTTCTCTCAAAAGCCTCCGACTGAGGCACTGTCTCGGGTTTTTCGTCACAGAAAAAAATTGACAGCATACCATGATCTCAACCATGTCATTGTGTCCGTCTTTCTGTCTCCTGTTCTGCATTTGTTAATCTTTTTGTGTAGTTGCTGGATTTTAGCCCAACAGCAGGGGTCAGCAATTAGAGCACATCCAGAACATACAAGGCATACATTTCCTCATTCTCCCCATTCCTCATTCAAGTAACGTTGAAGAAGTAACCATGCGAAGAAACAATACAACAGTGAAGCTGGCTTCAGTACACTACAACATGTAACAATATACAGTATGCCTCAGTGTTTCCCAAACCGTGTGTCAGGAGTCAGGACCCCCATTGAGGCCGCGATAGCCCAAACGGGGCCCAAGAGAAAGCAGATGAAGCGAGGGCAATATGCCACAAAACCAAGGAAACTATCTCTCTACGACTGCATTATATTGAAGTTGTTTTACAAAAATGCAAGTTCAGTTCAGCACACAATCAGTCGGGAAACAAGCTAACTCGCAGCAATGCTTTGAATCAAGTGTGCCGCAGTATTCCTCACTGTATCATGACAAGACCACCGCCTATTTCTTTATTTATTACGAGAACCCCAAGGGTCCGGAGGACATTACATGGGGGGTGGGAACTGGAGCGTAAGATACATTTACAGCAACTTGATAGAAACAAACAAGCAAGCAGAAAAGAACAACACAATTAGCAGTAAGTAAACAGGAAAATAAGGAAACGACGACAGTACAATCTTATATGAAAACAAGTATGAAAGTGTGAAACAGGGAGTTCGTTCACATAAGTACAGATAATTAACAAATATGATAAGGGGGAGCTGAGAAATTTCATAGCAACTGGCATACAAGCGTGGTGGTCTTGTGGGTGGAGTGAACGGGAGAGGGTGTTACAAAATACTGTATGGTAGATAATAGTTGCGAGAGGTGATGGGAGGTTGTTCCATTCGATGGCAGTTGAACAAGAGAATGATCTGGATAATGCATTGGTATTACAATGAAAGCATGTGACCTTATTCGTGTGGTGGATGCGAGGAAAAATGACGCTCGGGCGGGTGATGGGCGATTGGTGCGGTGGCAAGATGAAAAAGAACCAATGGAAGAGGGCTAACTTGGCAAGACGGCGACGATGTTCGAGTGAGTCCAGATTTAGATTTGATTTTAACGCGGTTACAAGGGATCGAATTTGTAGTCGTTGGAAATGAAACGGGCAGCCCGATTCTAGATGGCTTCTAGGGCGTCGCAGAGATACTTTTGGGGAGGGTCCCAAATAGGTAATACATATTCCAGCTTGCTTCGTACAAGAGCCGTGAAGGTTAGGAGCTTAAGATGGAGCCCGCCAACCTGAGGGTGCGTCTACAAAGCCTAGGGAGCGAGAAGTGTTAGTTATTATGTGGTTGATGTGCTCGTTCCAAGTTAGGTTGGAGGAAAGGTAGATTCCAAGATATTTGTAAGAATCTGCTTGGGTTAATGTGATATCACTTAGAGTGTAGGGGAAGGGAGGAAGACAGGAGACCCGTCTTCGAGAAAACGACAAAATGCGACACTGTGCAATGTTCAGAGGCATTTGCCGCTTATTGCACCAACGCCGGATTAGTTAAAGGTTGCTTTGTAAGGTTAGTTGGTCAGAAGGAGAGAGGATTTGCCTGTACACTACACAGTCGTCAGCAAAGAGACGAATCGTGGAAGATATGCCTGAAGGAAGGTCATTTATATAGATAAGGAAAAGGAGAGGGCCGAGGACTGAACCCTGAGGGACACCAGAAAGCACAGGTACATCTGGGGATAGGTGGTTGTTGCAAGTAACAAATAACGTACGATTAGTCAGAAATTGAGCTATCCAACGGACGACATACGGGTCGAGGTTAAGCAGATAGAGTTTGTATAGAAGCTTAGAGCGCGGCACCATATCGAAGGCCTTGCGAAAGTCTAAGAAAGCGGCGTCAGTCTGATGATTATTGTCCGCGTGGAGAAAGATGTCGTGAACAAAACTGACTACTTGAGTTTCACATGAAAAGAGGTTTCGAAACCCGTGCTGCAAGTGATAGAAGAAGCATTTTTCTTCAAGGTACTTAACTACGTTGGAGTATGTGTTCGAGAATTTTACATACTATAGAAGTGAGTGAAATGGGTCGGTAGTTATTAACGATGTAGCAGCTGCCTGATTTGTGAATAGGGACAATCTTCGCCATCTTCCAGTCCTGCGGTATGGCAGAATCTTGGAGTGACTGAGTAAATATGCAACATAGAATCTTGCTGGAAATAGATATCGTATTGTATAGAACCTTCGGGTTAATAGAGTCCGGACCAGCACTCGACGACAGCTTACGTGACTCAATGATTTTACAACTGCCATGAGTGCTGATATGAATGGGGACCATAGGTGACAAGGCGATTACTGATAATGGAGTTTGGGTGTACCCGTTATCGGTGTTGAAAACGGATGAAAACAAGGAAGCGAAAGCGTTGGCGCAGTCGCTGTCGGCGGGTGTCAGTTAGACTGATACGGTGGGATTTTGGTGGAAATAAGATTTTCCAAAATTGTTTTGGTTTATTCGTCAAGAGAGACGGGAGGTAGATGGTAAAGAACTTATGTTTCACTTCCTTGATCGAGCGCCTGCATTTCCGTTCACAGTAGTGAAATTTAGCCCATGATACGTTGTCGCCAAGACGCTTTGCTTTCCTGAATAAGCGCTTTTTCTTGGTTAGCAAGATTTTAAGACTTTTCGTGAACCAAGGATTGTGATCATAAGATTTCACTCTTATCTTTGGAACACTGTACTCGGTAAGGTAGTTTATGTTGTCACGAAAGAGGGACCAGTTATCCTCAATAGAGTGAGGCAAGGTGCCATGAAATGAATTTTCATACAGAGCTTCAAGACCCTCGTTGATGGCTTGGAAGTTAGCTCGAGCATAGTCGTATATGGTTTTATCGTTGAATTTATGAACATTTGGACTACTTGACGAGATATCTTAGAAAATGGCCTTGTGGTCACTGAGACCATCAGTGACATGCAAAGAAGTGATGCGCTCAGGAGGTTAAAACCAGGTCAAGGGTTGACTGCGTGGCATGAGTTATTCGGGTAGGATGTGGAACGACATGCGATAGATTAAGTGTAAGCCATAAATCCACAAACAGTGTCTCTTGTGAACTCCGGGAAAGATTGCCGTGGAGCAAGTCCCAATTTGTTGACCGTATATGTATCAGCGTATATTGAAGGTGTGTATTACTGTATACGTATCAGGGCAGATTTCAAGCTTCCAGAGCGCGCATAGACGGTGAGCTCAGTTGTCCCGCGACGTAACAGACGGAGAAAGACACCGGCTGTCACAAACACACAGACATCCCGAAGGCTATGCCCATCTTTGTTGATGCACCCACGAATCCACAGGAAGACTGCCGAAGCTCTCCCACTCGTATTAAGTTCCTGTAGCTTGAACTACAAACAGTTTAGTGCACACTCCACAAAACGGGAACAGCTGATTGCTGCTTTCATGGGCGCGGCCATGCGAGCGGCCATGCGAGCCGAGAAGGACCGTTCAACAGAGGAGCAATTTAAGGTAAGTTCGAACGTGGCGCCAGTCGTCGGTGCAACAATTTCCCGAGTGAACCGAGTTCGATCAGCTCAGATAACGCTTGTTTCAGTCTTTTTCTTTCTAGTAATATTTATCATTCTTTTTGATTCATTTCCAATTCTAATTCCAATTCCAGCTCAACCGCTCAGCGCGCTGACACTAATGCAACGTAGAGTCAATAAATCTTTCGCTTCCTCGCTTCCCTAAGGAGAAGAGTACTTGAAGTATATTCGTGTTGTGTGATTCCTTTTTTACCTCTCTACGTTCCAGAAACATACGGTTCCTGAGCCAAGACAATGTAGTTGCGAGCGCAGTTGACTTACAGAAGTATCCCATACAGATCCCGTACCGTGAAGACCACCACCCCAAACGTGGTTGCCACGGTTTCGGTTTTGGCCATTTGCATGTCAAAATTCAGGGATTGATATTTTAATACACGTACGCGTTTCAAAATTTTTAAACGTGGATTTTAACTAGGACAGTCTCTCATATCGGTATCTGGCTTTTGTTCAAGACGTCCTTATTAGAGTTAATTAATGAATTTAATTGATTAGTCATCCTTATTAGTCATTATAGTCTCTCTTGGAAAGATACGCGCCCGTAGAACTCAACTGTGAAAATGACGTGCTCTCGTGACTTTTTTATAAAAGTTTTTCTCCCCCAAGCTGAAACACACACACACACAAAATAAACGGGGTGCCACAAACGCATACTTCGTGGTCGTAGCCATTTTAATGGAGATTTTTTAAAATAAAACAACTATAGGACTATGTGTACATTAGTTTCGCACGTACGCGTACGCGAGTGGAGGAAAACCTTATCTGCAAGGTATTTTGGCATTCTAATTTGCATAATTCACTAAGATGTATTTTTTTTTTTTGTGTGTGTGTGTGTGTGTATGTGCGAAGCTCTTTTTCTTTCTTCGAGAAACAGAAAGAGCAGAATTGCTGGCAATCGGTTTAGTTATGAGATGAATCCTTCATCTATATGCTTCAAATTATTATCCACAGAGATGACATTTGTTTTTAGTGCACCGTTTCAGATTTTCCATTCCTAACTCGGAAGTCGGCAAGGGGGAGCGAGCCCTAACCTAACCTAACCTAACCCAACCTAACCTAACCTAACCTAACCTGAAGGAGAGCACTGCTGGACATGGAGTTAGAGATTGAGAAGTACGGGGGGGGGGGGGGGGGGGGCAGAGCCAGCACCGTGAAAACTCGAGGAGCGGTGGACTGTTACCCCTGCCCCCACATTCCGATTTATACCGAAACTAAACAGGAGCAGCTTTCCAAGCTAGGGCTTCGGAACGAACCGACAACAGTAAAAAACAATAAAAGAAAAAGAAAAAAAACAAGAAAGAAAAAAAGAGGAAGGAAGCACAAAAAAGATATATTCGCTTGAACCGCAACGGGTCAAAAAACATTGCAAACTCGTTTTTCTTGTGCCAGTCATCGGCATTTTTAGCAGCTTTTCTGAACCGTGATGTGGATTACAGGCCCAAATGATCACAAATGACCAAGCACGCATCCTTGCTGCTTAATTTTTGGTCAATTTACTTCGTTGAAGTGCAAATTGTTGCGCCTACCACTAGCGCCACATTCGCGTTCAAACTGCTCCTCTGTTGAACTGTCCTTGTCGGCTCGCATGGCCGCGCCCATGAAATCGGCATTCAGCTGTTCTCGTTTTCTGGAGTGTACACCAAACTGTTCAGAGTTCAAGGTACAGATACTTAATCGAAGTGGGAAAGCCTCGGCGGTCTTCCTGTGGATTCGTGGGTGCATCAACGAAGATGGGCATAGTTTTCGGGATGGCTGTGTGTTCGACAGCTGATATCTGTGCGTTGAACTAACTTCTATTTTTTAAAAACAACTTGAATATATTGCAGTTGTAGCGTGATAGTTTCCTTGGTTTTGTCGCATATTGCGTTCATTTCATCTGCTTTTTCTTTTCGCCAACTGGTGTAACCCCCGCTTTGACTATTGCGGCCTCCCTAAGGTTTATGTGTCAGTTTTGGAAACACTGATATTGTTACATGTGACACATTGTAGTGTACTGCAGCCAGCTTCAATGTTTGACTGATAATTTGCGGTAACTTACGGTTACTTCTTTAATATTATTAGGATTACTTTCATGTGATACTGTACCATTAAATAGGATAGGAATCCATTATGGTTCAGAATTATTTTTCCTTTGCAATGTTCCCACACTGCTTACAGCATAATGTGAGAATGAGAAAATGTATGCTACACATGTTCTCAGCATCCTCTACAGCAACTGCTCCTGGGCTTAAAATCCAGAAAATACACACGAAAAAAAAAAACTGTAGAACAGACGACACATCAAAAAGGACACGACAAAATGATTGGGACTGTGTTATGCTATACTTTTTTTTTTGTGGGTGTGTGTCTCTGGTTCTGCATTTTTGTGAACATGAGCCATGTTGCCCGCACCCTTGCCCTCTTGTCACAAAAACACCCTCAGACATAAAAATGCAGACAAAAAAGTAGAGAACTCCAACTTAACATAACAAGAGAGAACAAAGATGGGGACACAGGAAGCTTCTAGAGTCTCGGAACATACGCAGTGACCCCTCGGTTTTTAAGAAAAACCGTGGCCTTTCCCCGAACAATACTCCCATCTCCTTAAATAATGACCGGTTGTGCAATCGCTCATTCAGTTTGGCACTGATGATGTCCGTCGCATGACGGATGAAACGTCTGAGTAAACCTTGTTATTTTGTTATGTTAAGTTGGAGTTCTCTACTTTTTTTGTCTAGTTATGTCGTCTCCCGGCTTTTGGAGTACTTTTGCATAAAGATGCAGGTTGTGAGAGGCACATAAACACTGCTTACATTGCTAACCTGTCTATCACAAGACATGTGAAAGGATTGCCAAATTAAAATTCAGTGATACAAAAATGATTCTGAAATACATAATTCCAATAGAAGGGAGAGTAAACATTGGAATAACAGGTAAAGGTAAAGCACTGAAGTGTTGACATTCTTCTGATGTGTATGATATACTGCTCTATTTAACCCATGACATATACGTTGTCAAACATTAACTTCTTGCATTCAACATCAAGATGCTGTAGCGACTCGTCCATCCACTCCATCTAAGCGACTCGTCTTTACACGGACGCGTGGCACACCATTTTGGCACAAAGATTTGATATTTCTGCTTGTTGGACATATCAAGCAGCTACTGTGCCAAAATTGTGTTACCTACATGACTACATGTTTGCTGAGATATGTTACGGAAGAAATACTCCTGAAGCGATTAAAAGAAGTGCATACCAGTACATATGCCTTGCAAAGCTGTTCCAAGTGTTGAATTGGCAAAGCATTAGTCATCTCATAACAAAGTGATGAAAGAAACTAGTGAGAAATGCGAAGCCGCAAGCACTGTTGCATGGCCATGTTCACAATGGGCAATGACGCTTTTCACTTTGCGTACCGCGGACTGACTATGCTCAATGAGTGGGTTGCAGTATCTATGATTGATGTAGGCCATGGCAACTACCGATGCACTTTGCAGAGCGTGCAATGATGTCTTTTGTGAACGAGACAAACCTCAATATATTCCCACGTAATTTTGATCCTACAATTAATTGAGTTGAGGGTTTCGGGTATTTAAGTGTGCATCTTTCTTCTGATATTTAGTGGGAATCACACATTAGTTACGCATCCTCTAAGCCTCTTAAAAATATTTTCTTCTTGAAGTGGACACGGAAACTACCTTTCGCAGACAGTACACTGCTGGCATACAAAACCCTTGTACAAAGTGCCTTAGAAACGGTACAAATGACATCATACTGTCCATCATAAAAACAAATGACGTCATACTGTTCAACAGTGCCACCAATTTCGTACAGTTGAGCTACGCTCAAAGCTAGGGGGGACGAGTTCGCATCAAAAAGGCAGTCTTGAGGGGATTATGGTGGTCTTTGACAGAGCACGCGACTTTCGGTCCTACTTTTCTTTCAAGAGGAGGCAGTGAACAAGTGCCCATTCGTGGAACCCAGCCCTCCCCTTCCGATTTGTTTCGGTATCAGTCTGTCTACGAATGTCATGATGACATTTATATTCAGTTTCTTACATGCTGTCCAGGACATATATGTAGGTAGGTAGGTAGGTAGGTATGCCAAGAATTTTTTTTATTACTAACCTTTTTTTGTTGTTTGAAGCCCTCGAAAAACCATTGCACAGCACCAGAACACAAAGGCTAACCAGTTTCACCAACCTTTTCAGCATCTGAACTAAGATGAACGGTCATTAAACTATCTGCTTCACCACATCACCGATGGAAAAAAAAGAAGTGTCTGTTAAGTGTCTGTTCGAGGATTGGCAACCCTTGATATTGGTTCAGTTAACCCGAGTTGGTGAAACCGGGCCTATGGAAGTCACCGAAACATTCGTCACATCACAAACCAAAGTTTGTAAAAAGAATTGAGTGCTGGCATGAAGTTTTGGCAATTCTGAGTAGCATTTTAACTGCTGCCTATGTAGCTGCTGTATAATTACAAGTAATTCAGAAAAAGTAGTACAAAATTTGAGGGTACTCTACTCTATCTTCCTCTGCATGGTATTGAAAACTGTGATGATTCCAAGTGCTCATCGTCTTGGCCCAGATTCTGTAGCAGATTTATCAGCCATTTGTGTTCCTATTTGTGGTACTGTGGCAAACTAGTCACTCCACCCACATACCAGCATTCCTAGGTTACACATACCATGTGGTTGATATACGAAGAGGGGAGTCAAGTCTTGTAGATCGCATAAACAAAATACAGAAACCGACACTCAAGATTTTTGTTTAAGTTTAATTTGTACAAGGTTTCGCATGGAGGTCCACGCTTCCTTAGGTCCTACCTGAGGAAGTGTCGGTTTCTGTATTTTGTCTGTATCATGTAGTTATAAGAGTGGTTTAAACCACCTCACAGAAGTTGCAGATGCTGTTCATCAACTTTATTTTGAGATGGACAGAGTTTCATTGCCTGGGGCGGTACTCTACCCCATCGCTGCTTGTGGTGTGAGGAAGGAAATAATGTCCCATGGAGTCCAAAATTGCCAAAAGAGCTTCGAGAGCAGGCATTTGTGGGCTCGATTTAGCTATAGGCCAAGAAATTTTAGAGAGATGGGCAGGAGTTCAGATTATTGAGATCTGAAAATGGCAGTTTGGAAAGCTCAGTAGTGTGGGCAATGACAAAGAATATACTCTGGATCTTCTACAGCACTGCATTGACAGCACCTGAGAGAGTCAACTTGCCTCATGTGGTAACACTGAGCTGTAAATGCCCCATTGAGTCACAGTGCACCACATTGGCGAGAAGTGTTTTGTGGCATACTTCACTAATACATACACCGCATGGGGGGCCAGGGTAATCTGAAAACAAATACAACAACTATTAATATCGTATACATAAAAACGATATGCCACTGGAACTCTATATCCTGAAAGAGAAC
The DNA here is from genome assembly GCF_037126465.1 of Ornithodoros turicata. Taxonomy (NCBI): domain Eukaryota; kingdom Metazoa; phylum Arthropoda; class Arachnida; order Ixodida; family Argasidae; genus Ornithodoros; species Ornithodoros turicata. Next base: position 37,530,388 of record NC_088204.1, read on the forward strand.
ATTCACTTATACATACGATGCATAGGGGGGCCAGGGTAATCTGAAAAACGAATACAACAACATCACTTTGCCTCTTTGGCTTTGGCAAGCGTGACTTTGCCTCCACAAGCATAACTATGACATAATTGCTTTGTGCCGTGATATAGGGTACTATGACTGTGTTCGCAGTACCATTTAAGACGTTGGCACCTATAGGGCTAGATTGTAGCCCCCTATAGTGTGCAGATATTCTGATGCCTGCAGAGCTGTAAGCTGTCCTTCCGGGTGAAAGAAAGCTTGAAGACTGCATACGTTGTGGCTCATTGCCAAAGAGATACGGTTGGAGAAGAAATTACTGGACATAAAGCACAGTGAGGCATGCTCCACCCAGGCCACAAGGAGGTACACAATTAATTTGAGCCACCTTCTGTTAATGCAGCAAAAACACCTATTTCCACTGAAAGAAAGACTGTTTTTTTTCTGTTGTGGTTGAAGGGCACACGAGATCATAATAAATTGTTTCCAAAAGCTGTTACGTCGCATTCTGACATGATCTGAGCCAATATGGTCAGCTGATGCTATAAGACCTACAGAAAACACATGCCAGCAGATTCTGAACATGCTATAGGAGAGGGTATGCCCTTGAAATGATGAGATTTGTTCACTTTCCAGATGACTCCAGGTATGTGAAAACAATCATAAATGTTGACAAAGCTGTTATGAAGCAGCGACTGCAATTAATCTGTAGAACTGGGCAGAACGGTTGAATGCAGAATTTGTTCAAAGTGTGCTATAGCGTCATACAGATGGGATATGAATGAGCTGACGAAACATTTTTCTTGTGTAAGAGCAAATACACCTGTAGGTTCTCAAAATATTTTTTTTTTGCTTCCTAGATGGCCTCAACTGACGAACAAGCTGCAGCACATTATGGTGACAATTTAGCAGCACAAATACAACAACTATTAATATCGTCTACATAAAAACGATATGCCACTGGAACTCTATATCCTGAAAGAGAACATTCACTTATACATACGATGCATAGGGGGGCCAGGGTAATCTGAAAAACAAATACAACAACTATTCATATCATCATCTACATAAAATGATATGCCATTGGAACACTATATCCTGAAAGAGAGCATTCACTAATACATACACTGCATAGGGGGGCCAGGGTAGTCTGAAAACAAAGACAACAACTATTAATATCAAGCGTGGTAACGAGACCTATAACTATACTCACTGTCAGGTGGTGGTATCCAGTGAGTATCTAAAAAGATATTTGCAATTAAGATCAAACATGGAAACAGGATCTATAACTATACTCACTTTCCGGTGGTGGCACCCGGTGATGGGATCACTCTGGTTTACACTTCGCAAAATAAACTTCGAGAATAAACTCCTCGAAATAAATCACGAAAAAATCCACGGTGTAAAGATAAAGCCGTAAAAATCAACTTTTGCGATACAAACGCTTCAGATTCGAACTTTCAAAATAAATCGTCCCTGATTGGTCGACAGGCACGGCAGCCTCACAGCAGCGAAGGCTTTTGGCTCCCGCGTCTCAAAATAGTTCGCCGCAGGGTGAGGCGTGAGGCCTTTTGCGGTGGGCTGGGAACGAGAGTGCCGAGTCTGGACGAATCGTTTACTGTATTCTCCGCCGGCTATCAGGATTCTGTTGACACTGCTGTTAATGATTTGCTCTGCTGCTCGCCTGTCAAATTTGAGTATGTCGATCTCTGAATTCGTGTGGTGTCACCGAATGAGTTCCCGGTGTTGGTCCCAGCCGTCCCAGCTATGGTGGACACCTGCTATATTATGAACATTGTCGCGAACATCGCCATTCTCCTGCAGCTGCCTTGGTTGTGAAGTCGTAGAGTTGAAAAGTGACGATCGACGAAAAAGCCTGATTCCGATACCGTGTGGATGTGTTGTGTTTATCCGTCTGTATGTGTTTGTGTGTGTTCCAGCCTCAGAACCGTAGAATCGTGAAATCGGAACCTGCCTGTGGTTTTCCTTGTGAGCCTACGTTCTGATTAACGCACGGAACAGGTACTCGACAGACTCTCGAAATGCATTTCTGCAAATAAGCTGCATATGAATGTGAAGAAATTGTGTGTTTGTTTGCAAGAAAAAACTATTTTCTCTCGAATGAATAACTTGAGTCAGCAGAGGTCCTAATTTTTTTGTAACCAGCATACGGTAATCTCAAAGTGTAACGAAAAAAGATTCAATTTCAGGAACATGCACATTGATTCGCGCACCTCCCTAGACAACGATTCGCCATGCAAAAGCTGCAAAAGATGTATCTAGACATAATACTTCAAGCACTTTGTTTTCACTGGTCTTTGAATACACTGGAATCGAAGAATGCCATTTTCAAGGTCTTAAAAACCATGAAATTTTCTCACAGGAATTTTTGCATCTTTTTTATTCGCGTGGACATACAGTGTAAATTCTGGTTTTCAGATATCGGAACTGAAGAAAACTAAGAGCAATGAAGTAACTGAAATCAGAAGTGTGAAAAATGAATGGCACCCTCTGTTGTATTTGTTTGCCTTCCTTTCTCTCCTATGATCTTCGCATTCAGAAATCCCCAAGTACGTTTATTAGCAGTCACTCTTTATGCCAAGAAGAGGTCTAAAATTTACGGTACCAGCTACTTCATTGTATGGTACCCTTGCACCCATTTTTACAGCTTATAAATATTGTGCTGAAATACGAAATCGCTGTAAAACTTGCATCCTGTACGACATTACATTAAATGTGCTGCTTGCAGTTCTGCAGCGTTGTTTCTTCCTCACGTTCAAGTGAAAAGGCAAAAAGAACGTTCCGGGACTTACTCTCACACAGCCATTATTTCGGGGCCATGTCCTCGCACTAAATGGTCACGAGCATACTTTGGAAAACTATAGCGGCACATAGGGAAACCGACATTGCATTTGCACCGACCTTCTGTTTCTAATAATTAAACGAGACCTAATTAGTACATTCGCTTCGGATGTAGAACATGTTGTCATCCTTTATAACTGCAAAAATATTATTTCTCTAAGAATAAAAAATCAGTTCATGGACATGCTATATGCACCGCACCTACTAGAAATTAACCAGTGCTTGCTGAAAATATACTGGTATTTGTGTTTTATGTGATGTATGGCCCACATTTTCTTTTTGACCAGCTATGCCAGTGTGAGATCTCCTACGCCAGACTAGCTAATTCCTCCTCTTTGTCCTCTATGTGGTCACATATATGTTACGCTACAAGGAAGCTACCTGATACCACAGTACCAAACAGGTGAATTTACATGAAGACAATCACATAGCAGAGTGAATAACAACCACCATTATTGACTTAGTTTGCTTGGTCGATGACAATTGAAGGTGGCATATTTCTTTCCTCAGATTTTTTTTATTGGTTTGTTCCAGCTAAAAACAGAAGCCGTACACTGAGCAGCAGGGCATAATAAAACCCTCCATAAGCATCACTTTGCCTCTTTGGCTTTGGCAAGCGTGACTTTGCCTCCACAAGCATAACTTTGACATAATTGCTTTGTGCCGTGATATAGGGTACTATGACTGTGTTCGCAGTACCATTTAAGACGTTGGCACCTATAGGGCTAGATTGTAGCCCCCTATAGTGTGCAGATATTCTGATGCCTGCAGAGCTGTAAGCTGTTCTTCCGGGTGAAAGAAAGCTTGAAGACTGCATACGTTGTGGCTCATTGCCAAAGAGATACGGTTGGAGAAGAAATTACTGGACATAAAGCACAGTGAGGCATGCTCCACCCAGGCCACAAGGAGGTACACAATTAATTTGAGCCACCTTCTGTTAATGCAGCAAAAACACCTATTTCCACTGAAAGAAAGACTGTTTTTTTTCTGTTGTGGTTGAAGGGCACACGAGATCATAATAAATTGTTTCCAAAAGCTGTTACGTCGCATTCTGACATGATCTGAGCCAATATGGTCAGCTGATGCTATAAGACCTACAGAAAACACATGCCAGCAGATTCTGAACATGCTATAGGAGGGGGTATGCCCTTGAAATGATGAGATTTGTTCACTTTCCAGATGACTCCAGGTATGTGAAAACAATCATAAATGTTGACAAAGCTGTTATGAAGCAGCGACTGCAATTAATCTGTAGAACTGGGCAGAACGGTTGAATGCAGAATTTGTTCAAAGTGTGCTATAGCGTCATACAGATGGGATATGAATGAGCTGACGAAACATTTTTCTTGTGTAAGAGCAAATACACCTGTAGGTTCTCAAAATATTTTTTTTTACTTCCTAGATGGCCTCAACTGACGAACAAGCTGCAGCACATTATGGTGACAATTTTTTTAATTTTTTCTAAAGAAAAATAAACCTCTAGATTTTCAATATGTTGCAGGAGAGGGCTAGTTATACAAATAAGGGAAGATTTCTTTTAGACGACCTATATGTGAATCATGGAGGTAAGAAACTAAGGAGATGCCCTAAGCGCCTCTCCCAATGCAAGCGAGCGTGCTGTGACCCGCGCATGGCATTGTGGTTAGTTGCCCACACACGTGACCCATAAACGTCACGGCAAGACGTCATAAAACATGGCGTCGTCCATGTCCGCGACGTATCTTACCTGAATACAGAAACGATCTGCTGCCGAATTACTTGTTTCCGCTTTCATAACATCTTTGGAGTTAGAAGTTATCACACCGGTTGAAGCACAAGATAGATCATCTCAGTGTGGAAGCAATGGATCACTAAATCGCTAGAAGACGTACGTACGTCATCGTGACATTGCCTGGCTTCTCTTCTGTTTTGCTAAACTTTTGCTGTGATTTATCACGCGGCAAATGTTGAAACAACCCATAACCTTCAAAGTATTGTGCGAATGGACTCCTTGAAGGTAAGACTTTGTTGAAGATGAGGTTTGCTAAACTTCCAAGCCTCCGCGCAGACCGCCATAACGCCGAAACATGTGGGGATCACGTGACCGGGCAACTAGATGGGCGTGGTATTGCCAGGAGCGACCGCTAGAGGGGTCCCACGGCCCTCCGATCTTATAGCCCTCTCCTTAGTTTCTTACCTCCATGATGTGAATATACTATCTGAAAAAAAGAAGTAATTTTTTGTAAGTGCTTGTTATTCTCAAACACATGGTTAAACAATGAATATAGATCAGCTTGATATTTTTCTGTGAAGCTAATCACAAGCAATCAGTTACAAGCATAAATAATCTGGGGCTCCTTCAAGAATGCTAATTTGTCAGAAATTTATTGTAAACTTGACTCCAAATGTGCTCCTTTCTCGAGTTCTCACCACGTCACCAGCTTTATTCTCGTTCTACATACCCTTTGGGATGGCAGAGCCGTGGTTCCCCTCTAACACCAGGCAAGGAAAGCGCACAAATGATGCATATGTAGATGTCAGAAGGAAGCTCGTAAGGGACAACTTCATATTTCGGCACAGTTGAATGTGCCCCCATTGTTCAAGAAAACAAAATGATGAGTTACATTCGATATATGCATCGTCTAAAAAAATCACAAAATTTTTTTCAGTGATATTTAACAGAGTCAAGCTACATGTCTGGCTGGTTTTGGCTGGAATAGCCCAGGTTGACAGTTACACAAGCTGATGTATGTCAGCACTGAAAATATAAAGGAAAAATGGCAATTTAAAATGCCTCACTCAACTTACTACTTTTCATAGCTTACACCTCGACAGGTGTTTTTTTATCCTAAAATGGTTTCATTGCCAAAATCAACGAGAATGACCGTCATCACATTAACAAGTTTCAACTGTATACCGAGTAATAACAAACATTGCTTACTTTTTCTGCAATCAAGATGTAAATTACATCGTTGAGTTGCAGGCTTCAGTGAAAAATCACTGCTTGTGATGTCACTGCTGAGTGAGTACGGCACTGCTAGTGACGCAACATGTGATTCCAGTGTCTTTCACCCCACCCCACGTTATTTCATGAGCAGTTGGCATCAGAATCAATCAGCTTCCATGATGCACTTATGAACGGTAATTTCATGTGTGCCGATAAACGTACTGCAGTGCTAATTTACAATGTAGTTTGTGGCTGTGGAGCACACTCATATTCAGTATGCCATGTGAACTAGGGGAGCATTTTCTGGCATAAACATTAGATGAGTGAAGACCCCCCAAAAATGTAACCACTGTTTACGTGCATTTAACAACCTGCATTTTTATTGCTGAGAGGCTCTCTTCGTAGCAAGAGGGAAAGGGTGCTGGCAATGTGGCACATGTTCATAAGATGTAGAACCAGAGACACAGAAAAAAATTATACAGATAAAATGGTTAAAAAGCAAATGAGCTGGTGGCTAAGATCCATGACGAAAAACCCGAGACTGGGAAAAAGGACGAAAAACAGACGACACAACACAAAGTCTCAAACACAGCTAAAGTTTAATCGACAACCGCACACTTTTAACAACATCAGGTGGGGGAGGAGGGACAGTGCAAAATGCTCGCCAATGCAGGGCCGAAGGTCACAGACGCTTTGCTGACACAGTTCCCAGCCCCCAAAATTGACAACGTTTCTCTCAAAAGCCTCCGACTGAGGCACTGTCTCGGGTTTTTCGTCACAGAAAAAAATTGACAGCATACCATGATCTCAACCATGTCATTGTGTCCGTCTTTCTGTCTCCTGTTCTGCATTTGTTAATCTTTTTGTGTAGTTGCTGGATTTTAGCCCAACAGCAGGGGTCAGCAATTAGAGCACATCCAGAACATACAAGGCATACATTTCCTCATTCTCCCCATTCCTCATTCAAGTAACGTTGAAGAAGTAACCATGCGAAGAAACAATACAACAGTGAAGCTGGCTTCAGTACACTACAACATGTAACAATATACAGTATGCCTCAGTGTTTTCCAAACCGTGTGTCAGGAGTCAGGACCCCCATTGAGGCCGCGATAGCCCAAACGGGGCCCAAGAGAAAGCAGATGAAGTGAGGGCAATATGCCACAAAACCAAGGAAACTATCTCTCTACGACTGCATTATATTGAAGTTGTTTTACAAAAATGCAAGTTCAGTTCAGCACACAATCAGTCGGGAAACAAGCTAACTCGCAGCAATGCTTTGAATCAAGTGTGCCGCAGTATTCCTCACTGTATCATGACAAGACCACCGCCTATTTCTTTATTTATTACGAGAACCCCAAGGGTCCGGAGGACATTACATGGGGGGTGGGAACTGGAGCGTAAGATACATTTACAGCAACTTGATAGAAACAAACAAGCAAGCAGAAAAGAACAACACAATTAGCAGTAAGTAAACAGGAAAATAAGGAAACGACGACAGTACAATCTTATATGAAAACAAGTATGAAAGTGTGAAACAGGGAGTTCGTTCACATAAGTACAGATAATTAACAAATATGATAAGGGGGAGCTGAGAAATTTCATAGCAACTGGCATACAAGCGTGGTGGTCTTGTGGGTGGAGTGAACGGGAGAGGGTGTTACAAAATACTGTATGGTAGATAATAGTTGCGAGAGGTGATGGGAGGTTGTTCCATTCGATGGCAGTTGAACAAGAGAATGATCTGGATAATGCATTGGTATTACAATGAAAGCATGTGACCTTATTCGTGTGGTGGATGCGAGGAAAAATGACGCTCGGGCGGGTGATGGGCGATTGGTGCGGTGGCAAGATGAAAAAGAACCAATGGAAGAGGGCTAACTTGGCAAGACGGCGACGATGTTCGAGTGAGTCCAGATTTAGATTTGATTTTAACGCGGTTACAAGGGATCGAATTTGTAGTCGTTGGAAATGAAACGGGCAGCCCGATTCTAGATGGCTTCTAGGGCGTCGCAGAGATACTTTTGGGGAGGGTCCCAAATAGGTAATACATATTCCAGCTTGCTTCGTACAAGAGCCGTGAAGGTTAGGAGCTTAAGATGGAGCCCGCCAACCTGAGGGTGCGTCTACAAAGCCTAGGGAGCGAGAAGTGTTAGTTATTATGTGGTTGATGTGCTCGTTCCAAGTTAGGTTGGAGGAAAGGTAGATTCCAAGATATTTGTAAGAATCTGCTTGGGTTAATGTGATATCACTTAGAGTGTAGGGGAAGGGAGGAAGACAGGAGACCCGTCTTCGAGAAAACGACAAAATGCGACACTGTGCAATGTTCAGAGGCATTTGCCGCTTATTGCACCAACGCCGGATTAGTTAAAGGTTGCTTTGTAAGGTTAGTTGGTCAGAAGGAGAGAGGATTTGCCTGTACACTACACAGTCGTCAGCAAAGAGACGAATCGTGGAAGATATGCCTGAAGGAAGGTCATTTATATAGATAAGGAAAAGGAGAGGGCCGAGGACTGAACCCTGAGGGACACCAGAAAGCACAGGTACATCTGGGGATAGGTGGTTGTTGCAAGTAACAAATAACGTACGATTAGTCAGAAATTGAGCTATCCAACGGACGACATACGGGTCGAGGTTAAGCAGATAGAGTTTGTATAGAAGCTTAGAGCGCGGCACCATATCGAAGGCCTTGCGAAAGTCTAAGAAAGCGGCGTCAGTCTGATGATTATTGTCCGCGTGGAGAAAGATGTCGTGAACAAAACTGACTACTTGAGTTTCACATGAAAAGAGGTTTCGAAACCCGTGCTGCAAGTGATAGAAGAAGCATTTTTCTTCAAGGTACTTAACTACGTTGGAGTATGTGTTCGAGAATTTTACATACTATAGAAGTGAGTGAAATGGGTCGGTAGTTATTAACGATGTAGCAGCTGCCTGATTTGTGAATAGGGACAATCTTCGCCATCTTCCAGTCCTGCGGTATGCCAGAATCTTGGAGTGACTGAGTAAATATGCAACATAGAATCTTGCTGGAAATAGATATCGTATTGTATAGAACCTTCGGGTTAATAGAGTCCGGACCAGCACTCGACGACAGCTTACGTGACTCAATGATTTTACAACTGCCATGAGTGCTGATATGAATGGGGACCATAGGTGACAAGGCGATTACTGATAATGGAGTTTGGGTGTACCCGTTATCGGTGTTGAAAACGGATGAAAACAAGGAAGCGAAAGCGTTGGCGCAGTCGCTGTCGGCGGGTGTCAGTTAGACTGATACGGTGGGATTTTGGTGGAAATAAGATTTTCCAAAATTGTTTTGGTTTATTCGTCAAGAGAGACGGGAGGTAGATGGTAAAGAACTTATGTTTCACTTCCTTGATCGAGCGCCTGCATTTCCGTTCACAGTAGTGAAATTTAGCCCATGATACGTTGTCGCCAAGACGCTTTGCTTTCCTGAATAAGCGCTTTTTCTTGGTTAGCAAGATTTTAAGACTTTTCGTGAACCAAGGATTGTGATCATAAGATTTCACTCTTATCTTTGGAACACTGTACTCGGTAAGGTAGTTTATGTTGTCACGAAAGAGGGACCAGTTATCCTCAATAGAGTGAGGCAAGGTGCCATGAAATGAATTTTCATACAGAGCTTCAAGACCCTCGTTGATGGCTTGGAAGTTAGCTCGAGCATAGTCGTATATGGTTTTATCGTTGAATTTATGAACATTTGGACTACTTGACGAGATATCTTAGAAAATGGCCTTGTGGTCACTGAGACCATCAGTGACATGCAAAGAAGTGATGCGCTCAGGAGGTTAAAACCAGGTCAAGGGTTGACTGCGTGGCATGAGTTATTCGGGTAGGATGTGGAACGACATGCGATAGATTAAGTGTAAGCCATAAATCCACAAACAGTGTCTCTTGTGAACTCCGGGAAAGATTGCCGTGGAGCAAGTCCCAATTTGTTGACCGTATATGTATCAGCGTATATTGAAGGTGTGTATTACTGTATACGTATCAGGGCAGATTTCAAGCTTCCAGAGCGCGCATAGACGGTGAGCTCAGTTGTCCCGCGACGTAACAGACGGAGAAAGACACCGGCTGTCACAAACACACAGACATCCCGAAGGCTATGCCCATCTTTGTTGATGCACCCACGAATCCACAGGAAGACTGCCGAAGCTCTCCCACTCGTATTAAGTTCCTGTAGCTTGAACTACAAACAGTTTAGTGCACACTCCACAAAACGGGAACAGCTGATTGCTGCTTTCATGGGCGCGGCCATGCGAGCGGCCATGCGAGCCGAGAAGGACCGTTCAACAGAGGAGCAATTTAAGGTAAGTTCGAACGTGGCGCCAGTCGTCGGTGCAACAATTTCCCGAGTGAACCGAGTTCGATCAGCTCAGATAACGCTTGTTTCAGTCTTTTTCTTTCTAGTAATATTTATCATTCTTTTTGATTCATTTCCAATTCTAATTCCAATTCCAGCTCAACCGCTCAGCGCGCTGACACTAATGCAACGTAGAGTCAATAAATCTTTCGCTTCCTCGCTTCCCTAAGGAGAAGAGTACTTGAAGTATATTCGTGTTGTGTGATTCCTTTTTTACCTCTCTACGTTCCAGAAACATACGGTTCCTGAGCCAAGACAATGTAGTTGCGAGCGCAGTTGACTTACAGAAGTATCCCATACAGATCCCGTACCGTGAAGACCACCACCCCAAACGTGGTTGCCACGGTTTCGGTTTTGGCCATTTGCATGTCAAAATTCAGGGATTGATATTTTAATACACGTACGCGTTTCAAAATTTTTAAACGTGGATTTTAACTAGGACAGTCTCTCATATCGGTATCTGGCTTTTGTTCAAGACGTCCTTATTAGAGTTAATTAATGAATTTAATTGATTAGTCATCCTTATTAGTCATTATAGTCTCTCTTGGAAAGATACGCGCCCGTAGAACTCAACTGTGAAAATGACGTGCTCTCGTGACTTTTTTATAAAAGTTTTTCTCCCCCAAGCTGAAACACACACACACACAAAATAAACGGGGTGCCACAAACGCATACTTCGTGGTCGTAGCCATTTTAATGGAGATTTTTTAAAATAAAACAACTATAGGACTATGTGTACATTAGTTTCGCACGTACGCGTACGCGAGTGGAGGAAAACCTTATCTGCAAGGTATTTTGGCATTCTAATTTGCATAATTCACTAAGATGTATTTTTATTTTTTTTTTTGTGTGTGTGTGTGTGTGTATGTGCGAAGCTCTTTTTCTTTCTTCGAGAAACAGAAAGAGCAGAATTGCTGGCAATCGGTTTAGTTATGAGATGAATCCTTCATCTATATGCTTCAAATTATTATCCACAGAGATGACATTTGTTTTTAGTGCACCGTTTCAGATTTTCCATTCCTAACTCGGAAGTCGGCAAGGGGGGGCGAGCCCTAACCTAACCTAACCTAACCCAACCTAACCTAACCTAACCTAACCTGAAGGAGAGCACTGCTGGACATGGAGTTAGAGATTGAGAAGTACGGGGGGGGGGGGGGGGCAGAGCCAGCACCGTGAAAACTCGAGGAGCGGTGGACTGTTACCCCTGCCCCCACATTCCGATTTATACCGAAACTAAACAGGAGCAGCTTTCCAAGCTAGGGCTTCGGAACGAACCGACAACAGTAAAAAACAATAAAAGAAAAAGAAAAAAAACAAGAAAGAAAAAAAGAGGAAGGAAGCACAAAAAAGATATATTCGCTTGAACCGCAACGGGTCAAAAAACATTGCAAACTCGTTTTTCTTGTGCCAGTCATCGGCATTTTTAGCAGCTTTTCTGAACCGTGATGTGGATTACAGGCCCAAATGATCACAAATGACCAAGCACGCATCCTTGCTGCTTAATTTTTGGTCAATTTACTTCGTTGAAGTGCAAATTGTTGCGCCTACCACTAGCGCCACATTCGCGTTCAAATTGCTCCTCTGTTGAACTGTCCTTGTCGGCTCGCATGGCCGCGCCCATGAAATCGGCATTCAGCTGTTCTCGTTTTCTGGAGTGTACACCAAACTGTTCAGAGTTCAAGGTACAGATACTTAATCGAAGTGGGAAAGCCTCGGCGGTCTTCCTGTGGATTCGTGGGTGCATCAACGAAGATGGGCATAGTTTTCGGGATGGCTGTGTGTTCGACAGCTGATATCTGTGCGTTGAACTAACTTCTATTTTTTAAAAACAACTTGAATATATTGCAGTTGTAGCGTGATAGTTTCCTTGGTTTTGTCGCATATTGCGTTCATTTCATCTGCTTTTTCTTTTCGCCAACTGGTGTAACCCCCGCTTTGACTATTGCGGCCTCCCTAAGGTTTATGTGTCAGTTTTGGAAACACTGATATTGTTACATGTGACACATTGTAGTGTACTGCAGCCAGCTTCAATGTTTGACTGATAATTTGCGGTAACTTACGGTTACTTCTTTAATATTATTAGGATTACTTTCATGTGATACTGTACCATTAAATAGGATAGGAATCCATTATGGTTCAGAATTATTTTTCCTTTGCAATGTTCCCACACTGCTTACAGCATAATGTGAGAATGAGAAAATGTATGCTACACATGTTCTCAGCATCCTCTACAGCAACTGCTCCTGGGCTTAAAATCCAGAAACTACACACGAAAAAAAAAACTGTAGAACAGACGACACATCAAAAAGGACACGACAAAATGATTGGGACTGTGTTATGCTATACTTTTTTTTTTTGTGGGTGTGTGTCTCTGGTTCTGCATTTTTGTGAACATGAGCCATGTTGCCGGCACCCTTGCCCTCTTGTCACAAAAACACCCTCAGACATAAAAATGCAGACAAAAAAGTAGAGAACTCCAACTTAACATAACAAGAGAGAACAAAGATGGGGACACAGGAAGCTTCTAGAGTCTCGGAACATACGCAGTGACCCCTCGGTTTTTAAGAAAAACCGTGGCCTTTCCCCGAACAATACTCCCATCTCCTTAAATAATGACCGGTTGTGCAATCGCTCATTCAGTTTGGCACTGATGATGTCCGTCGCATGACGGATGAAACGTCTGAGTAAACCTTGTTATTTTGTTATGTTAAGTTGGAGTTCTCTACTTTTTTTGTCTAGTTATGTCGTCTCCCGGCTTTTGGAGTACTTTTGCATAAAGATGCAGGTTGTGAGAGGCACATAAACACTGCTTACATTGCTAACCTGTCTATCACAAGACATGTGAAAGGATTGCCAAATTAAAATTCAGTGATACAAAAATGATTCTGAAATACATAATTCCAATAGAAGGGAGAGTAAACATTGGAATAACAGGTAAAGGTAAAGCACTGAAGTGTTGACATTCTTCTGATGTGTATGATATACTGCTCTATTTAACCCATGACATATACGTTGTCAAACATTAACTTCTTGCATTCAACATCAAGATGCTGTAGCGACTCGTCCATCCACTCCATCTAAGCGACTCGTCTTTACACGGACGCGTGGCACACCATTTTGGCACAAAGATTTGATATCTCTGCTTGTTGGACATATCAAGCAACTACTGTGCCAAAATTGTGTTACCTACATGACATACTGCTTTGCTGAGATATGTTACGGAAGAAATACTCCTGAAGCGATTAAAAGAAGTGCATACCAGTACATATGCCTTGCAAAGCTGTTCCAAGTGTTGAATTGGCAAAGCATTAGTCATCTCATAACAAAGTGATGAAAGAAACTAGTGAGAAATGCGAAGCCGCAAGCACTGTTGCATGGCCATGTTCACAATGGGCAATGACGCTTTTCACTTTGCGTACCGCGGACTGACTATGCTCAATGAGTGGGTTGCAGTATCTATGATTGATGTAGGCCATGGCAACTACCGATGCACTTTGCAGAGCGTGCAATGATGTCTTTTGTGAACGAGACAAACCTCAATATATTCCCACGTAATTTTGATCCTACAATTAATTGAGTTGAGGGTTTCGGGTATTTAAGTGTGCACCTTTCTTCTGATATTTAGTGGGAATCACACATTAGTTACGCATCCTCTAAGCCTCTTAAAAATATTTTCTTCTTGAAGTGGACACGGAAACTACCTTTCGCAGACAGTACACTGCTGGCATACAAAACCCTTGTACAAAGTGCCTTAGAAACGGTACAAATGACATCATACTGTCCATCATAAAAACAAATGACGTCATACTGTTCAACAGTGCCACCAATTTCGTACAGTTGAGCTACGCTCAAAGCTAGGGGGGACGAGTTCGCATCAAAAAGGCAGTCTTGAGGGGATTATGGTGGTCTTTGACAGAGCACGCGACTTTCGGTCCTACTTTTCTTTCAAGAGGAGGCAGTGAACAAGTGCCCATTCGTGGAACCCAGCCCTCCCCTTCCGATTTGTTTCGGTATCAGTCTGTCTACGAATGTCATGATGACATTTATATTCAGTTTCTTACATGCTGTCCAGGACATATATGTAGGTAGGTAGGTAGGTAGGTATGCCAAGAATTTTTTTTATTACTAACCTTTTTTTGTTGTTTGAAGCCCTCGAAAAACCATTGCACAGCACCAGAACACAAAGGCTAACCAGTTTCACCAACCTTTTCAGCATCTGAACTAAGATGAACGGTCATTAAACTATCTGCTTCACCACATCACCGATGGAAAAAAAAGAAGTGTCTGTTAAGTGTCTGTTCGAGGATTGGCAACCCTTGATATTGGTTCAGTTAACCCGAGTTGGTGAAACCGGGCCTATGGAAGTCACCGAAACATTCGTCACATCACAAACCAAAGTTTGTAAAAAGAATTGAGTGCTGGCATGAAGTTTTGGCAATTCTGAGTAGCATTTTAACTGCTGCCTATGTAGCTGCTGTATAATTACAAGTAATTCAGAAAAAGTAGTACAAAATTTGAGGGTACTCTACTCTATCTTCCTCTGCATGGTATTGAAAACTGTGATGATTCCAAGTGCTCATCGTCTTGGCCCAGATTCTGTAGCAGATTTATCAGCCATTTGTGTTCCTATTTGTGGTACTGTGGCAAACTAGTCACTCCACCCACATACCAGCATTCCTAGGTTACACATACCATGTGGTTGATATACGAAGAGGGGAGTCAAGTCCTGTAGATCGCATAAACAAAATACAGAAACCGACACTCAAGATTTTTGTTTAAGTTTAATTTGTACAAGGTTTCGCATGGAGGTCCACGCTTCCTTAGGTCCTACCTGAGGAAGTGTCGGTTTCTGTATTTTGTCTGTATCATGTAGTTATAAGAGTGGTTTAAACCACCTCACAGAAGTTGCAGATGCTGTTCATCAACTTTATTTTGAGATGGACAGAGTTTCATTGCCTGGGGCGGTACTCTACCCCATCGCTGCTTGTGGTGTGAGGAAGGAAATAATGTCCCATGGAGTCCAAAATTGCCAAAAGAGCTTCGAGAGCAGGCATTTGTGGGCTCGATTTAGCTATAGGCCAAGAAATTTTAGAGAGATGGGCAGGAGTTCAGATTATTGAGATCTGAAAATGGCAGTTTGGAAAGCTCAGTAGTGTGGGCAATGACAAAGAATATACTCTGGATCTTCTACAGCACTGCATTGACAGCACCTGAGAGAGTCAACTTGCCTCATGTGGTAACACTGAGCTGTAAATGCCCCATTGAGTCACAGTGCACCACATTGGCGAGAAGTGTTTTGTGGCATCCAGAAACCAAGCTCTGGGCCAACATTGCTCAGTATAGACGGGACGAAAACGTCAGTTGTCCATTGACAGGAACACTATTTAAACAATCCATTGATATGTTGGTGAACGAGATCTGCTTTCTACATGACCAGTAACATTCCTTTGCTATCTTTCACTGTGATTTAATTAAACACATCCCTCATGTGACGGCGTTCCCGGCCCAGTTTTACCTTGCTAAACCACTTTTCGGGGCGCTTATCAAACGTAACATTAGCGGTTCTTCGTAGGCCGAGGCCGAGGAAAGCAAGAGACGTTTCCATGATGTTTACCGTGATGTACGTGATTACCGTCGTGACAAATGGTCGACACAGCAGTTTTGCGGTATGTTTTCCTATCGTGGACATTTTTCGCTACCAGATTGCCTGTCCAAAACAGCTATGACTGCATCAATGTCACTTCACCAATGAATTCCTTCATAAGTTACACGCGCGTGTTAGCACACCAAGTCGTTACACGTCTGAAAAATACCTGACGAAATCGGCAGATGAAACATATGCTTTATTAGAGCTTGCAGTGATTATCCTTTTCATGCAGCACATCACGCAACACCATACAGCTCCGTCGTTACTCCATTTTCTCTAATAGCCTCGTCCCCAATAGTAGCCGAACGGCCGAACCTCTGAAGCGTTGTTTTCCTAGTATTCATACGCGTAGTTATTTACGCCTCTAACTTAATTAAATTAATGAATAATTGGGAGATACATGCTGAATGCCACACAGAATTGCATAAAGACTCGTTATTCTGGAGTGTGACCTTCTTGAGCACTGATTTTCTCACGTAAAACCATGCTTAACACTGGACTGCATAGACCCATTGTGATTTATTTTGACAGTTTGAATTTGAAAGGATTGGAATTTGAAGGGTGGATTTCTTAGCGTGGATTTCAAAAGTTTTATTATTAAGAATGGGTAACAGGGTACACCCCCGGTGATTATCTAAAAACATATTTGCTATTAAGATAAACTAATCAGTCATATGCTGGTACATACTTTCATTCGCTACCACACAAACTGATTCATCTAAAATGAAACTCATATATTAACATGAAATCTATGAAATGTCGCTAATACATACAGCTTGGTGGTGGCGACTCAGGCGCTGAAAAGAATGGAACTTTAGATACTTCTCGCTTTTCATATTCGCCATTTCCTTACCCTCTTCGAAGTAAAACACCGGGCTCGATGTGAATACTGAGAACGATAATATTCTTAAGAAAATGAACTTGATGAGAAAAACCACCAAAAGTCACCACTGTCATCATCGTCTTCAAAACTCGAGAAAACTGAGAAAGACAACTTTCGTAAGAAACCTAACTTTAAGGTAAAAACCATCAAAACTTACCACCATCGTTGGCCATGTTGCTTCGAAGTGATGCTCTAGGAACCAAATCTTCGTTTTTTTAAAGCTGACGCATCCTCATTATCATATCACATCCTCTCTTACTTTGTATAAATGACTTTTAGCAACAAGAGGGTGGGCTGGAGAAATCCACATGTAGCAAAAAGTCTTTGTAGTAAACAACCAATTGCAAACTAAGGAAAAACGCAACCAATAGGGAAAGTATGCACATCCTTTCCATTGGATTCCTTTTCAACATCCCCCTCACAGTCGACGACGGAAATGCACAAGTGCTACGCGGTACCGAGGACGATTGTATGTATAGAAATTTTTCCCGTTTTTCCCTCTCTAAAAATGTGATTCTTTGTTCAGATTCTGATTGTCTTCTGACGGGGGACCTTCCTCTTGTGAAGACATTGAAGCCACCACCCAGAACTTTCTTTATACAACATGATGAGCATCTGCGACGCTGTCTTTGTGGTGGATTGTGGTTATCAAATCCATCTCATTGGCTAGACGATAACATCCGACTTATCGTGGTTGCCATCCAAGCTCGGATCAACCATGAAGCCCAGTGAACGATTTGCTTTGACGGTACAATGGCTGATGTACAAGGATTTGATGAAATTAAACTCCTATCTGAACTGCAACGGGCCACAGGCTGATTTTCGTCTCATTATGCAAATTCTCCCGTTTCCAATGCGGACGAAACGAGGATAGATTAGTCGGAGGCTCCCACGCTTCGTCGCCATCAAGTGTGACTTGTTGCGACGATATCGTCAGGGTGACAATATCTCTCCAGGCATACTTAATGCCGGACTCAAGCGACCAATAATTCAAAACTTTTACATCCAACACTCGGAATACATCGTGCGTCGCAAGAAAGATGGTTGTCGCAAGGTGTCGAGTCTGGAGGAGTACCTTAAAGAGGTCTGTACATTGAAGAAATAGACATGAGACATTTTTCTTCAAATGAGGTATTCACTCTCAATCATTTTTATTATCTTGAGGCCATTGTGTACAAGGTTATTGTCAAATAAGGACACAATGCTCTTGAGTTGGTAATTCTTACAAAGGCGGGAAGCAAAGAAACAAAGAAAAACTCCACAGTGTGAGCTGTAAATGTTTTGAATGCATTTCTCGCAATACTGATCAACAGGTAGATCTTGCAGCTCTTCTTCAATCGGTGGCAGACCAAAGCTGTACTTGTCATTCCTGTCTCTCATGTACAATAGCCAGTGTTCTCCAGGGCCATTGTGTGGGTGTGTATTGATAACTATAAACCCTTCTGTCGTTAAACTTGGTACCATATCAATTGCAAAGGTCCCACGATACATATTCAAAGTTTCATGGTTCAGAGAAAACAATAATTCCAGATCAAACACACTCATACTTAGTCCACTCGAACAACAAGATCACCATCGACTGATAAAATCTTGGGCGCTTCACTAATAAGTATAACCGACACTGCGCAACGTAATGGCTTAGCAAACTTCGTTTCAATCCTGCAATTGCCCTTGCAGAATGGATTAAAGTAGGAACCAAAACTTTCGTCAGCACTCAAGTTCCAATGCATGATAAAGGATTTTTTTTATATTTCTTATAACTTAACTCAACATGTTTTTCATTCAGTTGATACAAGAATTCATAGTAGCTTGCTCTAGCCAGATCATTTTCCCAGTCATAGGATAGTTGCTTCCTGTATCCATCAACTGATAGTGTTACAGAACTAACATTAAAATGCTCGAAACAAAAGGGGCTCGACTTGTAATCACCCTGATAAGCCTCGGTGCGAACTAGACATACGGTAAGTTGATCAGGAATTCCATCAGGGAATAAGTTTTCAAACATTGCATCATGAAAGCCCGGCGAAAGCGAGCGGACTTTGCTTTCTAGTCCACGCATGATGTAACATGCTGGGGATGATCTAAGGGCTTTCTGGTGTGCAATAAAACTTGAGTTGCTAACTTTGACATTGCGTGCTACAAGTGCCGCGCGGTGGATTTTCAATTGATGCTTATGAGTTTCATTGGTGCCAGTTAGCAATCTAAAGCTATCCATATTATGTAGAGCAGTCACTCGAACCCCCACACCAGGTAACAAAAGCCTCCCTTGGTTTGTGAGGTCGGTGTTAACTTTCATGACAATTTCAAATAGTTTCCCCCCCACTTGTCCTAGCAATGCGCAACTTTGCGTCCCGAGCGACTGGATCATTTGCTGCATGCTCTCCTGTGTCATATGTATACATTGCACAATTATCTAAAGTCTTCTGCTAATAGCCCTAGTCGCTCATGCGCCAGAAAAAACGCCAATCACTCACTAAAGTCTTTTGCAGATGAGTATTCGTATGAAGTAGGGTATCAATCATACATCGATAGGAGTTCAAACAGTTACTGCTCGCTTGATTCAAGTGAATGGTTACATATTTAAATAAAGCGGCATCCAAGTTGTTGACTGGGAATACAGTGTCCTCAGTGATACCGTCTGCTCTTCGGGTAATTGGTTCACTCCCATCCGACCTCAATAGCTGCATAGTTATATTAAAATACAGTGATGATAAATTGAGATACAAGTCTGAGAGATTTGTTATGTTCCATTCGATCGTCGATTCTCCTCCGCTGATTGTAGAAACAGGATAATAAACTTGCGCCTCGCATGATTCTATTGAAACTTGGGTAGGAGGTATGTTGAATAACTCACACTCCCCCTTCAAAGCCAGCTGGGACTGTGCGTGTACAACATTGACCTGCGACATGTTTGCAAATGAAAGGGCACAATGCTTTGCTCATAGCTTTATTTGTTAGCATCTTACCTGAGCAAAAATACTCTTTTTTCTTCTAACCCCCTAACCTTTTGACATTGCCCTCACAACCCATCCCTACCTGGGTCCACCTGTTTTTCGGAATGCGATGGCCGATCGCGATTCGAAGCATTGTCCACCGCACTTTCTACAAGTGAAAGGCGACCCATTGTTCGACTTCTAACCAGCTTGGATGCTTTTGCTTGGATGCACACTTTTAACCCCCCCCCACTGACCACATTTTTTAAGAATGCGATCAGGTTCACGATTGGAATCATTGTCCTCCAATTCCCCTTTACCTTTTGACATCGCCCTCACAACCCAACCCTACCTGGCCAACCTGTTTTTCGGAATGTGATGGCCGATTCGAAGCATTGTCCGCCATACTTTTTACATGTGAAAGGGGCGACCCATTGTCCTGACTTCTAACCCCTCTTGGGCGCAAATCCACACCCATTTTCGGAGTGCGACCCTTTTCTATAGAAAAACCTTTTTCTTTATAAAGAAGCAACATCAATGTGTGAAAAAAAAAGTGTCTTCTTTATTTCATGGTTACAGAGGGTTAATCGAATATGTCTCTTCTCTTCCCCTTTTTCCTTCGATGTCCGCTGTCTGCAATGTCCTTCAAAATCTGTGTGCCTAATTCATTTGAGCTTGCTGTCAGTGCTTGCTTGATGTTTTGCCCTTCAGATAACTTTTTCGCCAAATATTTCGCTGCGCTCATCGCAGTACGGGCTATGTAAGGCTTTGCACGATGCAATAGTGACAATGCTAGCTTACGCAAAATAGTGGCCCTTTGTATGGTACAAGATCACCAAGTCCTGATCCATAATGGATCTCTGGCACTTCTTTAAGATACATTTTTGAAGTGTAGAACTAGAGCTGTACGACCTGGTCCTCTAAAATGAAGTGGACGACCTATCTCATCATACAACTTAATCGAAATTGACGTGATTTCGTTCTGTAACAGCTTCAAATATTGCACGTTATGGAAGCTGTAATGAATCTGGGGATCATCTTTATGTAAATATGGGACGAGTTTCAAAATGGGAAACTTTTTTGCACCTATATGAGATGATTCGATAATGTCACAATAAATCATGAAATTATGAAACAATGGTTTAAGATTGAGTGGTGTGGTTCCGGTGGTGCTGTTTGCAATAGACTGAATTGGTGCGAAACCCAACATATTACTCAAATATTCAGAAAGATCTATAGTTACTCCATCAACTGGAGTGAAAGCAAACAGCTGTGTATCTTCATTGTACGTTAGTATAGCATTGCTACCTATCACATCTCTGATAGCTTGTAGGAGCGAACGTGGTGGCTCGTAATAATTTGGTGGAATTTGGACTTCTTCCCTTGCAAGTATTACTTTTTCTAGCACAACACCAAAACTGAATGTAAATCGATCTCCAATGTATTGTGTTGTATTTTCTAACAGTTTACTGGAGTTTAATTTGAGGGGTCTCTTGAGTTATTTCAGGGATAAGAAAGAGGTGTGGGACCAATAATGTATAGGTATTGTTTTGGAATAGTATCTTTGCATCCATTTCATCTGTTAGAGAAGCGATTTAATGTGACAGTGGTAGAGCGACCTGGTGTGAATATGATTGGAGCATATTGTGTATTGATAGTCACCTCTTCCTTTAAAAGCATCCTTGAGATAGCTTCCTCTCCCATGCACATGTTCTGACGTGGAACTTTAGCACCAGCAACTTTCAAACCCTGTATAGTGGACACACCCATGGCTTGTAGTAGCTCTTCATCCAAAAACTTAATAGAATGAATTATTTGAGGTAGTTGGAATGTGTACCTTCCATCACCATAACCAAATGCCATGTTGAATTCTTTTAAAAAATCTTGCAGCGCGTGTTCCAAAGTCGATATCACAACAACTGCTAAACGCAGCTCAATAATGATTCTGGAAGTAATATGTATAGTAGCATCGTTAGTCCGTGGAACGTTGTAGAATACATTAGAGATGGAAAGTTCATGCAGGCCGACTTCATATTCTTCATTCACTTGTAGTGGTGCACTCAGAGAAATTGTAAAGTCATTGAGACTGTTGTTCAGGTGCATATCCATGCAATCATTGGATAGGAGATACATGTAAAAATCAGAACTTCGCGACATCTTGGGCTGGAACCCAGGAATTAAATGAGTCATCATAACCTAGCCATTTCACTTTATAATGTGTGACACCGTTTATTTTCTTTCGACTTACTATGCGTTCAATTGGGTATGGGTCGTCTTGCGATTTCACTACTCGTTGCAATTCATTGGCATAGTAAGTTGCATCGTCTTCGACCCCGTCTGGACCAGCTATGTAAAACACTGGTGGATCCGAGTTCTTGTATCGCGTGATCGTGTAGACAACTAAGGACCAGTGCCCAATGTACCCCTTGTCAAAAATTGATCTATTGGTGAGTACACGCACCTGATCACCAATATTCAATGGAATCTTTTTTGATTTGTTGTAATTTTTACTGTGAAGTCTATTGAGTAGTTCAATCTCATTATTTTTATCGACGTCGTTCGGGGCCATCTTGATAGTCGAGTGATATGACAAATTGTAGTCGGCGATGATCTTTGGGAGAACAGCAATGTACTTGTGATGACCTTTACTGTCGAAATAACGATAAAGTCTAGCTTTAATAGTTCTGATTGCCCGCTCGATTAAAGAACATTTGTATATAGATCTAGAGCTATAGATGTGTATTGAGTGACGTTTACACCATGCTTTCACGTGTTTGTTGTAGAACTCTCTCCCTTATCTACCTGCAAATGGTGTGGATAGTTTTTTTTATGGCTGTACAACTTGATAAATCCTTTCCTCACATCTTCACCATGCTTGGTCTTAATGGGTGTAGCCATGAGTCGTATTGATAAGCAGTCTATCACAATGAGTATGAAGGAAAATCCTTTATTTTGTTTCTTGTACTGCAGGAATGAAATCAGGTCTGCTTGATGAAGATCGTCGATGTGCAGTGAGATGGACTTTCTTCTCTTAAATCTACGTCTTCCTCCTTTGTAAACTGTGTAGACGTCATCTCGCTGTAGTTCTTCGATTGCCTGTTTCTTAGAGATGTTTCGACCTCTGCAGTATCGGGCAACCCCCCCCCCCCCAACCCAGCGTTTGGATCCCTATAATTCATTCTTCTTCTGTGATATATTCATCTGATGATGATGATGAAAGCAACTTTCTTCTTTGGGGCGATTTATACGTTTCCCAGAGTATACGTTTCCTTGCTTTCCTCTTCTGACGTATTTTGTGTGGCTGCAAGAACTTTGCCACTTTTCGGTACCAAGCAGGCTTCCCTTTCTTGTGTCCGGACAGATGCAACACCAATTCTTTTATATTAGAACCAGCGGTTGTTTGGTTGTTATGAATGATTTCTCCCTTATCATTCCAAGTCAAGCTCCTAGGTAGCACTGAGACTACGCGTCTTACTTTTTTAATGTTTACATTAGTAGGAAGCGATTGTAATCAAATGAGCGTCCCATTGGAAGTGACTCATCGTTTTTTTCTTCCTGTACTGTGGGTGCTGGCTCTGTTTCATTAGATGGTTTCTGATGATTTTTTATAATGTAGTACATAGCAGTTAACATTCGTTTTACTTTAACATCATCGCTTTCGTTAGATTCCAGAAGTGATTCGATAGGAGTCAATACCTCAACCTTTGTAGCCATTTTTTAGACACCTACCGTCATTGCTAGAGCACGACCTGCGACACCACCGAGCACACAGGTTAATCCCGTGAGTAATAAGGGGATCAGTGGCACTAATCCACCCTTTTGACGACAGAGGAAGGATCTTAGTCTTTTTGGGGATTTGTGCAGCGTTTTATATGCAATGTATCGAATGGTGTGTTTATACTTTTCCAGCTCTTTGAACAATCTGGGCGGTAGCTTAATATTACCATTCAATATATTCTTACAGACTTCAGAAAGAGCTTCTATGGTATGAGGTGGCGCCTCCTTTAAAATCTCACCGCGCTCTTTAGGAGTACCCGTTGCAAGGACTTTTAAAAAAGTTAAGTGATGACGCAGACTTTTCATTTTGGCAAGAAAACAAACTGGCGAACGTTTCCAGTAATGCCTGTTCACAGTCGAAATTGAGACTGCGTCAGAGGGTGTAGGTCAATCACTAGATAACCAAATGGTTTCTCTGTTGCCTGCTCAAATGCACTGATAAAGAATGGTAATTGAGCTTTGCCGAAGGTATGGCGTCCTAAAAGTTAAAGTTGCGTGCGTGACCTTAAATTATTAAATAATATTATATATGTGCTATTGTGAGATAATGTTCTATAGTTGACATCGTTGTGAAATAAGTACTGACAAAGAAAAATAATGGATGCGTTCTTATGATGTGATGCTCTCGTATAGAGTTGAACCATTTCTTGCATCACATTCATCTCAGTCATGAGATCGTCGACTATAATCAAAGTAGGCACGCGCTCATCCCATGTCTTTGGTAGCTCTTTTTGGAATGTAACATCATATGCGAATTCATTTTGCTAGCTCGCATCATATTTGCTAACGTAAAAGATTCGCTCTGGGACTACAGTGAATACTGTAAGATTTCTTAGAATGTTACGAACGAGATAAGTGTTACCCGACATGGAAGGACCGCAAATAATAACCCTTGCAGGGTGGATAAAAGCAAACCGACCTGCGTCAGACATCACGATGCAAAAGTAAACGAGACAATGAATAAGTGATGATGTGAGAAATGGATTTATTGTACATCTCACCAATCGATTTGATCGTCTTGACTTTTTGCGGAACGACGCTTCATTTCTATAAGACGCTCGTGTGCGAGGAACTTCCTCACAGCTTCTCCTTTTGCTTCATATATTTCTTGTTTAAGTCCCCATTTTTTTCCGTCCGCCGTCTCCCGCTCATCATATTCCTTTCCAAAACATCGAGTAAAAAGCTTCCATGCAGCTCCCATTTTGTGTAGAAAGTTGATAGGTGAGTTGATCGTTGGTAAATGACAATTGTAACTCCCCACTCGGGGATGTAATAAAAGATGTGGAAAGGGAATAAGATGTATTTTGCATGTTGATGCATGTTCAAATGCGAGAAGGAAACCCCTCTCTACGCAACGCGCGGCCGCGAAACGCGCGGGGCGGTCTTGGCGCGCGCTCCTCCTTGGGCGCGAAGTATCTTGCTCCAAATACCTTTCTATCTGGAGCGGATGGTACCGATGGTCACCAGTATCTCTTGTCGCCAGTATCTTTCCCGCTCTACTGCTGAGGTGAGGTGAGGAAAATTTTTGGACAAGGACTCTGAGGTGAGGTGAGTGAGGAAAAATTTCCGAAATTGAGAGTGAGGTGAGGTGAGGTGGGGGGACGAAAAATTTTTTAGAGGGAGGTTGAGGAAATGTGGAGCGGCTATTTTCAATTGCGCGATCTCTTAAAAGGGCACCGAGAGCCAGTTTTTTCTATTACCAATGTAGCAGAAATGTTACTGTGAGCACTCTCTACACTAAAATGTGTTCGCTGTAAGTGCGTTAGTTCCAGACCTTCAGTTGAGTCAAATACATAATAGACATGTCAGATCAGATACACGTACAAGTGAATATGGCTTATGTGTGCTTTATATGTATTTAGCTCAGATTTCAACACAATCAAACTAGTCAGTTGAGTCACGTACATGATGTGAGACACATGAACAAGTCAGTATAGTTCCGTGTGCTTTGAGTGTTTAGATTTCAACTAAGCCAAACTAGTCAGTCTGTAAGCAGATGTCTTTCACGTATTATTTGGAACGATAGTACATGACAACCAATGGCCTTATCAGAGACTGATGTAAGAAATGGAGGCAACAACACGCGTTTAAGTGCAATAAGTGCAAATAATGGCATATATTCCGTATTGCCACAAATTGTAATATTGAGCTTTTAGTACGGCAATGAAGTTAGGTGAAAAGGCACAAGAGGTATGTGTCTACATAAAGTAATTTAATTAGTAAGTCAACACATAAGTCACTAGTAATCCGTACAGCACGTCTACCTGATTGCTTCATAACAAGGGTCATGAAGAAAAGGTCCCCGAATTCCGGCTACAAATGAATACGTCTGCTATTTAAATAATACTGATCGATAATATAAAGTCATAACCGACAAAAATGCAAAATGTACAAGTAATTCGAAGTATAGCTGCATAGCATCCCGAAAACGACTTCCGCAGCTCCATTATCATTCTCGATTGAGAGATACTCGATAAAAGCCATTCCTGCCTTGTCAGTATGAAAAACAACTCAAAATTGCTCGGTTTGTGCAACTTCTCTACCCACGTACCCTACGTCCAATTTTTACTGATCGTACATGTAGTGGATACTTGTTACAAGAAGGACGAACCAAGCAAGGCAATGAATCTTAGCTGTGGGTACTTGTAACTTGTTGTCAGGAATCAACCAACGAAGCAGTAAAAAGCCAACTGCAACGTATACACCTACCCACTCCTAATATCTTTTTGATTCCGTGTTAGCACCACGAAGCAACTGTGGCTATGAGCAACGCCACTCCTAATTGAAAGAGCAATTGTGAAGTGAAAACGTTTTACAGAAACTGGTTAAGGTGAGCTCGACGACGCAAAAATTATAACAAAGATGAATATATTTTAGAAAGAAGGTTGAGGTGAGGTGAGGTGAGGAAGATACTTTAGAATGAAGGTTGAGGTGAGGTGAGGTGAGGAAAATACTTCAGAAAGAAGGTTGAGGTGAGGTGAGGAAAAAGTGTTCTGGACAATGTTGAGGTGAGGAAAATTTTTCAGAACCAAATTGAGGTGAGGTGAGGTCAGGAAAATAATTTTAAAAGGAGGTTGAGGTGAGGTGAGGTGAGGAACGAAGTCCCCCAAAAAATGAGGTGAGGTGAGGAAAAACATCTGTGACGAAAATTGACGTGAGGATCGTGAGGGCATTTGCCCACTTCTGCTCATCAGTGCAGAACGCATATTGTCATTCGGAACATATAGCTATAATATACGTAATTCATCTAAGGGCATCCAGTGGCGAAAAGTGAGCGATCACTACATGTACAGATTCCCAGGCACAACAAATGAAAGAAAGAAATAATTGCAACTGGGGCATATGTATTATTCAGTTGGCAAACCTGGAACTACAGCTGACGCAAGAACACGAGGACGTCACAATACCAACACTTCAGCTGTGATAAACGACATTCAGTTTCAAGGAGGTATACTCTTTGCAGTCCCACGTTGTTGCAACTTCCTCTCCAGTACGCCGAAAACATTTCTATTCCTTTCTTGTAACAGGTCCTCAAACCTGAAGAAGTGCAGCCTACTGCACGAAAGTCTTGTTTTTTATGTATATAGTAAACAGTTGATGCTCTTAACCGTCTTCGTTACTCTTTCCTTTCTGATATGTCAGAATGACACATCAGCGACGCGGCTATGGTTAATCAGAAGCACACGAAGAAGTAAAACACAAGGATGACAAATGACTAAGCAAATAATGGACGTAAGACACACACGTACACACTGTGTTGAACCGTGTTAGAGAGACAGACTGTGCTGTGATTAGTGTTCCTAGACTGTCCAGCAAAAACGTAACCACGTAAACTCTGTAGTGAACATACCGTAGAAATGCCCTGATCAAGTTCCGTCACTTGACCCTTGTGCATACTTCCCAATTCTGAACACGATCCGCAGTTCGTACAGACGCAGAGACACAATAACGTAACGCACACTGATCGGGCACTCTCGTAATGAATGATTAAATGTGCGGCTTGAACGAGAACGCAGTGACTTTTGAGCAGTACCTTTTATACAGGTTACCTTGCAAAGAAACAAGAAAAACAAGCGAAGGAAATTCAAACGCGGAATTCGTTTAGAAGTTACAACGTTCCCATAAAGGGTACATTTATAAGTTACGACGATTGGATTTCCGTTGAACACTGAAGTAACCTCTACTGCTCCTCCAGTGTCGCGTTACAAGTTGTGTTTAACCTCTAAATAGAGGTATCGGACGTGTAACCTCTACGATATTTGGAAATCTACGTCTATATAAAGGTTACACATTGCTAAAAGTTACAATAAAGGGTACCGAGTTAAGAGTGTAGCTGCCAATGTTGACATCACTAACTTTGACGATGTTGGTCCTAAATTAGGACATCGGGTTTCAAAATTCCACTTCATACCGATCATTAACTTTTTTTCGGTGGCGGGTTTATTACTTCACTTACTTCGCTCACGGGTTCCTCACAACGTTCTTTTTGCTTAATTTGCGCAATTTCGACTTGAAAACTAGACAACAGCATCCAGCAAGAACTATTTTTGGGTTGTTTCTCGAAAGGCTCATTCACAGCTGCTCCGCGGTAGACCAGCCATAAACTACCCCCACCCCTAGTTTAAATCAGTCCTATGCAAATACATGGGAGTTAGACCATCGCTAGCCCGCCGGGTTTACATCATGTGAACGGCGAACGAAATGAGACGTTGAGGGCAAATATTGATTGGAGTGCAACGACATTCGCCTTACGAACGCTTCTAGTAGCTTTACAAGTCAAAACTTACCTGTATTTCGCCGAAACCTTTCTGGCGAAGTGTAGAGTAGGCCTATGCGTTGTGCACACAAACTCCATGGAGGCCGCCATGCGCCTCACGGTAGCCAGGTTAGACCAGCGGGGTGGTTGTTCGTGATTGGTAGACGAAGTACTCACGTGATCAACTTAAACCAGACGTCACTAAACCAGTGGCTAAGTGGGACTGGTCAATACGGGCATTGTAGTCTCAGTCAGGGATCGGAACCGGAACTGAACCCGAACCGAAAACCGGAAAAAACCGTTATGTTCCATCGAACCCGAACCGAACCGAACCCGAACAATTTTTTTGCTTGTCGTGAGCCGAACCGGAACCGATACGAAAAAATTTTATACGGTTACCGGTTCGGGAATCAGTTCAGAGCAGAGATACCTAATTGTACAATCGACCGATCTTTTTTTTTTTGATTAGTTATTTTTTGTACGATGCCAGAGGACAGTAAAAGTTCGTGACTGTATCGCCAGTTTTTTGCCGGAACAAATGAGGGCCCTGACCGGGTTCTGCCGAAAGGCTTCCAGCACTTCGCTTTTCGTTTTCAGCAGACGACCACGGGAGTGCAATACAATAAAATATCAGAGCCCTGCTACTCCCTTCGGATGCCCCTCTTGTGCAACGAAGAGGCAGAGCGTGAAACCGAAACTATGCAAAACTTCGTTTTTCATAACGTAAAAGCGCTAAAAACAGGACGAACACAAGACACACACAACATCGAGCGCATCGAGTGTGTGTCTTGTGTTCGTCCTGTTTTTAGCACTTTTACGTTATGAAAGTCTATCACCAACAAGCCCACATAGATGTTTTAATGCGAAACTTCGTGCGTTTCCCTAAGAACGCTTCGCCTTGTGAAGCAAGATGGTCGTGGCGAGGCAGCAGTAGACGCTTCCTGAAACGGTTATCTCACACCTTTCTCTCACAACCATGTGCGGTGAGGATAAGCTCGCTTTCATGTAGCAAAATTACTGCCCATGAACTGGTTAAACCAGGACCGAAAAAAGTAACGGTTCCAATCCCTGTAAGTGTCCCGACTGCTGACCGCTTTTATTTTTCGTTTCTCCTCGAGCTGAACCTGAGCCGAACCGATGTACCTGAACCGGTTCAAGCTGATAATTTCGGTTCAGCGGAGCCAAACCCGAACCAAACCAATATGCGAGAACCCGAACCGGACCGAAAAAAAAAATACCGGTTCCGATCCCTGGTCTCAGTATGCAACATCACCTTTCGCACTGAACGCAATATGAAACTGCAATTTTGTGTTGGGTTTCTCAGCTGTGAGAGTGTGATATTGAGGAAGGCCGGAATATACTACCACTCATTTCCTGCATGGCGGTGCCTTGTTTGTTTGTTTGTTTGTTTGTTTGTTTGGTTGGTATCCCTTTTCTTTCTTCACGTCCCATCTTTACGTCAACACGAAGCAACGAAAAGCTTGGGGAAACTCCTCATACAGACGTCTATTTCCTATGTTGCTCTGCCTGGGTGAGTCTTGGGGACCAACCACTTACAGGAGCAATGGGATAACATTTAACGTGGCTCGATACCCTGTCTCATCTGCCCACCAGGAGTGACCATGCTAAATATTCTCACGTTGCTTTGCATTATAACCGCGCAATCGAATTTACAAAAACAGTCTTAGGAAGCTTCTTCGGACGGTAGCGATGTGAGGGAGCTAAACATTTTTGCAGCACGGTGTGTGGGAGATTTCGTTAAACCAATCCCAGGTGGTTGAAATTATCTACCGTCCTACCCACGTGCAGCATGTAGCCACACAACTGTAGCTGACTCACGTTGTCCAAACGCAGACCTTTCACAAGAAAACGTATTCTTACGCTCACAGCCACCGTGCAATGCACCTCAGTTCAACTCGCAGCCAAATATTTGTAAAGCATTCTTATCCGGCGCCTTCGCTGCCGTGACGGCACAGGTAACAACTTCCCGTTTCTGTCTTCTGTTCCGTCAACAAATCAAGCTACCGATTCAAGACGAGACATGCTTATTACGTTCTACGAAATTTCTAAACAGCCGCCGCCTCGATCGCTCTCCGTTGTGACCGTTTACCTTACCGTCAAACTGGGTGTGAAGCGTCATTACCTTTTATTGTTTCTCTTCAAAATTAAGACATTCTTCTGCATGAAATTATTCCATTCCACGTTTTCTGCGTTACCTACAGCAAAATAGTACACCTCTAGACTCTAGACTCAAAATCAGTCAACCGTCTCAAACTGTTCCCCTAGAGTGCCAACCGCACATCGCGTCAACAAGATAGACAGATACCATCACACTGGAGGTGCCGAGTCTGGTGCAGCAAAAAAAAAAAAAAAAAAAAAGAAAGAAAAAGAAAGCGAGGAGAATTGGTGTGATCAACTTCGTCGGTGTGAAAACTTTATTGGTCCGACTTGTAGGAAACAATCAAGCACTCTTTGTTCGTGTTCCGTGTAGACTGAACAGGAGGGTCCGGGTCTTAAATCCAGTAGCTATTACTGAACGAGGCCTACATCCTGCAATCAAATGCATGCCTACATTAGAGCGGTCTTTTGTAAGCGCATTTCTTCCAGTCACAAGAGAACAGCAAAGTGAGGCCATCAAAAACGCCTACTGTTCCAAATTTAACATTCGAAAGCTTCCACCGTGTCAGTTACAGTACTGGGCGATTCCACGCGAAATGATCCAGCTGACCTGCTCGGCCCCCACAAAACGATCCCGAATTTTTACGATTTTTTTTTTTTAGCAGTCTCTAATAGTGCAAAACGACACACCACGAAACATTTCTTCCCAAATCTCAATGTGGCGGGTGCTAGACACGAGCAAAGTTCGCAGCGCTAGCGAAAACCGTGCTTGACGTGAACGGCAGGTGCGGCTCATAGAAAGCACCTAGAACTGTGCGGTGTTCTTCTGCGTATAGAGGAAGCTATGTCCTGCACAGCGTCTAAATCCCGATTGTCGTGCTGTAATCGGTGCAGGTATACAAAGGCCGCAAGTTTCGCAATTTTCCTCCTACTTCGCTTTTTTTTTTTGTGGAAAATCAAACCATTAAATTTTAATGAGTATTTTTTCCTGCCAAGGCCTCAAAGAATACTTCAACAGGAAAAATCGCCAGACACATAACTTTCATAGTCATTGCAGGAAAAAAAGAGGAAGTGTGGGATTTTTTCAAAATTCCCTACAATCGAGCGTAAAACACGCAATGAAGAGGTCGGAAGAGACGCCTGAAACCAACGCAGGTATATAGAACGAGCCTTCCTCTACAACATATTAAAAGATCTCGAGGGTGTTTTTTTCGTATACAGGAGAAACTAATTTTTTTGTAGTAGAGGGTATTACGACCACAGTGACCCAGGTTGCATGTATCCAGTGAGGTGCTATATTTGTTTCTTGGGCTCCTGTTTTAATTCCCTGTATTTTCAATTTTTCTCTGGTCTGGTTGGGTCTTAATGAGCAAGCAATATGCTGTGGCACAGACTTCTGCAAGGTTACCACAATATTTGCTTCTGTAGCATAACACGCGTATTGCAATCCTGGGTGGTTAAGTTTATGGTATTGTTTCCGGTGCGCACGGTGCCGGCAACGGAGATTGGGGATTAGCGGTGATGGGCAGGTCTAAGTAATACTTTTGTCGTGTGAGCTAAAGCCCTGCGCGGATGAGCTTTTCCACATCCGCATCCTATCCGAAAAATCCGCGTCTCCCACGGCACGCAGCAATTTTTCAGTTTCTATGCTCGATATATCAGGCCAATTTTCCAGGAAATAAAGGTTATCTCCCGTCAGCACAAAACAGCAATTATCTTCCTTTTTTCTTTTTTTATAATCAAACTCAAACTCAAACAAAACAGAAAAAAAACGTGCCGCAAAACTTGCATATATATATATATCGAACAGGTTCCTGTTATTGCGCGTGTTAGATCTTTTTTGATGGACTAGTACTCACCATTACTATATCCTTGTACGTGACGTTGTTTATGGCAATATCCAGATTTTCCAGTATTTCATTGTTGTCGAAGATGATGGGAGTCTGTCGCAGGTCGCTCCAGATTGTAGCTGTGAACGTCGCCATTTTGCAAACTCCTTTTATCTCCGTATTGGCTCGTGGAGCTACACCCATGTTGGCGGCACGTGCAGTATCGTTCGTATCGCTTTCCCTGTCGCTATGCCTTATAAACTGCATACTGATGGTGCTAAGGGGAATGAAACGTCAAAGTAAGAGAAAATATTCGTCTCTATTGCATTGAAGAGACAAGTGAACATTGGTAGCAACAACTCTGAAATGCCAGTTAATACGGCAAACCTCGTTAGAGACGACATCCAGGAGCAGCGAATTAAACAGTGACTATCGAACTCTGTAGCAGCTGTACGTGGGACCGCCCACTGAGACATGTTGAGACGGCACAGCGGGGAGTCGAGGACTGTACTAAACAAATAAACAATAAATAAACAACTAAAAAACTAAAAACTAAACAAATACTTAACAACGGACTAAAAACTAAACAACGGTCTTTTACACTGGGCGAGTCACAACACATATGCGGAAATGCAGCACCTGCACGGCTGGAATAGGTGTTCCAGTGGGTTACGGTCCTGGAATGCCCAAAACACTGGGGGCTGGCTAGCGTTCCCAGCTGTCTCTAGACTATAGTGCGGAAATCCAGCGAGGTAAATCCGGAATCGCTCGATACCCCAGGGTACAGTCGGTCCCACGTTTTTTTCGCTCCAACACACTTTGTGCTCACCGTCGGAAAGCGCACGAGGCGCGTACGGGATGCGGAATTTTTAAGCAAGTGTTTCCTGTAATACGACAGCCTCCAGGCCATACGATGGGGCATCCACGTATTGGCTTCCTGGAACGTAGTAAGCTAGTCTCGGCGGTTCTCGTAGGTCGCGCATCATCTTTCCTTGCAATGAAATAGAAAGTAGGAGAGAGCTGTGAGAATCATTCGACTGCTGTGCGCGATATTCTTTTGCTACGCTCATATTTCTTGCGCGAAAACACTATTTAGTGATCGGACATTCCACCACGATCTAAAACTAATATTTTCTCGCTCTAAGACTGATCCTTTAAATGAATGCAAAAATTCGGGAAGACTACGTCAGGTTTTTCAAGTATTCAGCATGTGCATCTAGACACCGATGCCATAGCTGTGTCAACTCGTTGATGCCTTTGGTGTAGAAGGAGGTGGGCTGCTGTCGTAGCCGCTGCAGGATACTTTTCTGGGGGTCTTCATATGTGTGGAAAATCTTTCCAGCAAGGTGTTCTTTAAGGGGCCAAACAAATGGTAATTGCTTCAGGCTAAATCTGGGCTGTAAGGGGCATCGAGCAAAAACTCCCAACGCATTCTGGTCAGGATTGCTGTCATCTCCACGTGTGAGGTCGGACATTGCCATGAAGAGGAACGGCCAAACCGGACATCCCACACCTTTTCTTGCGAATTACGTTTCACACGGCACCCTTTTTCAACGTGTGGTAGTGCTGAGCATTAATCGTGACCCCTCCCGGAAGTTTCCCAGGAGAAGCCTTACGTCGCAATTCCATGCTGCGTCACTTTGTCACTGCACTCTCGCGAAAGAAACGGATAAATTTACGCTTACGTCCAATCTTACCCTTACTAAGCCTAAATTGCGACAAAAAGGCTGACGTCGTATCCGTCAAGCTGTTTTATTCCTAGTACCCGTAAACGCGCCCCCTGTAAGCGTAAAGGGCGGAGTTTTATGCGTAAATGGCACAGGGAACATAATTTACTCTTATATCCTGACGCATAAAATTTCGTCTTGACGGATGCACTGAGGCCTGCCTTGGAGTATTAGCCCTTTACGCCTATATTGACGAGTAATGTTTTTCAATTGTTATACGGGCCCTGCCTTCTGAGAACACGTGCATGGTTCCGTGTACAAAGCGTCTTTTCTTTCGCTTGGTTAACGGCTGTTAACGGTCACTCTGGCTTCTGGCGTCTCGTGGTCTCGCATCATGCACGTTCTAGCAATGTAAGTTGTCACATCTTGGGTTGGGTGTCTGTCGTTTTTGTTTTTTAATTTCATATTTCATTTGTGTCAAACGTATGACAGGAAGAAATGGCACTGAACGAGACAACGTCGCACGACGTAGTGGGCAAGGCGCGCGGACGCTGCTTGAACAGTTATGATTCTCCAAGCTATCTCCGCGCTACAACTTCATATGCGTACGCCCATTGTCCACCGTGCTGGTGCCTTATGCGTGATGGTCATCTACGAGATCATTTTGTTATACGTGAGACTCTTCTCGCTCTCGTTTTTCTCGGATGTGCGTTTCTCGCCATTGAAGCATCTGTGTTAACGATTCCTCAATCCGTCTTGTTCTTGTAATAGGAGTTCGGATGATTATTGCTGATTATAGCGGAGCACCATGTGTTGACAGGAAGCAAATGGATTTTTTGACTTGTAACAAGCGGTCACGATTTTCGATAACGTGGTGCAGGTGTTGGTGGTGGTGCAAAACACGTGTGGAACGCCACTTCTTAGAGAGCTGAACTGACACAGACATTTAAACCCTTTAAACACTTGAAGCAGTATCAGTTCCGTGGTATATACTGCTGCACAGACACGTGCACCCGTTTGACAATACCACAGAGCACATGAATGATATGATAAAATGATTTACGCGTCTAACAAAATTCAGTTGAATATTATTTAAAGGACAAGAAAGATTTCAGAATGGTATGTTTGGCAGTCCATGTTGCGTCTGTGACCATTTCATGTAGGAGGTCTCTGTGGATTTGACTTAGGTCTGGCGAAGAACACCTTATCTGTACCATTTATTATGGCGCTAGCATATTTTCGAGGTTAGCTTTCTCATTGAAATACGGTATCATATCTTTGGAATCTACTGTTGAACATACATGGGTAGCCTTTTGACAATATTAGCAAGCACATTATTTTGCGCTTTTCACAATAAACTTCTATGTCCAGCATCCCCAGGAACATGACACGCTCTTCGTAGTCATGCTGCACTGCATAATACCCCGCATGGACCCTCAGCTGCATCAGGTCGTGCTCCTGAAATTCGTAATATGCGACACATTGTGGAAAGAAGTACACAAGACTCTACTCCGTCACGCATGTACAACCAGTACAACCCACCTGTAAAGATGATGAAGTTGTGGCTACTTCAAGAATAAGGATGCGTTGCTCGATAAATGCAACGTCTGAATACACTGAACTCTACTTGAGTTGTTATAGGGTGATTTCATGCCGGATCAGGTAGGGTGGTCCGGTCGACTCCAATTTTTTTCTTTCAAACATACATTAAAGCCTCGTCCCTAGGAGGCATATTGCCGCTGAAAGTAGTTGAGAATAATCGGTGGTTATTTTTTTATGAATTATCATTCAGATGTGGGCATTTCGACCATTGCGCTTCCTACGCAGTTTGACGCCACGCATATTCATGACTATTTGACATATTCAGCTGAATTTTTTTCTGGGGTGGATAGCATTGTCTATATTGTTGCTATTGTGGATAGCAAAATATTGTCTGGGGTGAATAGCATTGCATGCTAAGTTCTGAACATCCTAAGCTTTGCCTTTGAGGAGACAAAAAATCGCAAATTTGCCTCATTTGTAAAATATGGTACGTACGTTTTGGGAACCTCACAACTCGGCCTCCAGTTGTGATACCCGAATCTGATACCCGATATCTGAATGACGTAATTACTTTAACGAACAGTTGCTATGGGATGAACACAAAACACATTGAATACGTTCAGAATAAACTGTGCAAAGTATTAGGTATGACCGCTAGGCATAGACACGTGTTCCCTTTTCGAATTAAGCTACTACTATACCGTTCACTGATTATGTCTCACGTAAGCTATTGCCTGGGCTAAGTCTGGGACAACGACGTGGACAACTAAAAAGTAATCTAAATAGGCTTTTACCAATGCAAAATAACTTGTAGGCTTCCGCGTTTTAGGTTTTAATCGAAAAACATACGCCGGGTAAATTCTGCTCCATTCGGTTTTAATCGAAAAACATCGAATACAGAGAAACATTCCAGGGACCATGACGGATAAATTGCTGCACATGGTCAGCTTAAGATTCCAACATGCCAAGCAGGCTTGCCTTTATTGCTCTTCTTTTCTTTCTATTTGCTATGGTTGTATGACCTGCGACCACGTTGAGTGTTCCAGGGTGAATCCTTTTGTCCCGGATTGGGTGGGCTAGTCGGAATCTCATTCTTCTGCCATTGTAGGTGCCCCACCGCGATTGTGGACCTTTTAGGGACATGATGTCAAGTGGAATCTCGGTCACCGGCCTTTAGTTGTTCACTAGAGATGTTACGACAGTACATACACGTCCACTTTCCACATACGGCGGTCCTGCCTTTCCGCGGCACACGAGAAGGGAAGAAAAAGGAAGAAGGCCCTCGGACTACGTTTGCGAAAATCAAAATTTTGAACTCTCAGGCAAGGAACATGTTGTCTTACGCGAGTATTGTCGCGTGACAGTTAATGTGCGCTGTGGAAGAGGTGCGGCGCGCATATCGGAGCACGTGCAATCGCGGCGCCACGTGAATCTGAATAATCCTCGTAACGAACAAGGTGAGCAAACGCCTTCCGGTGTTGCAGCACTTATAGAAATCGATCTGGTACTTCATAAACTGGTACTGGTAAAACTGGTAATTCGCATTGGTTGTTGTTGTTAAGGCTGCGTTAGCCGCGCACAGCACTCAAATTACATTGCAATTGCTATTCGCCGATAACTGTCTGGTACATGCAAGGAAAAACCTCGAAACTCAGATTTCACGAAAATCAATAAACATCGAAAAACATACTCCGAATCCGCCCGAAAATAAACATCGAAAACACGATATCCTAAAAATAACATAATTCGTACCGTGGCCAATAATGGTTATTGTGACTCTGTGAAAGCATATTTTAAAAAGCTTAATCTTGTATGTGTGTTACTACTATCGCTTAATATGTATGTACAAGCTTTCATCTTAAATAGATACTTTGAACATGGCACTGAAGTTGAGCCATCTCATTTTCTCGGGTTGCAGTCACCTCTGAAACTGTGATAGTGTGTTTTATATGTGTAGTGTGTATGATTACTGGACATTGTTTTCTTGCTATTGTGCTAGTTGGAAGCCTAAACTTTGGTATTTTCTTTTATTGTGCTAGTTCAAAGTGGAAACTTTGGGGATGGGAACCTGTCAAGCTGTCGTACAGCTTTTCCCCCATCTCGACAACCTAAGGATGAAATACAATTGAATTGAATTGAATTGAAACATTGTGAAACAAACAAACGTCTCGAAATGCCCTTTCTGCGCATAGCGGGTACATCGTATTGCGAATCAGGGCAACGCCACCAACAGTTTTTTTGTGAAGGGTGTCTCCAGAAAATGCGTAAATCCGACAGCGCGAGTCCCATATATTCCCACTCGTGACATCGTACATTTTACGTAAAAACGTTCTTCATGACGACTTAAAACAACACATAAAAAAAATGCTTTAGAGGTGGTCGAAGTTACGTTGCGAACGACGTTGAGTTAAGAACGTAACTTCGACCATCTCTGAAGCTTTCTTTTTCTTTTTTTGATGTGCTGTTTTGAGTCGCCATGATGAACGTTTGTGACTAAAATGAACGATGTCACGAGTGGTAATATATGGGATGCGCGCTGTCGAATTTACGCATTTTCCGTAGACACCCCTCACAAAAAGGCTGTTGTGGGCGTTGCCCTAATTCACAATACGATGTACTCACCATGCGAAGAAAGGGCATTTCGGGACGAACATAATGATGTACGTTACTTTCGGGTATCACAACTGGGGGACGAGTTGTGAGGTTCCCAAAACGTACCATATTTTACAAATGAGGCAAATTTGCGATTTTTTGTCTCCTCAAAGGCAAACCTTAGGATCTTCTGAACTTAGGATGCAATGCTACCCATCCCAGAAAATTCGTGAAAAAAAAAAAGAAAACTCAGCTGAATATGTCAAATAGTTATGAAGATACGTGGCGTCAAACTGCGTCGGAAGCGCAATGGTCGAAATACCCACATCTGGATGATAATTCATTAAAAAATAACCACCAATTATTTTCAACTACTTTCAGCGCCAACATGCCCCCTAGGCTTTTAATATATGTTTGAAAGCAAAAAATTGAAGAGGTCGGCCGGACCTCCCTGATTGATCCGGCGTGAAATCACCCTGTAGTCCTGTCTGCTATAGATGTTTTTGAGTGTATATGGCTCATACTCTGTGTACCTCGATGCCTCATCCTGTGATATAACCCTCATTAAACGTTTTTACATTATAAACGTAATTTAATCCAATTACTAACTCATATAGTAAATCTACAATGTATATTTTGTTGTGTTGAAGTGTTGTGAAGATGCACAAATGTCATTTCATATTACTCTAAAATATTGCAGGTATTGTAATCTGTTCGTTTATGGCTAGTATATGCTGTTCTCTCCCTCTTTTGTGTGTGTGTGTGTGTTCGGTCACGTGCGCCTTATGCCTCATCATTTTCCGGCCATAGGTGCAGTATTCTATGAACACATGTAGCTATTATTCTGGGCTCTTCCCTCCAATAAAGTGGAATGATTTGGTGAATTTTTGTTGTATTATGGTTTAGATGCGTGCTACTAACGCTGTGGTAAATACTTACATGTATTCAGATGTTCGGTTTAAATGGGATAGCGGCGTACGAGGGCTATGGTGAGAAGATGAACCCGGTTCAAGTGATGCACTCGTGCTTGTTATTTTTCAGTTGATCGTCACAAGAACTCTTGTATATTGTTTGCTTTGCGCAAGAACGTGCCTTTTATATCTGTTATTCACGTGATGGATGCTTTTGTCTGTGTCATACGGTTTCGCAGTGCACTAGGCCTAGCTATTGTGGCGTACGTGACTGTCAACTGCCAAGTCTTCTGGTTGAGGAACAAGCTATGCCTATACCACGGATATCTTTTAAGCGATAGCATCCGTATACATGCTTTGTGCACCCATGTGGCACTGCTGACGAGTCTCGGATGATACGAATTCGTTTGTCATGCGCTGTGAGATTCGTATAATCGAGATCCTGCTGTAGCAGCTGTTCTTTTTTTCTCATGGAACGATTTCGCATCGTAGGCTGTCTTTGCACAGAGAATTGCTCCTCCAGAATGCCGCACAGTACTCATCATATCTGGGATCCTTAGGCGCCACATGATGTCAGCGTCCCTTGGGCAGGCAATAGCTTCAATCAGTGGCGTAGCCACTGATTGCAGCTATTGCTATGGAT
This sequence comes from Ornithodoros turicata, assembly GCF_037126465.1. NCBI lineage: Eukaryota > Metazoa > Arthropoda > Arachnida > Ixodida > Argasidae > Ornithodoros > Ornithodoros turicata. Next base: position 37,569,870 of record NC_088204.1, read on the forward strand.
AGCGTAGCTACCCATGATGAGGACCGACCCACGCATGGTAATCGTAGAAATCCGAGAAGAACATAATATATGGGGGTGGGAGGGGGGATCAGAGTGACGATCGCGAAAGTTCTTGCAGTTCATGGCGTCTATCTAAGCAGCACTCTTGAATGGTTCTCAAAGTATGAGCTTTTCAAAATACTTCCAATCTCGTGACACCACCTCATTGATCATGACAGCCATACATGTAATCGTGTTGTGAACGTCCAAATCAACTATTTTCGTTCCTTTCTTTGTTTTTGGTTTCTTCGTCTTTTTTCATCCGCACTTTGCAGCGTGCACAAGTATGTGTGCTCACCCCCCCCCCCCGGGGGGTGGGGGGAAGTGGGGCGAGTTTTCGTATCGAGCCCCGCCTACGTTGGAGGTCTGGCTACGCTACTGCCTGCAATGCAAAATTGACAGGCAATCCGATTTTCCGGCTATGCTCTGGAAACTGCTTTCTGATGCTTTTGGCAATCGGGAACCACATACCCGTTTCCAGAACAGCCGCCGGAAAACCGCATTGCGGGTCCTTTCAGAATTGCAGCCATTGCTTGTACAAGGACCGTGTGGTCACGTGACGTCTAAGGTGCTCAGGTTTAACGCATACCAGGGAAGGGTAACGGTAATGGTAACGGAAACAGAAACGGTATATTACCGAAATTGGAGGTGGTAACGATAACGGAAACGGAAACGCATACCACGGTCCTCCATTACCGGAAACAGAAACGGAAACGAATTTATCGTCCGGTATTGAATTCGGGTAATGACTATTCCTGTTGTGCGATGACATTTGAGTGACTTTTCTTTTTTCTTTTTTTTTTATGACTCCATCCCCTGTAATGCTCTAAATACTACACGAAAGAAGGAAAGCGCAATATGGGATCTCCAGGGTGCATCCGTCGCTTACATCATCACAGTCCTCATAATTCCATGACATCAACACATGACTATACTTCACCATAGCACGAGTATGACAGCCTACTATTTAGTTACTTATTGTTCTTTTTTTTAATTTCACCGTGGCCATGACAGTATCATTTACTAGTGAGAGCGTCTGCTTATGAATGCGACATTGAATGAAGGTTCCGCCCATCTTGAGTTGCTGGGCTCCGAGTGACTGAATACTGAAGACATGTTCCTACATATTTTTTTTTTTAGATATTGCAAAATGTGCGCATCCCAACGACGTAAAATTACTTGTGTAGTGTGTATACGCGTGACACCGAAGGCACTTGGGCAAAACCGGGTGCTGACAGAGCCGGAAGGGCTGTCCTCTCGCAGCTCTGTAACAACCGTTCCATTACCGGAAACAGTAACGGAAACGTAACGGAAGCGAAATTGAAGGGCCGGCATCATAAACAGATAACGGAAACGAAAATATAGCAATAACGAAAATAGAAACGGTAACCAAAATACGTTCGTTATCCTTCCCTGACGCATACTATGTGGTATATTTGGGTGCAGTAAGCGGTATTATAAGTGTAGCCAAACAGCCCACAGAATAACCGGTATCAAACACCGCTTAAAATACGGGTAAGAAATTTGACGATTTTTTACGCTTACTAGCCGTCATCCTTGTATGCGTAAGGTGTTGACCCTTAGAATATGGGTCAAAATTTTGACGCTTAGTGTCCGGTTTCTTTCTGAGAGTGTGGGGTGAAATGATTCATCCATTTTCCATCACTCGTGATGATTGATTGCAAAAATCCGTCCACCTTGAATTCAAACCGGTTCAGCAGCTCCTCAGAGACTGCCGCTCTCCCTTCCAGTCACAAGTGAGATGTCGACGAACCCATCTTGTACAAACTTGACGAAGCAACAACGACACTATTATTACATTGTGCTGCAATATCACGGACTCGCCGGTCCTCGAGTATGGCTTGCTCAACGCCTGCGATGTTCGCTGGCGTGACAGCTGTCGGAGGAACGTGTCCACGTGGTTCATTCATTATCGCATCTCGTTAGTCGCAAAACTGTCTGCACGATGCGTACACTATTCCCCTTGACATCCTTTGTGTCCGATACTGTGCCTGTAATCGTTGCTGGTTTGACGCTCTGCTTCACAAGGAACTTGATTATGCATTGCTAGTCCACAGACACACTGATCGCAGCCATGTAGCGGCCCCTTGTTCACGTATTGCATGTACCGCTGACCCGGGAATGACTTCACTTCGTCCTCCAAAAGTTGTATTCAGTTACATTTACTCACTGACTTTTCAAAGATCTCGGTCTACCTTGAACGACGCTGGGCATGTCACACTGCATGGTCCGACGCGACAAGATTTTCTTCTCAGGAAGAGTCGGAAGTGGGGTGTCCTATCGTGTCGAATATCAAGTCACACCGACGAGACACCCCAACTCTGGACAAGATGTCATCCTGCGACAAGTGGAGTGCCATGCTGTTGAGAACTGCTCTCGGAAGGTGCCGTGTCGTGTCGTGTCGCTCACGCGTCAAACTGGAGTAGGCAGCTGTTGGATGTCGTGAACACCTGTATGCAAATGGCGGACGCATACGCTGCTTTAGCCGCGCTCTCGATTTATGTTGCTGTTGACAGCAGTGACGACGAGGTTGAGTGGAGGAGACTTTGCCGCGGTTATTGGCTGCTGCGCTGCGAACATCTCGGTTGGGACCTCTCGCACGAACTCGCACTCGATGATCGAAATGGGAACAATGGGAAATGGCAGTGAATACGAATGGACACTGCGTCGTACGAGGAAGTTCTCTGTCGTGTGAGTCCTGTAATGACAAAGAACGAAATTCGGGAAAGCAATTCCCTCCATCACCAGGACCTCGAGAGTTCCCTCACGAGGTTTTTGGCAATCTCACTGGAGGCGTATAGCATTCTTCGGATTCCAAATAAAAAAAAAATGCCTGCCATAAATCCCATGGCGCGTCAAGGGTGAGATCCTGTTCAGCGGCCATTTGCGTGTGTGCTCTCTTGCGGTTTCAAATCTCAAATGAGGTCCCAGCTCAAGCCGGTCAAAACTTGCAATGATGGCAAAAAGTGGAAGGACGGCAATGACAATCATTTCTATGTTACATCAGGTGAGTGCCCAAGGACAATGTTGTGGTACAGTGGTAAAGAGTGCTTGCCCAACAGAATGTAGAATATCCGGAGACTGCGTGGGGGCTTGAGCACCTCAGCCCCCCCGAAAATTTCCCAGGGGGTCCAAGTCTGCCCAGATGACTCAAGATGAACGTTACGAGGGATATCCGAAAAATCGCATGCTTCATGGGAATGAACTTGAAAATATTTCTTAAAAGTTTGTTTCACGGCACGGCATCCCTGACACCTCGCTCGACCTCTGCGCATGAAGTGGGGTAAAGTACCCCTATCCTAAAGCCGGAGATTTTGCCAGCACTCCCTATGCACCCACCCCAAATGCCCCCCAAAATATTGCGGCGCCCTTCCAAAAATAACGGCCAGATAAGCCAAAACCGCCAGAAAAGCTGCAGATATGAAGCTGCCCCTCATACCTTCCCACCCACCCAACTTACGGCGCTCTGATGCGTGTGAACCGGAAAGCGACTGCCTCTCCAGCGGATCGAAAACTCTCCGCCTGCGGAATACAATACAATGGCTGTTCTCCGCGAGCGATGATCGCAGATTAAACATAGTAAGACACCGGTCGTACGACATGTGTCGAATCTGTCGAATCAAGCCCGCAGTAGAACTGCAAAACGTGTTTTACGACACTGAACTGTCGTGTCGTGGTGGTGTGATGTCAGCGTCACGGTAAGTCGGCCACGTCAACCACACGACAGCTTTCGACAACGTACTTGTGTCGTGTCGCAAGTTCTTTAATGTCGTGTCGCACCAGTGTGACACACCCATAAGTCTTACCACACGGGTGATAAACTTTGGAAAAAGCAGTACTTGCCAGATCCCAGGTTCTACGCCAACTTTACTCAGTAGAGCTGCTCCCCTAACTTTTATTATACCATATTCCACTTCTGGCACGGTGAGGCTCTCCCAAAGGATGAGCCTGTTCCGTTCGCCATAAGCCACTTTCTCGAGTGGAAGTTCCTATCGTTAGCTAATGCTCACCATCATGCTCTAGCTCACCACAGTTTCTCCTAGGCTTGTGGAAGACGAGTAATTGACGAATGTTTTGCAGCGCTTGGTTTGTTTCGCGTTTTCTCTCATCTACTTCTATATGATAAGCAAGTACCCAAAAGGCCCCTTTGCAGTGCTAAGCAATAGCGAGTTTGTAGTTCGTCGAGCGGAGAAATGTCTGCCTACCTATATACCTGCAATACACCTTGCGTCTTGACTGACGTCTATCCAAGCCCATACACGTGCTTAGACGTTCTCTTCGTGGACCGATTGTCTTTCTATCATAGGCAGTTGGGGACATGGGTGACGTCAGCTCCTGTGTCTACCTTGGAGCACAACAACTTCCTGTTGGGCTGGCTGTTTATATACAACGTTGGATTATCAGGGTATCTCCCGAGGGTCGACCGCTGTGACTTCCGAACCCCCACCAATCTCGGAGTGGGCATCGTTTGCTGGCGCTTGGCTGACTTGATGTTTCTATCTCCATTCGCAGATGTCTCCAGTGCAACGTCTCCAGGTTGACCCACAGCATCGTCGCGGACTTAGATCACAGTCCTTCCACGGCTAAACATTTCACTCATATTTTCAAAGCAGCATGCGTCTGCGAGCCTGTGCAGGTCTGTGATAAAGTCTTCCACAGATCTGTGCCCCAGCTGACGCCTCTGAAACAAATCCGTTCAATATGATATTGCGCCGTGGAACCAACTGCTTCTGAACTTCATAGTGCCTGATACAGGGTTCCCAAGCCAAATGCGAACATATTTTTTAATAATATATATATCACTTTTTTCCGAGATGAAATCAATAGCAACATAGCATATGCTGCTGGGCACTCCTTAGGAGGGCATTAGCAAACTCCTAAAGCAATGTCTTAATTAACTTTCAAAAATTAACTTTCAGTAACTTTTGAATTATAAAAGCTACGAAGTTGTCCCAATGAGAACATCGGACCTATTCAGTCACCTGATACCGGAGCTCTTTTCAGAAAAAAATTCGTCCGCAAAAAAATCGCGAAGGAACACATTTTTTGCTTTATTTTGTTCATTGCGCACCTTCGGAGACGCGTCTATCCTTCATCCCCAATATGGGATGGTGAAGGAAAGGCGCGTCTCTTAAAATGCGCAATGAAGAAAAAAAGAAAAAATGGTGTTCCTTCACGAATTTTTTGCGGACGATCTATCGAACGGATTTTTGTTTTGAAAACGGCTCCGGTGTCAGGTGACCGAAGAGATCAGATATTCTCATTAGAACAACTTCGTAGCTTTTATAATTAAAAAAGTTAATTATTGAAAGTTAATTAAGACATTGCCTTAGGAGTTTGCTAATGCCCTCCTCAGGAGCGCATATGCTATATTGCAATTGATTTCATCTAGGAAGAAGTGACATATATATATATATATCTTTAAAAAATATGTTCCCATTTAGCTGGGACATCCTGTATTTGTTGTGGTTTGCTTCGGACAAGTCGAGGAAAGAAGGATGTGGTTGAGTCGTTTCCCCATGACTTGCAAAGACGTGACGACTTTGCCGTGACGACATGATTTTGCCGTCTGCAACGTTGGAGGATATGATAGACAAGATGAAAAAGACGCCGGCGTCATTTCCGGGGTCGTCCGGAGTGGTTCCGCCGTTTAGTTTGGACAACCCCGGAAATGACGCCGGCGTCGTTTTGATCTCGTGTATCATGTCCTCCAACCTTGCAGATGGCAAAAATCGGGGTTCTCGTGCAATTCGATTACGAACGGATTGAACACCGCCGCCACGTTCAGCACCAGGTGGACATGGGGTCTCAAGAGATATTCAGGTGATGCACATGTAACACGACATTGTCGGCTTCCATTGTCGATTTCCATCTGGAGTTACCACTGCTGCCACCATATGTGAGATGTGTAGTGGAGATAGTCTTCCTCCACAACAGTCCTGACCGGTCATGATGAAAATGTCCCAGCGGGCAGATGATCGTGGCCTCACGCTAGGACGGTGCCGGCAGTACTGACGATCCAGCGCGGCAACGTGTGGTGGCAGCACGGTCGATTCATCATCGTCGTCCATGGGCTGCCACAGATATCTTCACAGTCTCATCAACCAGATCAGATGAAAGCAACAAACTGCTGTGCTTGCACCAAGAAATCACGCATGCACACGAGATCAAGAAGTGGTCTTTCTCGCTTGCAACAGCACTAATGCAATGACGGAGGTGCTAATACTTGAAAGTGGACGCAGGGACGGATCGAGACCCTTACTTTGGTAGGTTCCTTTGTCGAAGCGCGTAAATGGGAAGGGGAGAAGGGGAAGTAATCCTTAACCAATTCTTTTTTTCTTTTTTTTTTGCTTGAGTCGCATGAACCCGATCTGTTAGTAGGCACGAAAGAGAAAGAAAATAATCGGTTCGCACACATGATAGTTGTTTGTATGGTGAAACTGAGCACGGCGTCATTTAATAATGCGACGAATCAGTGACAGACCCAATTGAGGGGGGGGGGGCAATGAGCGATTGCCCCTCGCCCCTGGGAGTGGTTTGTCGCATTATTTAATAGCACAGAGCTTAGTTACACCATGCAAACAACTTACGATATGTGCGATCCAACGGTTTTCTTTCTATGGCGTGCCTGCTACCAGATCGATTTCCCTGTGACCCCACACCAATATGTTTTATGATAAGATATTGCTCAACGAAGAACGTTTGTATTTACAAGCCCATTTCAGGGAGTGTCTGATATACATATTCTAATTGCCGTCCAGCTTGTAGTATTCAACGAGGACACGTTGACTTACCTGTGCTCGTCATTGGAAGTGACAGTAAATGACACCACAGATCCAATACCCAGTCTCCCGATGTCCGCTAGGGGTACGCTGTGCTGCATAGAAGAAAAAAGTTCAAGAATAAATAACCAATGCAATGTAGAGAGCACACAGGTGCAAAGAGAAGACAGGCTGACGGCTAAGACCTAACAATACCTACAATTATGGTGAATGGGCTTCGGTCGGGTTATGTAAGAATCTGGATTGCTTGTATAATGCATGCATAATGCGGTCGTACATTTAAATGTAACAAAACATTCCACTGGCATATGGATATGTGTGTGGTGCGCGCCCTCAGTCAATACCGTTTTCTGCACGAGTAGCTTCCCTGGTGCTGATTGGAATATTTTCCGTAACTCATTCACCTTACAAGCCAGCTTACATGGGCGTAGTCATCTTTTATGACGTACATACGCGCGACCAGGCACTCCTGCGTGTCCGCGCCTTCGTACTTGTTAGTGGATTACAGCTACATCTTTCCGTGGCTTCACGTCCCTCCGCTCTGCTTGAAGATGGCGGACAGCGGGGTTCCGCAATGCCGTGTACAGTGCGGTAGCTACGACGGGGACGAGGAATATATATTTATTTCGGAAAGAATCTCTACGAACTCATCGGTTAACCAAGCTCAAGCTGTAACTGCAATTCGACGTTCGTGTTTTGTGGGCTCGAAAAGTTTCTATCAACCCGCGTTTCCGTTAGCCCCTTTACAGCAGTTGCCCCGTGTAGGTACAAATATTGAGGAAATTGACTGACGTTTCCATAGTCGCTTTAGGAACAAAATGCCGACCTAGTATTTTTTCTATTTGCAGGAGAATCGTTATGCGTACATAAAAAAAGAAAACGCATAACGTTACGGGACATGATTTACACACAATTTATCGATGTGTAACTCCTACGACGATATTATAAAACGACAAGCCACGTAATCACGTTTTAAACCTTTGTATTGGGTTCTGTGCACTTTCCAGCAGTGTTCTTAGAATCGCGCACCCCAATGCGTCGTGTAGCACGCCACAAAGTGCTGCACTCGTATCTGACACGTGTATTTTGTTTTTAACGGACACCGTAGCCCATCAATATGAACACGAAAGTTACAAAAGACATGTGGTTGCACACTATGAAGACACAAAAGAAAGACTAGAGCACATATTGCCACTTAGAAATCTTGTTTCGCGGATCTGAAGAGTGAGGGCATTGAAATCAAATGAGCGGGTGAACGTTTTTACCTCATGGAAAACAAAAATAATGACACCGTGCATCAATTATATCCCACCGTGTAGTGCTATTTTAACTCACAGCCCAATTTATGGGGCTGTCGTCTTGGGTGCAACAGTGGCCAGCCTCCGGAATAATTATGTTTACATAAATGTTTACACACATCACTTAGTATTTAATATTCATTATGCCTAGCATGATAAGCAGTTTGTAACAACAACAAATAAGTTAATGATAATGAATGGGGAAATTCGCCACGTAAGGTGCGGCCCACTACCCCAAGGCACAATGGGGCAGGATGAGATGTGTCCTGATGATGAGGTGATGAACGATGCTAAATGGGGTCGATAGTGAGTGGAGTCAGTAAGACATCAGAACGGTAGGCAAAAGCACAGCACACAAAACACACACACAGCACACAGGTACACAGGCAGATCATAGGGTAGAGAGGAGACCAGTGTTCCGGAGAAAAATCTTGAAATACTCAAGAGCTTGGCGATGGTCAATCTGGTTAGACCAAGGGCCGAGAATGGTTGCCAACGTGAATGGTGCGGCCGTGATCGACTGCAGGCGACACTGTATAGCTGCTCTTTTGGGAGGTGTAAAGATGGCAGCCGAGGAGCACATGCTTGGTATCCGCCAAAACAGCACAGCGAGAGCACCGAGTAGGAGCGGCCAATCAGATGCTTGAAATGGGGGGTGAATGCAACCCCAAGACGAAGCCTGTGTATCAGCGACGCAAAGGGCGAGGCAAACGAGAAGACATGGTGGAACCAAAGTCAGGGTCCACTTCACGCATCAGAACTCTGGATGGAACGTCCCGAGACCATTGCGCATGTGCGACGCCTGACCACGTCATTTAGGAAGGTTCGCCTATCGCCTTTGGGAAGTGTAATCCGCACACTTGATCGGGAATGATACGCAGCTGCTGCAGCGTCGTCAGCCTCTTCATTGCCGCGCATGCCGCAGTGTGCAGGAACCCACTGGAAGTAGATAGAGTGCCCGCTGATCTCAAGACGGCTTAGTTCCTCCAGTATGTCCACCACCACAGGCGCAAGTGATCCACGAATATCCATGTTCGCTATACATTGGAGGGCTGCCTTGGAGTCGCAGTATATCACCCAGCTGCTGATAGCGGCGGATGCTATGGGCTTGAGGAAGAACAAAGTGGCGTGCAACTCTGCAGACGTGGATGAGGTGCGGTGCGAGAGACGGTATGCGTGGCACGACGACATAGTCGGGATTGTAAAAACAGCAGTGGAGCAGTGTAAGTAGGTCGACCCATCTGTGAATACTGCAGTGCGCGAAGGGTAACGGTACTGCATCGTGTCTCGCGCAAGTTGTTTCAACACGGGTGCTGCAACGCGATCTCTCTAGCTCTTGAGCCCAGGAATGGTAGTAGTTATCGAAGGTATCGAAAAGACCAACGGAGGGGATCTGGGGACGACTGATCTTCCAACAAAAGCCGGTAGCAAGGGCTTTACAGCAGCGATGCAGTGAGAAATGTCGCTCTGCCTCCGCCTTTTGAGCTTCGAAACCAAGGGGACGACGGTGTTCCGCAACGAGGCGTAGAAAATGGCGCACAGTTTCTCTGAGACGTAAGACCTCTACTGGCAGCTCGCGGGCCTCTGCCACCACCATGCGCGTTTCAGCGGCGCGGGGTACACCGAGGCAGATCCTCAACTTCTGGCCAACATACACCGAAGCCTCTGTTCAGATGTTCTTGACATGCCGTGTAAGACCTGAGGCTGTAGAGAATGGTTCCCCGAACCAATGCCCCATGAATCGATAGGAGCGCTTCCTGATCAATCCCCCATGCAGCGTCAGCGAAGTGAGAAATAACATTGGTCCAGCGTTGAACTTTCGCTTCCAGGTACCTAATATGGGCGCTCCACGAGGGACTGGCATCCAGGATAACACCCAGGAATTTGTGGCACTTCACTTGGCTGAGTGTATTATTGCCTAGCGAAAGAGAGAAGGCGCTCATGCGTTTCCGCGTGAACGGGAGCACAACTGTCTTCTCAGCCGAGATGTCCATGCCAGCCTTGATGAAGTAATGCTGAACAGCATCCAACGAGTTTTGAAGGCGGCGTTGAATCGCTGGCCTTGATTTACCGGTGGTCCAAAAGCATACATCGTCCGCATATACAGAGAGCTGAACTTTGCGATGAACGCAACGCTTGATATCCGCCATAACCAAATTGAAGAGGATGGGACTTAAAGGGACCGAAAAGTGAATATAAACCTATCGAAACTTTATGTTCAGCGAAAAGCTTGAACCTTCAAAAGTTCAAATATCAAAGAACTCCGCTGAAATCGCTGTAGTTTTTCTGTAATCGGCTTTTCCATAATTGCATGTGCAGGGACCTAGTAGGAAACCGAGCAGTCTGTCAACAATTGCATGACCCCGCGCCATCTGTCGAGGACGCGTGGAATACGCGCACTTCCGGGAGCTAATCCGGCGAAAAACGAAAATGGCAGTGGGCATTTGTGACCACTTTCTACGTCGAGAATCAATGGTAGAAGAGCAAGGGTGCAGGCGAGCTGGTACATTGTAAAACGACGATAAAACCAGAGACACGGAACAGAAAGCAGAACGTGTCGTGTTGTCTGCTTTCTGTTCCGTGTCTCTGGTTTTATCGTCGTCTTACGTCGAGAATGTCGAGCCTCTTGAACATGAGTGCGCTGGAATTCCGCATTCGAGAACTGTCGCTCACACAGAACTGTTGTTCGTGCGTTAGCGTGGTGGAAAGTGTTTTCGCAGCAGCAGAAGATTCCTCGTCCAGAGATTAGTCGGAGTCACATTCGTCCTCAGCAGTAGCTCACCGCGCCGTGAACATGGACTGCTTTTTCCATGTATTCATTCCATTTCATTTCCATGTATCAGGGAGAAGCACTTGTGTAAGCCGAAACAAGCGCTGTTTTTTCGTCGTCCAGGTGTTCATGTGTGAAATGCAAACCCACGGATACTACGGATGGGTACTACGGTTTTTGCTGCCGAGAGGTAGAGAATCTGAGTTGATCTCAGCATATTTTCATTTCGTGCTTGCAGCAAGTTTTTCTCATTGCGTTTTCTTTGCTGTCACAGCATATTATAATTACTAGTTTGTTCCTGGAGGGTTAAGTAACCTGTGGGCATAGATCTATTTGTAGGTTATACTCATGTCTCCATTGTATATGTGAGGAGTAAGTAAGATAATTTTCATCAGTGTCATTCAGCTGAACTGTGTTCATAACCTTTTAGTATACTTCTTAGTGACTACGTTTCCAAATGTCAATTAATATTTGAACCAAGATTGGGATTTAACACTTAACTCAGTTTTGCTAGACAGAGCACTTGTAACTGATTCATTATCACGTCACCAAGTAACATTTGTAAAGAAGGACTTGGGGGCTGACTTCAATTATTATTAACCCTTGATCTGGGTTCAAAGTTAACCATGCACCATTGGTGTGCATAGTACTCCAAAATAGCAAAATAATTTATTGCATAAGTTTCCTGTTACTGTAATTGAGATGTACTTTTGTAAAGCACTTTTGACAGCACCGCAAATTGAAACTGGCTTCAGTGTACACTACAAATGCATCATAACATTTGACTGAAATATAATATAAGAGCAGAAGCAACGTTTTGTCACAGCTCAAACTATATCTTTCTTTTTTATTGTCCAGGGATTTAGGAAACAGAGTAGGATTTCCTGACCTCTCATGTTTTGACGTACTTGATAAAGTTGTAAAACCTGCAACAAAATAAACAAGAGACCTATAAACAGTTTTGTCTGTTGCTTTTGAATTTAACAAGCTAGTTATATTTTACCATTTGTTCACTTTTGTATTCTCTATTGGTGAAAAGATTACAGGAACAATAATGCTGCAGATCAAACAATGACCTGTCATCTTGATGAAGATGAGAACATTTCTTCAGGCATGCTAAGTGAGACAAAAGAAATGTACAATGAAGGTTGTACAAAAACAGCAAATCTCCGTCGACTAAAACTTTATATATGTGGATGTTGCCACATCGTGTAGTTTCCATCCAAACCTAGGACTAGGCAAGGTTGTCTGGTAGTTGTTGCTAGGTTATTGGCATGTTGATGTGCTATACCGTCATAGCACATCAATATAGATGAGCGGCAAACACAGTAGACAGCGTGATGGCTGCAAACTCAAGTGAAGATTTATTCAACAGAACAAGAAACTGAAAGCATGAGTAGAGAAAGGCAGTGCCCATGCAGTGTATGGTGAACCACACTAATCTCTGAGAAGGTAGGATCGGAAGAGCAATAAAGAGAAATGACAGTTGCGTCCGAGATAGGGGAACTCTGCAAATTTAGGACCAATATGATGTGGTAACCTTGCATGGCTCCCTACAGCTCTGACACACATTGAACAATTCCAGTAGTGGGGCTTCAAACACAATGAACGTTCGCTGTTTCATTGGGCATTCAGGTGTAGAGGATGCATCTCTAGAAAATTAATAAGCGTTCCTTAGTCATAAAGTCATAACTACACCTCAACAGGAAGTATTCTTGTACCCTTCAAACAAGCTAGTAGTACTCATCGGTTTCTTCTCCTATTGTTGACGTCATACTAATGTTCTGCACCTGTCCAAAAAGTGTCACAAAGTCTGCAACACGTAACAAATCTAGTGCTTCCATCTGTGGACTTTGCATACCTGCTTTCAGCTATTTCTGTCATGTCAACTTGAGTGCCTGATCACACACACACGAAACAGTCTTGCCGCCACTTCAACACTGGAAGGCCCCTAAAATTAAATTTGTTGATGTTGTCAATGTTGAGTACGGGACAAGTAGGATAACATAAGTTAAATGGAATACGTCATCGCTATATTATAATTTATACATGTGTGACGCCTGTACGTACCTAAGACGTTGTGTTGAACTCGTCACCTCGGTGAACCAAAATCACTGGGTACTGAGCATCAGTGTGCTTCGTTACGTCTTCGCAATTCGCCTTCTACGGCATATTGGTAGTCATCGGCAGCAAAATGGGCTCAGCACACACGACACGACTGTTACATCTAATAACCGAGTGTTTCGAACCACATTCGTTTTCGCGCACTCTCTTCTTGAATCTTGTGGTAGAAAACGCCCGCCGCCGATGGTGAACGAACATGATTTTTGCATACCCGAACACCAAAACTACACCAGGCATATGTAGGTCTCTGGAATAATTGACACAACAGCCACGAACATGTCATTCGCTTATACTTTCTGCTTCGAGCGACCAACATGACAACCCACGACGTAAACAATAAACGCGATAACACAGATGGCCTTGCAGATGGCGCGGCGGATCGTAGCTCGTAGCGGCAAAGTAGCTGAATGCTTTATTAACGAAAAGCTATGGAAGTGAGCGTCATTTATAAAATGGCGTTTAGTTGTAAGATAATGTGCGTCAACTTTGTTGTCTACAAAATTAACTCTCACGCGGTAAGGGTTGACCAATCCCTGGGAGCCCTGGACCCGAAACCCAAGTTGCTCTTTTTCGCCGTTCGCTGGCAGCACCGTCCATGTTCCGGCAATCTTCAAAATATTTATACGTAAAAAATATGCCGAATTGAGAAGTAATGCTTTCTGTGTCTTATCAAACAACGATGTTGTGCACGACAGTGGGCAAAAATATGGGGGTTATTTTTCAGTTTTCGGTCCCTTTAACACACTTCCTTGAGGAACGCCTCGGGTCAAAGCTGTTTTTTGCGTGCCACCATCCCGAGTGCGGACGACAATTGTTCTGTTGGACAAGAAGTCAGCCACCCAGACAAAAAACCTGCGAGACACTCTAGCCCGGAGGAGGGTGTGCAATACATAAGTGTGACTGACCGTATCATAGGCACGTTTGACATCAAGGGAAACAGCCTCGACAATCCTCTTGCAGCTCTTGGCGACTTCAACAGCAGTCGCAAGGTCCATAAGGGAGTCAACTGAGCTACGGTGCCGACGGAAGCCCGCCATCTCATCAGGGAAAACGTGATTCTTTTCCAACCACCAATCCAGCCTGTGTAAAACCATCCGCTCCATCACCTTACCAACACAACTGGTAAGGCTAACTGGACGGAAAGAGGACAGGTGCGACGGATGCTTGCCAGGCTTCAGCAATGGGCCACCATGGCTTCCTTCCAGTTTGCGGGTACCTGGCCATGAGCCCCTCCATGAGCTGTTGCATATAAACAGCAAGGTTCGAAGGCCCTCAGCGCCAATATTTCGAAGAGCTGAATAGATGATCCCGTCTGCACCAGGGGACGATTTGGGTCGGGACAAACGAAGGGCAGTTTTAAGCTCTGGCAGAGAAAAATCTGCATCGAGCTGTGCGTACGACGGGAGCGTTATACGCTCAAGCTCCTCGCGAAGTTCAACCATGTAGGTATGAAACGTTGCAGTTCCCGCAGCTTCCGCAGCCGCCGCCACAGTTCCGCAGAAGTCCAGAGCTACGTCTACCTCAGACTTGTTGAGGATCAGAGCAAGTGACCCCAGTGGATTGGTGCGTGGAAGGCCATCGCGCAGGCTACGCGCAACTTGCCAAATTCTGGCGGGTCTGCTGAAGGGCGAAAGCGTCTCATCAAACCGGCGCCTACGCTGTCGATCAAGGGCTCTCCACCTATGCTGCACAGCTCTGAGTGAATGACGCGCTGCGACAATATGCGACAATATCGGAAAGTAGATTCGTGCGTCGAGCTCTTCGCTCAGCTCTTCTACGGCAAGCACGTAGCTGTTCCACCTGGGGACTAGAGCCCGTATGTCCTGCTGTAACAGATACGTGTTTCGAGGACTCACGAAGAGAAGTTGTCAACACCTCCGAGAAGTGATCTGCGGTCATCTCCCGCTGTGATGACGCCTCACATCGCTCCCGTAACACCTTTCAGTTAACCAGACGAACAGACCTATTGCCACGTTACATGGTGCATCCACGGATCCCTATGTATATCGGAAGGTGGTCACTTCCTCTCCCATCACAATCCGTAGACCATGACGCCTTTCTGAAGACATCTTTCGAGCAGATCGAGACATCGAGGACATCCGTGGTGAAGTCCCTACGCATAAATGTGGAGGAGCCATCGTTCAGCAAGCACACATTGAGTTCGTCAATGACGTCGCTCTATATTCTCCCTTCTGTGTCCGTTTTCCGACTTCCCCACAATGGGTGATGTGCATTGATATCATCTACGAGAATGAATGGAGGAGGCAAGTTTTGCAGAAGATGCTTCACCTCACGTTTCGTAAGGGCTGACGAGGGTGGAAGGTAGAGGCTAACCACAGTGAGCAAAACGTCACGGAAGCGTACTACACGCGTGACGTAGTCTACAGCAATACCCGGCGGCCGTGGCTGCACAGCAAAAGTCAAATCACTTCGTACGCACAATATTGTCCTGGACGAGGCCGCACTATGTGGTACCCGCTAAGTCGAAAGTCATCTTTGACATAGGCTTCGCTGATGACCAATATGGGGGTCTGATACTTCAATAAAAACAATTTCAAGTCAGGGAGCTAACTGCGCAAGCCACGTGCGTTCCATTGGAGGAGAGTTGCGTTTTTATAGCAGGGGTCAATGTACAGATGCGAGGAAACGCTCCGTTGTAAGAAGCTGCTTAACGGCTGAGAGCTCTGAAGAACACGGGAAAGTTTGCAGGATAGCCTTGAGTGCCATCAAGGGAAGCAGAAGATCGGCCAAGCCATTTGTGTCGACGCGACGCTCAGGCTCCGACCGCTGATACATGTGTGGACTCTTGCTTCCCACACTCGAGGTTCTCCCAGCAACAACAGCATATGTAGGGCAAACTTGAGGACGAGAATTCACACCGCCATTGTTTGGGGGGCCATGAACTTGTTGTTTGTAAGGTGCAAACACGTCTGCAGCATTCTCGACTACCTCTTACCTTTACAGCTAGAGGGAAATGTAAGCACAACACAAGAAAGCAGGATTTGAAGCCCCTTTGTACTTGGTAGTACTAGTGGGTTTTGGGTGAAGCTACGGAATTCGCATCCACGAAATAATTTGAACCACATGTTTCAACTGCCAGCATGATAACATCCCGCAAAGCAATGCTCGCTTGGCTGGAAATACCGGTTCGAGAACCTATTCCAAAGACGTGTAGCATCAAGGAGGGACAGGAAGGGGCACGGATGGAAGAGACAAACACACAGGCAGGCGATGTTCTCACTGTGTAACCATATATATGGCATGAAACTCTTGCTGGCCAGGATACCAAGCACCTGCTTTGTGCATTGCATAACAAAGTTCGGTCTCCCTCAGTTCTTGGGTCTTAAACGAAACATTCAACAAGAATGATGCAAAGTTTTGCTCGGCAACACAGCTTTAACATTCCTGACGTCGGTATATCAAAGTGTGCCAAAGCTTAAAGTGCCCTCAAGGAGCAGCGGCTTTTTCGCTTCATAAGCTTTGTTGAATGCTCTGAAAAAAAGTCACATTGAGCTGGACATGTACTGCTTACGTACTGCTTGCGACATATTTGTCTGTCATTTGGGTTTCATGATCTCTCTGTTTTCTGCGGCCTGCTGCAGGTAGTGAGTAATACACAGGTACAGCAGATTTTTCCCGACTGTCTGTTGCTTATTACTTGCAACGACTCTTCGCTGAGGCTGCAGAACGAAATCCCAAAACCCAAATTTCCGACAAGTACATCGCAAACAGTACAGTGTACCTTCTAAACCCAGTGACGGATAGGAGCCGCCTGATCAACTGACACATTTCTCAAATGTACCAGATGACTTAAAGAGGACCGCGGTTCCTGCGAAAGCTGCATGTGCACTGTGCCCCCTGAAACAGCTGGTACGACATCCCTGCTGACGCCAGGAGCCACAGTGTACGGGACGTATCGAAGGGTTACTTGTACCCACTAATACGCGAAACACATTGCGCCTCTCGAGTTCCTTAACAGAAAAATTACCTCCACGTTTCGCAAAAAAACAAAAAGCAAACAAGAAAATGTTCCAAGCACATCGAACATGAAACACCAAATTTTATTGCCTTGCACATACCCTTAAATTGCATCCAGTACATCATCGTTTGTCGAATGGAAAGCATACGCGGTTCACTAATCCCAACACACACATATGGAGCACACGTTGCACGGACACAAAACCCACCCGATGATCCGATGCACCAGGCAGTCCTCCAAATGACGAAAACGCAATCCTTCGAAACTTCGAACAGGCTGGCACTGCAAAGCTCAATGAAGATCCTTAGTGACGATCACGACGGTTCCTCAAACGAAATGGCCGAGGAACAATTGTCCAACAAGTGGCAACAGACACCAATTCCATGTGAGAAGCAGTTGCAAAGCAGCAGCAGCAGTATGTGTGCAGTAGCAGATGCACGCGTATGTGTGGCCGTTGAGACAGGAAACAACCTGTAAGGAAGACGAAGTGAATATCACGCTGGTATTGTTCCAACGTTAATGCTGGACTAGTACTCCATTTTGTAACTCACCTCCTCGCAATCGATACAGTCCTACGGTCACCTATAAGAAAGAATACAATTAACCTCGCTTGTAATGTACATCATCGCTTCACCTATGCAGCCGATCCTCTCCTGCCGCCATTTGCAATGCGTCCACCGTCTGCAACAGAATGTACTTCGATTGTTAAGCACGTGTAAAACGCAGCCGTCGTACGTTGCATCACAGCCAGGTTGACTTACCTTAAGCAAACATTAAGCCTGTACCTAAAAGCAAGGTTGTCATCCTTCTCAAAGGCGAGGTTGCAACGCACACAACAGGCAGGAACGCAACGGCGAATGCACTGCGGTAAAATACGTGGTGGTACGTCACTTCTCACGGGCGGAGCGCGCAACAACGTACTCGTACCTATGAGTACGTAGTACTCTCCAGCGAAGGCACACATATTCAGCCGGCACACGAGTACACGGCTCAGTAGGCACACATATTATTCAACGGGGCACACATATTTGACGATAGGGATCGTCGTGCTTGCTCTTTGATAACTGTTACGGCTGTTTCCAGACGGTTACGGCTATGTACCGGCTGTACTTTCTGAGGGAACTTTTTTAACCGACACATGTTCGTCACACGATTTAGAGTGTAGATTCAAAATTTCGAGCGAGGTGCCCAATTGTATGCATCTGTAAGGAGCATGAAGCATATCATTGTGCTTTCAAAAGAAATACAGTTCATGTACAAAGCTCTATGCCCGCTACACCCATTTTACGCCTCTTCTACACCCAAGCTCGATGAATGTTGTAAATAAGGTGTTAAGTTATTATTACACCCATTTAACACGCCTCATCCGAGGATGTTTCTTCGAGCTGGTGTAATTTGGGAGTAAAAATTAGTTTACACCCCAATTACACCCGGATTACACCCTAAAGGGTGTTTTAAATTTAAGAGTGTGGGGCGACATGAGACACGGGGCAAGATGCGACATTTTTTCTCGACGACGCCTGTCTCAGAGACGGGTTGCTCCATGCGTGTGAAACGTTACTCATAGGTGCCTCCGCATGTCCGCTTTATTGCACGCAAGAATTGGTGTTTGCGTTGAAGTGAAAAAAAAGAAAAGGAATCGATTACTTCTGTTGGAATGTAGAGACCGGCAAAGAGGCGTGATTTTCTGTAGTCCTTTTTCATGTTAGCTGTGCAGCAGCGTATCGCAGGTTTATTCTGTCAATGTAAGTCCACATCCTATTTTTTACTCATTCATCTAGATATATGCAAAATATGGGCAATTTGGTAATCCGTTGTCTAACTTGAAAATTAATGCATCCGGTGATACCCACGAGGCAAGACGCGACATCTTAATGTAATTTAAATGCAATTAAGTTTAAATTAAATTTCATGTAATTTAGAGACTGATAAGTCAACTATTAGGTGGCCTTATGCTTGTTTCTCGGATATTCATTTTCTTGCATATTGACTGGGATTTTCCAGCAAATATCCTGTGTCCTAGGATATTTCAAGCAAAGCGGAACTGCACTCAAACACGAGTGACCAGCGACGCATCAGACTGGCGGTGCCTTCTTTGCAAATGACGATTGAGGGAAATAGCACCGGGTTCTGTGTGGTTTTATTGCACATCGTGTAGGCGGTGGGCTCAAGGGGGCTGTGTAGGTGCTTGACTTGGGCTGTGTAGGGGCCTGTAGGTGTCTGTAGGTGCTTGGGACTAACAGGATGAGACAACTATGATGCAGCCGAGCAGACGTTGCTGCATTAAAAATAGAGATGTCGCGAACTTTTTGGGAACCTGTGGTTCGAAACGACACAACGACGGACATTCGACGGACACATTCCACGAACATTCGAGCTTTAGTTGGGTTCGCACAGGGGTTTGGCAGAAGTTGAGTGTGCTGTGACTAATATAGGTCTTAAAATTGATATGTATGAAACAAGGAAATGAACACAAGCTTGATGTATCCGTCTGACAAACAGACAAAACATTTGTGGCAGCACCATTGCCAATTCTCGTCCCGCGCCTTTATTTTAAGCTACGCGCCACCGGCGCAAGAGCAGTTAGTTCGGCTCTGGCTTTAGGACCATTCGACAAATTAAAAGGCTACTTCTTCTCCAGACCTGTTTGTCGTGTCAGTCACAACAACTGGTGACCCGAACGTGATCTGGACGACTTCTGAACCTTTGCGGCACAGAATTTTTTCGGTAGGATGGCTACCGGAACACCTCCCGCTCCAGTATCTCCTCCTACCCTAGCCGTCGCCCGGCCAGCGCCGCCTCAGGTTCCTAGACAGGCCCCTTCGCCAGCCCTTGCGAATCCAGCGTTCCATTACGCCGTTTCCCAGACTGCACTTCCTTCTTCAGCTCCGGCCCCACTCCACTTCGGCTTCCATCCGAATTCTTCGAGCCTGCCGCTTCTCCCGATCTGGCGGATGCATCTTCTTTTCTTGCAAAGCTTCGTGCAACCATGTCTCGAATCCGGCCCTCCCCGACCCGCCATCATCTACGAAGTCATACGTTCGTCGCCCCGGACCTTGCGACGTCAACGCACGTTTTCGTTCGGCGCGACTCCGTGCAACGCGCGTTACAACCACACTACGACGGCCCCTACCTCGTCATGGAACGGCACCCTAAGTGGTACCGGCTGTCCATCCAGGGCCGCCCGGACACAGTATCTCTCTACCGTCTCAAACCGGCCCACGTCGACGCGTCGTCATTGGCCACTTTCACCCTGCCAGGAGACCTGGGCCCTGACACCCCCACCCATCCGCAAGGCGTCGCAAAGACTACTACCCCTGCTCTCGTTCCTCCCAAAACGGTTTCTTGGAGCTCCATTCTACGCCGTTCTTACCGCCCAGGCTTCTGACGTTTTTTTTTTATTTTCATGGGGGAGGGGGAGTGATGTGGCAGCACCATTGCCAATTCTCCTCCCGCGCCTTTGTTTTAAGCTACGCGCAACCGGCGCGAGAGCAGTTAGTTCGGCTCTGGCTTTAGGACCATTCGACACATTAAAAAGCTACTTCCTCTCCAGACCTGTTTGTCGTGTCAGTCACAACACATTCATTTGGCTAGTCAGAACAAGTTCACGACGAAACGAGAGCAGCACGGAGAGGGTCTGAAAAAGAACGATACCACGCAGACGGTCGGACCTTTTATTGAAAACAGCAGTTCTTACATCCACAGGGAGTGTAATCGAGATTGTAATAATTCACCCGCACCTATCAAACCTATCCCTTACGTCGTCTGTCTGCGTCTGCTTCGGAATACGAGTGTCGTTCAAAAAGTTATAGGCCTCATTCAGAAGGAGTGGCGGAAACAAGACAGTTTTTCACATGAGAGAATTGATGTTCTGAGGCTGCAACAACATAGAAAGGACAAATACATACAAAGCCTCAATTTGCCTAAGAAATTAACGATGAAAGATGAAAGTCACCGAAAAGGTTAGCCAGCTGTAGGACTCGAATCTACATCTTCTGGATTACCGGTCCAGGGCTATACCAATTGAGCTAAGCTAGCACAGCTCCCCAGCGACTTCCATAAGTGCGTCATCTGAAGGGTCATGGGTCATCTGAATGGTCAAGGGTCATGGGTGCACATATTTGTTCTTTCTATGTTGTTCCAGCCTCAGGACATCAGTTCTCCCATGTTCAACAGTTGCCGCTTGCGTCGATCCCGTCGTATGAATGTGTGTATGAGTGAGCAAAAATCTAAGAGTGAAAGGAGGGTGAGTGAGAGAGAGTGGCTGGTTTGTCCCTTCTGATGACGCACCCATGGAAGTCGCTGGGGAGGTGTGTTAGCTTAGCTCAATTGGTAGAGCCCTGGGGGCTTAATCGCTTCATCGTCGTTACGGTCGTTACAAGCTAACGAGTGGCGGGAAATTCAAAAAGGTGGGCACGTGACACATTGCGCGTGACGTATACCACGGCCTTCACGTATCGCGCGAAGAGCGCTGTGCACGTGTTTTATCACGTGCCCACCTTTTTAAATTTCCCGCCCGCCTTTTTGAATTTCCCGCCACTCGTTAGCTTGTAACGACTGTAACGACGATGAAGCGATTAAGCCCCCTGGATCGGTACTCCAGAAGATGTGGGTTCGACTCTTACAGATGGCTAACCTTTTCAGCGACTTTCATCTTTCATCGTTTTTTTTTTCACAGTTTTTCTACATAGACCCCTTGAAATCAATGCACTTAGCTCAAAGATGCTCAAGCATTGCAATCCCATCACGGAAAAAGGTGGCGTCCTGGTCCTCCAAAAACTCCTATGCAGCACATATGACCTCATTGTTTTCAAAATGGCGACCACGTAGGTGGGAATTGAGGTCTTTCCAGAGATTTCCAGTCTTCTCTGTCGGTCAAACACGGAGAGCTTCCTCGGGACCCAGCGGGCACTAACTTTCCGAAACTGGAGGTGTTCATGAATGATAGTAATCAACGTTCCCACAGAAAGGTTCGTCTTTCGAGCCAGTTCGAGGCATGTTATCTGTCGGTCCTTGAGGATCAGGCGCTGGATCAGGCATGTTCTCAGGAACTCTGACACTGGCCTCTGCGCCGCCCGGCCAGGATCGTCCTACACTGATGTCCGGCCGTCTCGGAACCGTTTGCACCACTCAAACGCTTTGCTGCGGCTAAGTGTATCGTGGCCATACTGAGCCTGAAGTCTCCTGTGAATTTCAGATGACTTTACACCTTCATTCACGAGAAACTTCATGAAAATTGGCTGTTCGATGTGCGCGCTCACCTCGTTGTCGGCCATCTTGTCCAGCACGTGTCTTCTGTTTTGCACAAAATTTGGACCACCACGTGGTGAACGCGGAGGCCTGTCGTGTGTGAAAATGACGAAAAAGAAGTAACGCGAGCCATTTGTACACTCGGGAGACAGAAAGTCCCGGTTTGACTTGAACACCCGTCGTATTTATCGCACTACCCTTCACCTTTGTATGGGTCTCACGTGCACACAAATTAAAACAGAAATGTGAATTAGTTCTTTCTATTTGTATAGCAACTGCTAGTGTGTTACAACAACAAAGACGTTAAGTTATGGCTCTTCTTTCTGGGTGACGCTTAGCACGTTTTGAACTACCCTCGTACTATAGTTTGAAATCGCATGTCATTAAAACAACCGACGCACAGGAAAATATGGTTGTGGTCCGGCGGCGTCTCAGTAGTGCCAGTAGGTGGCTCGCATTATACGTTTTCCATTTCAGGTTTCCATCCACTTTGCTAGTGCGATAATAATAATAAATAAATAGCACGTAGAAAAATATAGAACGTCATAATCTAAACATAGTGCAAGTACTTGGCGGCTTTTCGAGTCGTGAAACATATGCTTCCGCTTCCCGTAAGGAGTTTGGCACGTATGCATAGTCGAAGCAATTTTCACAACATTAAACTACACATTCTGGAAACCGGGTTCCCATCCACCGGTTTCCACTACCTGTCGGGTCCACCTGTGGCAAAGTTTTCTTTTGTTATTGCTTGAAAATAGTTAGGTGTGCTTTGTCGATGATCTCGGATGGACCGATGGTTTCCATACTTTTCCTCGCGTCCTGCTCGTCTTCTTCCTCTCACGCTCTTTGCCGATGATCTGAGAGAGTACAATGTGAGACCGGTGCGCCCTCTGTGAAGCGCGTGCGGAAGCGCTTTACTGGATGCTTCAGCTTCAGACACTCTTCGGCGAACCCTGGAATATCCCTCCTCCACACATCCATTTACAGCTATTTCTGTAATAAGATACTAAATACTTCGCGTAAGAAGTACTCAAGAGAGAGTACAAAATATTCAAAACTGAAAGTAATATGAGTAGAGTATTATCTTCTAGGGGTGTGCGAATCCAAATTTTTAAAGTCGAATCGAATATCGAATCTGATGGACGAAAAAATCTCCTATATGGGGTTGGATATAGATCAGTCATGCAAACTTTACAATACATGCTTTTTGCACCAAAAGCACGAAATTTCTAGCCTATGGCTTTAGTGTAATTTTTCTGCCATTAACTGTCACACGAGACACACGTAATTCTTCTGTGGGAAGCCCCTATTATTCATTGTTACGTGATAGAGCTTCCTAGTCTTCAGGTGAGCACATACTGAAGTAATAATCTTGATTCCAAATTTGATGTCAGGCAGCGGCACGTTACACATATGAGGCTGCAGTTGTTTCTGAACATCCGTAGGTCACTTACAAATTGGCATCCTGCCTGAGCTTTGTCGTGTACTGCTGGCGTTTGGCTGGCAGTTGTCTGAAATCGCCTGTCAGTAGTTCTGCAGCCTATATTTCCTTGATTTTCCTCGAACATGTTGTTCTGATATTCTATTAGAGGTGGAGCATAAGCTGCACGTGTTTCTTACTCCAAATAAATGGCCCTTAAGCACCTGGAGAATTGAGATGGTTTAGACCACGGGATGCTGATTTCGGAAAACCGTGTCGCTTGCAGTACATCTTTTAGCCCCTTTGCTGGAGTATGTGTGTCTCGCTTGGGGAAGTTGCGTTGCTTATATTTTCAACGTAAGGACCATCTTTAAACACACTTTTGTTCTTGGGCAAAAAAATCCTCCACTGACACCACTAAGCTGCACACGGGAGGGACGCCACCCCTCCCTCAAGCCAAGTATGCACAATAAACTGGTCCTAACGTTACCTTACGCTAAACAACAATCCGTTTGTGCTAGTCCTGGCAATTTCGTAAAGCAGGCTTCACCTCATGCAAGGAGGGAAGCATCAGGTGAAGTTCGGGATGTGTCGTTCATATGCGGCGAAGAGTCAAATATTCGGATATCGGGTATTCGATTCGCGAACCGAATACTTGGAGTGACTGATATCCGGTTTAGTTCGAGAACTCGAATATTCGCACACCCCTACTAAATACTGTAAAATTTCATAATGTTTATTTCATCAAATCATATTTGATGGGGAAAACTGAAAAAAAAAAAAAAAGCTACAGCCAGCTTGACTAGTTCCCAGCTCCAAAACACTTGACATGGAAGAAAAAAGAATTGATCCGAGCATGCATGAGCCTACAAGCAAGAAGGAATACATTAAGAACTGTCTAAAAAGACAGGTAAACGGTATGATAATGATTGGCATCCATAGGTAGTCCGGACACGCGGGACATTCCAGTTAATTTTATGGCGAATATTGTAGGAAGTTATATTTCGTTATAGTTTAATTAGTTCAAAAATTGAGGAGTATCTGCGAACATTTCTCTGTAAACACTGGAAGCTGTGTTCATAGAGATAAAACACATTTACAATATTGTAGAGTTGAAAAAAACCTTCTGTAGTCTCACGACTTCCAATATTTGCAATTACACGAATTACCCTTTTTTGTAGAACTAGCAGACGTTTGAAATTACTCCTTGAAGTTGTACCCCAGATTAAGTGACAGTAGTTAAGATACGAGAAAAATAGGGAATTAAGTAATAACCTAATGCGGAAGGAGAACATATGTCTATACCTACTACATATGCCAACTATATTGCATAGTTTCCTTTGTATACATTCAACATGTTCCTCCCACAATAGATATTCATTGAGAACTACACCTAAGCATTTGACAGAGCTCACAGTTAAAAGTGGCGTGCTGTTACATACTAATTGGCTACTTCCTTGTATGTTTTTATTTTTCTGCCGAAAAATAATAGCTTTCGTTTGGTTAGTGTTAATACGTAAGGAGCTTTCTGTGAGCCATTTCGCTAGGCGACGCGTCATTTGCAGTGTTAATTAACAAATCAACATCAGCACCACCAAAAAATATACTGGTATCGTACGCATACGATACGAATTCCCATTTCACATTCAAACTGACAATATCATTAAGATACACAATGAACAAAAGAGGCCCCAGTACACTCCCCTGAGGCACGCCACAAGTAACATTATCCAATGGTGGCAACAGGTCAGGTCCAAGTTGCACATGTTGTTTGCGCCGTTCTAAATACGATATCAACAACTGTAAAACTATGCCACGTACCCCGTAGTGTTCCAACTTGCAAATAAGGATGTTATGATTTCTACAGTCAAATGTCTTCCAGAGATCAAGGAATACACCTAATGTTAATAATTTAGATTCCAAATGATTAATGATCAGTTCCTTTTGTCTCAGCAAGGCAGTTTCTGTAGACCGTCCACTCCTAAAGCCATGTTGAAAGTCATTAAGAATATGGTGTTTATCAAAGAAGGCATTCAATCCGGAATGAATAATTTTCTCTAAACACTTGGAAGATATCGGCAAAACTGAAATCGGGCGATCATTTCCTAAAAGTATTCTAAAAGTACTCTAAAAGTGTCGATGCAACTCCCCAGTCATCACCTCGTAATAAAGTTGTCGCTGTTGTTCTAAAAGTATATAAGTTACTCTTTAAATTAATTTGGTATTTGCAGTGAGCACAATGAGACACACGCAGAATCTCAAAGATACAGCAAACAGTACGGCAGCACATAGTCAATCAGCGTGAAAAAAAAACAAAAAAAAACATACTGCATGGCCTTAATACCTACGAAGATATGAGGCCTTAAAATAGGAGATATGCGAAATAGCGCCATCTGTCGAGCGCGCCGCTCCCTACCGCCATCACTGGGGCAGATCTCTCATGACCTGTAGCGCGGCTAGAGGGGGTTCCGCTAAAAACGAATCCACGGCGGTTTTGAAGCACGATTCCTCGGTGGAATACCGAGCATTTCGGCGGAATGTACGAATGACAAACTGTTCAGAACTCTACTCTCAACAGCAGAAATAGTGCTACACTTTTGCGGTCGATTCCATCTTCAGCAAAATCTCACACGGCATTTATCATCGACGTTCGGCATTTGTATTTACTTTGTTTTGTGCAATACTTCACTGTTTAGTTTTAGCTGCTCTTGCGATGATAAGATTAAATGAGATCCTGGTCCAATAAATCTTTGCATTTAACTGCGTCACAGTAGGGTGCAATTTGATTTCTTCTCCTTGGGGAATATTTTGATACAGGAGTTTTTCATACTATTTGTCACAGTGTACCGAGCAATCTGTTCCTTAATGTATTGAGATCCTTGGAACTACGCCACAATTATAGTGCTGCTGCACTTGGTAGTTGTGATATATAATCAGACGATTTAGTACGAGGTTTCAGATTTAGATGTTGGAAGGTATCTGGTTATCATTGCTGCTTGTGCTTCTTAAGCCACGATTTCACCCGTTGCCGAGCATGTGACTTCATGATCAACATTTATTTGTTTATTTTATTTAATAAATAAATATTTGATCAACATAAATGCTATGGTTCTTCACCAGGAATAAGCCTGGTTTTGTTCTATGTAGTTCAACTACAACAAGTAACAACATTTTCCTTTTAACGGTGTGAGGCAATTCACACACGCACACACACACACAAATAAGGTTTAAAAAATATTCATAGATGATATCCTATTCTCACGTTATGGCTTATATAGTGGGTCGACTAATTTATTCTCTTACTTTCCCTTGTGCATGAAAAATAGTTTTCGGAGATGCGTGCGTGTGTGTAACGTATGTGGAATATGCGTGGTCAAATATGAGATGCAGAACACGATGGAAATTGATGTTTTGAGGCTGGAACACAGTAGAGAACACATGTAGAGACCGCTAATTATTGTGCATATGTTTATTTGGAGTAGGATGTACGTCATGAGAGCACACTAGGTACATATACAAAGCACTATTCCAATCTATCACACTTGACAATTCACCTAACAGTTGTGACATAATTCGCCATAAGTTCAGTGATTTTACAAGGGAGACAAATCAGGAACACTGATATCACATTAGGTCTGTCTGTCAGGTTCTGCATCAGTGGTGCATGAACGAGCGGCAAATGTCCGATTCTAAAGTGGCAGGTATGAGAGACTGCGTATTAACCCTGAATAATCGAGAATGTTAAACTTTACTCGTTAAGCTCTAGGCTGGTCCGATAGTAGCTTCAGCTACAGAATACTATTTCATGCGCTTCCTAGTGTTCAGTTACAGCAATTCATGAATACGCAACTTTTTGTTGTTTTATTCCTCTCTGCTAGCACAGCTTGACGCAGCAATGCGGTGGCACCTTGATCATCACAAAATAAAGTTGTTGTGTTCTCTCTTCAGAGTTTCGATATACAGAGCCCTCTTCACGGCAAAAGGTTGTGGTATTCAGACGATTCATTACTAAACAGAACAGAAAGCGTGCAATGTCGTTTATACAAGGCTGCCGGATGTTGCCTTGCTACACAACAAACTTTTACTAACGTAGTGGCACTTGCACATAGAAGGGCAAAACAACAGAAGCGTTCTTCAACTGCCACTATTCAATCAAACTTACTCACGGGCAACGCAAACCGCGTACACTGAATAGCGGAACCATGTTTTCCAAGCATTGCCCTGAAGAAAATGGCGCGAGTGCATTTTCGCTGACAGGCAAGAGAGGGCGCTTCATTTCGCATATATCCTATTGCGCGATGAAGAGCAGTGCTCGAAATGGTCAGGCTTGCACACTATTACAAAACACAGCCATTAGATGTTTTCAGCTATTTCCTCCGCAAGTGTACTTCTTAATTACTAGGCTTCAATATATATTAGAACGAAAAAACCTTAGAGCTCGACCGGACCACCCTGCCCGATTCTGCATGAAATTACCCTACCATGCCCTGCCATCAGTAGTTTGACACAGTGACTGACTTTCTTAGCTGTTACCCTTTCTCAGCGCATGAATGATCACTGTGTGCCTCCTTTTTATAGCCTTTTTTTTTTCTTTTTACAGTGTTGTATCAGTTGTAACACTGGATGGACCAGGTCCACAGCCCTGGTGCCGTACCAAACTGTATGCCAGTGTAGATGCCTCTGAACACTTGTGACATAGCAGCAGCAACATGAGAACACAAAGCAAGTGCAGGGACCAAGACAAACAGTAGTCCTAGCTTGAAGTATTGTTACCAGTCATTTAATATGTCACATTCAGCGACATGCTCTTAAAATTTTTGCTATTTCAAGCATTATATCAGTGGGAATACGTCATGCTTTCGTTCACAATGACTCAGACTAGTCCGATTCGACAGAACGCCTCAACCCAAACAGGCTTCAGTCTCGATCCTTCTTGCACACTCTTAGCAGCATCGGACCAGACTTCTGCGTATCTTGAGCACGTACTCAGTACCGTATTTTCAAGACTTTTAACGGTATTTTTGTACTCTACTCAATACTTTTTGTGACAGGTATTTTTAATTACTTAAAATACTTTTTTCAGTATTTTCTGCTCTGTGCTCAAAATGCACTCCTTCCTCGTCAAATGTCATCCAGCACACTTCCCCGCAGCGTCCAGATTTTCAGCACACTGGAATTTCCCCATTCTTTCTTTTTCTTCGTTTGAATTCGCGCACCTGTCGTTTTAAAACGGTACTCGCCAACCAAACCCAATACTCGGTTTTCTGAATATTCGCCGAATATAAACGACACATCCCGAAAGTCTGTCCCCCACTCCTCCCTGCTGTCCTGATTCTCCACCTGTCCACATCTGTGCGCCGATCATGGCCACAGTTGCTTCGCGGCGCTAGCACGGAAACATCCCGAAAGTGGGCTTCACCAGATGTTTCCTCCTCTACATGATGTGAAGCCAGCTTTACGAAATTGCCAGTGCTGCAGGGCTAGCACAGACGGATTGTAGTTTAGCTTAACGTAACGTAAGGCAAGTTTATTGTGCATACATGGCTTCAGGAAGGGGCGGCGTCCCTCCCGTGTGCAGCTCAGCAGAATCAGTGGGGGATTTCTTTACAAAGTTAAGACACTTATGTAATGCCCAGGAACAAAAAGGTGTCTTGAAGATGCCCCTTCAGTTGAAAATTGAAGCAACGCAACTTCCCCAGGCGAGAAATACACTTCAGCAAATAAGCTAAAAGACGTACACGTCACATCTGAGGCAGGACGCCAAATTTGATGGTTTTACAAGGGACCTATGGACGTTCAGAAACGATTGCAGCCTCATCTGTGTAACATGCCACTGCCTGACATCAAATTTTGATAATTAGATAATTACCCCAGAATGAGTTCACTTAAAAAGCAGGAAACACGATCATGTAACATTAAAGAGTAGGCGCTTCGCACACAATAATTACGTGTGTATCGTGTGACAGTTAATGCTAGAAAAATTACACTCGAGCCATGGGATAGAAATTTTCAAACTTTTAATGCAAAAAGCGTGTATTTTAAGCTCTGCATGACTATTCGGTATTCGACTCGGTATTTGCCATGTTTTCCTCCATTACATTCAAACTTCGATTCGACTTCATATATTCGCATTTGCACATTCCTAGTATTTAATACGCTACTAAAATTACTTTCACTTCTGACTATTTTGTACTCTATCTTCAATACTTTTTTACGCGGTGTATTTAGTACCGTATTACAGCAATAGCAGTCAAGTTGAGGAATAAAGGGGGTAGATTCCGTAGTTCGCCGATGAGTACCTGAAGCTGAAGCATCACAGAGAGCGCCACAGTCTCACGTTGTAATGTCTCGGCGCGTCGGAAAAGAACATGAGAGGAAGAAGACGAGCAGGACGCGACGAAAAGTATGAAAACCATCGGCCATCGGAAATCACTGACAAAGCACGCCTCACCACTCGCAAACAATGTATTTTAATTCGATAGTTTCCGCATTTTAACAGGATTGCGTCACGTAGATGGCGAAGTACAGGTGGTTACAATGAAAGCAGGGCGGCTTCTCCTTTCCTTTGTTCCACGGGTACTTGAACTCCCTCGACCAACGAATAAAAATGTTGCAAGGGAAGGCTTCTTCTTGAACTAAAGGGTGGTATACCTTGCATCTCACACGGAAACGAGGTGAAGGAAAAAGGAAAAAGTGACGCCCCGGAGGAAGAAAAGTGCAGTCGAGTATCGGCATTTTCGGCATGTAGCACCATAAGCAAGAGTGTAATTTGGATCTTTTCGAAATGTGCGAAATTGCCAGGAATGCAGTTTCTAGCGTATTCCCTGCTCCCGTCTGTAACCCAGCAAAGCCCTGAGGGTAAAATAAGATATTTATGTAACCAGAGACCTGTCTGGAGGTATACACTCTTAAACAAGGATAGAACAAGGGATAGCCCAAATAATACAATTAAGGTGTATGCACTCACGAGCATTTCCCTCATAATCCACGAATAATGTAATCATCCGTCAAAGCTGCGAACTGTCTGTGAGCTATTCATGTTGTTACAGGGAATAAGCTGACATCAGGTTAAAACTACATGTTAGTCCTGCTTCAGGTGTTAATTTATAACTGGAAGCACCAAGTGAAACACATACGGACGACGAACATGAAGATACTCCATGAAGATTTTTCCGCTGAGCCGGTGTGTTCCAACGTGTGCCGCAGTATGAACTTCCAGTTTTCAAGTTCCTTTGCCCTTCCAGTTAAGCATTGCCAACGTCAGCAAAGGAAAAGTCGACTTTCCATGATAACTTACACAGCACGAATGAGATTGCACAACCGAGCGTCCTGCACGGCACAACATCGACAGCGGGAACATCGAAGCGTTTGTTTTCCGCGTGCAGTGATTGCTTCCTTCGAAGGGACTCCGTGTGACGCTCGACGCATTTTAGGTAAGGGACTTCCGCCATACCCTCAGCACCCCTCGTCTCCTCTTGCCGCACGTTTGTTCAAATTGCGTGCAAAGTATGACGTTGTTTGAAGAACTTTTCACCGTTGTGAATATTATCGGCCAGGAAATCCACACCTGTTTCGGAATGCATACCGCTGCATGCGACTGCCCCTTTAGGAAAAAAAAATCGCGGGATAATAACGCGAGCAGATGAAAAATAAAAGCTGGATAAATTATCTTTTTCAGCACATCGTTCGGACCTCGATTCGTACCCCATTATTTATGTGCAGTCAGTGATACTTCCAATGTGACACCTAAGACCCGTACTTACGGCTACACCTTCCTTGAAGACTTCAGTTTCACCGACGTAATTATACCATTTAGTCATATGGAACTCCGTCAGCATAAGTCCTGTGAAGGGTTTGTTATTGTAGAAGTATGACAGTTCATCTACTTCAGCGCGTGAAGCAATATATATTCCGTTGAGGTAAACCTGAAAGAGGAAATATCGTTACTGCCTTTCTAACATAATGTCACAGATATAGTATATGCGCGTGCACACATACATGTGCAGGAAACTAAGCCGAAGCTCTGTAGCTGCACGGGAAGTACATGTTCATCCATAAAGCGTGCAGCCCTTCTCGGGGTTCGTTTGCCGCATAGAAAATCTCTCTCCGTTAAATTTCTATGTCTGGTAAAGTGTAGCAGCGTTGCGCTCGTTACCAAAATCAATTGACGGAGTAAGGGTAAGGGAAAAAGTAACACAGTGCTGGCGTCGCTACAAATTTAAAATTTCCAACGCAATACCACCACCACTACCAAATAAAGGTAACATAAATACCACGCTCCTACATTTCTTCTACCGTAGAAGGAACACCATACCGTAGGCACCTCGTTGCCGAATGTGTGTGTAGATGGTGCAATATTTATGTTCCCTCACATAGCATGCAGCATAAAGTATACCACTAATTACAGCCAAGCTATATTGTTTCACATTGATCTTGACCTTGAGATGATGATGCGCATTTCATACATAATTCCATGCGCTTAGCGCGTATAATTATCTTGTCAGAATATTTCCAACACCATACTTTTTTCTGCAATAACAGTATTTCGTTCGAGATATCCGCGAATCCCAATCTCAACTCTTCCATCTGTTTTCTCGTGGTCGTGCGCCATCATAAGCGCCCACTCATCTAGCCATCAGTAAGCAGCGAACAGGACGAAGCGAATGTTTGCACATGCTTTCGCCGGGTCAACGCTGTCCAAGAATGATAGATAACCTTCTCAGTGATGTTGACATACTGTGCAAAATTCGACATCTCACAGGAATTAGTTGTAGTTGTTGTTCTTGCCTGCCCGCTGCTCCTATTCTTCCTGCCACACACCCTTACAAAGCGTTTTTCCTCAGGAAGAGTCTACCCTGGTGAGGTTACCTCCGTAATGAAGCATTCACAGAAACAAAAAATCGTACACCCCTTTTCCGAACACGTCCAACGCAGTAACCAATCAATTGCTTTACACGAACTGTGTACTGTCACCAAGCAAGTGTGCCAAGAACATTACTAAGCACGTTGGCACGCACTTACTCCCGAATAATAAGATTATTTATCCTAGATACAGTAGGTTCACATACCTACAGTATAAGGTATCTGATGTGAGAACATAACCAGATCGCGTTCGACGCCCTGTGTAAGCCAAGATAACTCTATCTTGCCAGAAATACTTCACTTGCGACACAAGCAATGACTGTAGCGATATGTCGTTCCGTTTCCGATGTATTTTCTTATTCCTGGTCCCGACGCTTGGTTTATCTGCTCCAAACAATAAAGCTGCCATTTCGAAATGTGCTATAGACCTGTTTCTGCGGGCAAGGTTTTTCTCCACTTGGCAAGATGTACCGCTTTTACTGTGGGTTTCCTACAGGTCTTGTAGCTTTACATACCGCTTGAACCACCATGAATAACAACAACTTTATTTCGAGATGATGGAAGGGAGGTTTCATCGCCAGGGGCGATACTCTTCCCAATTGCTGGAGGTGATGCGGGGAATGAAATAATGATCCACCATGCTGCTGATGAAACTACCTATTGTTGGGTCCATGGCTGCCGAAACGGAAAAGCTTGGCTGCAGCAGCCCCACGCTGGCACAAGTTTTGCAACTGATTGTATGAAGGAAACTAGCTTTGTGGCCTATTCTGCAGTATGTTATACACACACGCCTGTGTTTCACGAATGTGAGCAAAAAACTTGAAAATATGCACAGAATAACGCAAACTCTCCTTAACATTCGTTCGTGATCTGCTGATGACAGTTAGTGAAATTCGGGAAAATCATCATAATAGTCTGCCTGATTAACAAAGAACTGGAAGGAATAACAAGAAAAAAATCCGCCTCACATTAGTCTCACTTTTTTATCTCTATTCCACGTCCTCTATATTATGAAAATTACTACCCATATTCGTAGCGGAAATACATTGAACTGAAATGTAGCGGGATCACTACTCCGCTAGTGAAAAAAAAAAGAGCGAATACGGTAGCGGAGCTACTAGTAGCACCGCTATGTACAACACTGCAGCGTAGTGATGTGATACGCTGTCATGTCCGCGGTGTAGCGTCTGTCGACGAGACATCAGTGTGCCACGGTGTGAGGAAAACCTGTGGAAGTCACCCGTAGAACCCTCTGGAGACGATAGGCTACATTATGTCGGCGCGGAGTCAACCCATCTAGCGAGCCTAGATTTAGAGGCTTCTTCTTAGGGTCAGGTTTTAGAGAACGTATAAGGGAAGATGCGACGCGTTAGGTTTTGGCGAAAGTCTGTTTTGGGAACTATGTTTCCAGCTAAGCGACCTAAAAACCTCACGATGGCTTCGGTTTCCTTTTTATGTATTTCCTCTGTTAACAGAACATATACCTGTTCATGCGACTGTCAAGGAAAAGTCGTAAGCTGAACTTATGAGCCCGCACAGAAGCCGCATAAGACGTACGAAAAAAAAAAAAAAGAAGTGGTTAAATTCGGAACTTTTTCCTTGCAATGATTGAGAGGTTTGATAACAATCAAGTTTCATACCACAACACATGTGTAGTTTTGTTTTAATAATTGGGGAAAGTTAGTGTGGATATAGGACATGTGAATAGTGAGCATACAAACAGAGAACAAAAGAAGTAGTGAAGTAGTCTTTTTTTAAGAGGGGGGGGCGTATGTCAGGAGTAGCAGAACACGACGTGACACGAGGTAAATTTCCCTTTTTTACCAACAAAAACTGAAATGTGAAATGATCCATTGGTGGATCTTGTCGAAATGCGTTAGCACAAGCCTTTGGTTCGTTCTTGTGCTTCCTGCTCTCTGTTTTGCTTGATTTCTTTGATTGCTTGTTTTACTTCCTCCTTTCTCTTTTGCTTCGTTTTTTTCCCTCTTTCTCTTTTGGTTTGTGTGGTTGGCGCTTGCATCTGTATAATAACTTGCTGGAGGTACACAGTTTCGACGTTGAGATCTGTGGCAAGGCGTACGGGACAGGACTCACCGTACTCGTGAACGTTGTTGCGGACCTCTGGAGGTGTAAAGCTGATGCCATCCTTAGCGTAGATGGCAACTCTGGCCTTTCTGTATCCAGGACGTTTGGCTCCAGTGATGTAGGGGAAGCCCCTGATTTGGATCCATCGCAGTCTCTCATATCCTTAAGTCGCGGTCTGAGAGTACAGATAACATAAAACTCGCATGTCGTTCAACCTGCTCTTTGTCCTCGTTTTTCTTTATCGTGTCTTTCTCGTGTCCGCACATCGACACCGCCGTTTTTCCTTTGGCACGAGGCTTCTAATGCTAACGCATAAATAAAAATAATAAGGCTTCAATCCCGATGCTTCAATCCGCCTTCTTCACGGGAGCGGGCGGCGCATGCGCAGTTCTCCCTGAGCACCTCTTTGGCGGAAAACAAACTAGTGTGACTTGCGCCATCCGCCACGTTGTTTTTCCCGCTGTGAGCTGTGAGTGTGGTGGGATGTTTGTAAAATGTGCTGCGCTTGGTTGCCCTAATTACTGAGTTATTTGGTTGCTGCAACCGATAGGCTTTTTCCGATTTCCTTCGACGCCAGACGTAAGTCTTCGTTGTAAGTCTTGCATGTCGAGCAGTTGGGCGTACAATGCCCGATGGGAACCCGTGGAAACCTTTCGCCGAGTCTGAGAATTTGTCGTCCGTCCTTCTTGTTCCGTGTCTCTCGGTCACCTGACATGAACCCGTGGGAGGCGCCGAAAAGTTCTCGGTTGTGCAGCGCCCATTTCATTTCTGGTCTGAGCGCACAGAGCTCGGCGAATGTATAACCGATAATGATTGATTTCTGTATTTCTGTTCATAAGTACTGTAGGACGGCCGTCACTTGACGAACAGCACCCCGACTTCGTACCCACTCTGTTCAAATGGACGGTCTCGTACCCCCGCCAATCTCATAAAGTGTACCATTCGGTTGCCCTTTGTTGAAAATGGAATACTGCGAATTTACCCGACAAAACACGCCGCAGTTATTAAATAAACGAATTAAATTGATAAAGATTGCAGAGCATGCCGCGATCTGTGTTGGCAACAATAAGAACGGCCACGTCGCCCTGCGGGAAAGTCCGTGATAGGATACACGAATCGTCTGCTCTTGCGCGCTAGTGCTTCGGCGTGAGCAGACGACTTTCAGAAGTTACTGGGCACCGCGGCAACTCTCGTACATTTTCTTTCAGTTCTCAGGTGAAAGACGCACATTCTAAGAAGTGGCAAGCATGGTAGTTTAGAACAACTACGTTAATCCTCAGAGACAAGTTAAAAGTCGCAGGACAACCCCACCCACAATCACAAATCTGAAGTCGCTGGCCATCGGCGCGCGCGGTCGCATTACAGCTCCGACCAAAAATATATTACGCGCGCTTCGATTACACTCCCCGTTGCACACCGATCGTGCTTCGAAATGAAGTGTCGCTGACGACATACCTGAAGAAGGAGTGCGTGTTTATGTAAAAACCGCATTAAATACTCGCAGAAAGGAAGCGCGTGACTTAGCTTCCACGTATCCGATTATGCGCCACATTATCGGGGACCCCACAGTCAATGCTCGGACTACATTCTCCGCTCGCGAGGTATATGCCTGAGTGTCCTTAATTCGAGAGCAAAGGGGATGACTCTACCCAAGGTGCTTCTGCAAGTTACAATTACCATGACAACGACGACGTGCCCGCAGGCCGACGTCATACGTGACGTATGCATGGGAGAAGCGAAGATTTCGTCTTCTGCTATTACGGCACGTTTCGACAAATTCCTCGAAAACAACTTGGTTATTCCGAATGAAACTTTGACGGTTGTATGTGTACAGTACTCGTGAAGCTAGTTTTGACAAAGTTTCCGAATCGCCCCGGCTGTACGAGAGCGTCCCTTTAACAACGTGCAACCTGCTCGTGTGAGAGCAGCACAAGCAGGGGAGCACTGCCAGGCACGAATGACTGGTAACCGCGCAAGTGTGTCGTATAGGGTAAGGTGGGGCAAGATGCGGCACTTTTTGCTCCACGCCGCCTGTCTCAGAGACGCGTCGCCCCATCTGCTTGAAACATTACCCATAGGTGGCTCTGCGTGTCCGCTTTATTGCACGTGATAACTGTCCGGATTGGTATTTGCGTAGATGAGAGAAAAAAAAAGATCGGTTACATCTGCCTGGAATGTAAGACCCGCAAGAAAGCCGCGATTTCCTGTAGTCATTTCTCTTGTCAGCAATGCAGCAGGGTGTTGCAGGTTTATTCTGTCAATGTGTGTCCACACCCTATTTCTTTATTCATTGATCTAGATGCATGCAAAACATGGGCACTCTTGGTTATCCGGTCTTTCACTGAAAAATTAGTGCACCCGATGGTGTCCATGGGGCAAGACTTGATAACTTAAAGGGACTATGAAATTTCCCGAACTCCATTCTTCTTCTTTTTTTTTTTTTTTGTGGAAACTGTTCTTCCCGCCGAGAAACTAATATGCCAGAAATTTTTCCGTGCGAAATCGCTCCACTGGTGTTGCGTAATGCCAAGTAATGCTCGCCCGTTGGCGGCGTTGGCGCCTGCTGGTCGTCCCCACTGATCTCGATTGTAAAAGGCTGGATCGCGGATAGGGAGCGCGAGCGTGAAGAAAACGGCCGGCTTCTTACTGTACCCACAACAATCGCCGCAGCGATCATGGCAACTTCTTGCAATTACGATCCTACCAATTGTACTGGCAAGGATACAGGACCTAAATTTATACAGGTGAGTCATTCTTTATCAAGGAATAAATAGGCGTCCATTCTGTATGTTTAGTTGACAATTATGAAGTGTTTTTTTGCCCAAAACGAGCACTGGATGCAGGTTGTTTGATCGCTCTTCCGAGGTTCAATCGAACATACTTGCATTTTACCAGGCCGCAAATGCAGTTTGAGTGCATAATATGCTTGGGAGAACGTGTTACACTACACTGGTAGTGTTGTCATCAATATATGTGCGAACACTCGAGCGCTTTTCTGCATGCATTGCTAGCATGGTACACGATGTTCTCTAAGGAAGCGAGTGCACATTCATTTCTTTGAATTACCTTCGCGCACAAGTTCGGTATTACGCCATAATGAGACCACGATTGTCACCCTTTTTCATGTACTGGTATTGTTTTGTGCCTTGGTTTGATTTGTGAGAAAGAATCCTACGTAACGGTGGTGTGGCGCGACTTGAGTACCGCCTTCGTGCCTGAGCTATATCGTCAGCTTGTTGCGATAATAATAATTTGTAGCGTGTCGTGCTATTTGTAGCAGTTTTTAAGGCAAAAGTGGTCTCTCAATACAGATTTTCTCATAGAGCTATTCAGAGGATCGTCTATGCAGTGTGATGCGACTGAGTGTGCAGGTAAGTATCATGTTCCTCTGCCACGGGTTTCTACCTTACAGGAAGGAACCACCTCAGTGCACGCACTGTGGTTAGCCTCTCTCAATTTTGCACATTTTCTAACATCTGAAACACATCTTATACACCTTAGGCTCCTTCACCCAGCAATATAATAATTATAATTCTCTTTAGAATACTTTTTAATCTTTTCAATTTTTAGAAGATACAGGGATTGTAAACCCTGTTTTAGACTGATGTTTTAACATTTGTCCAATGCATTTATTAAACGTATTTATTTTTAACTAGTTGCATCTAAACCGATATTCTGATGTATTATGACCTTTGTTGTCGATGCACCATAAAAATTGGAATAATCATCATCAATACAGGTTACTTCACAGCTGCCTCGACATACTCAAGAAATGGGTGCAGAACCTGCGTAATGCCAAGAAAGTTTGATTACCACAGCACCTCCAGAAAGTAAAAGCATATGTGTCACATGGGATTTTTAAATGCATTCACAGTATATAATAGTAAGTACTGGACTCTCACAGTGCACAACGCTACAAGGCTTCTTGACGCCATTAATTAGCAATTAGAGCTAATTGGGACCCCCCACATTAATCAGCATCATCCAATGAGTCATCAAACTAATTGGGGAACGTCTAACTCGTGTCCAGACCACCCGAGCGTTGTGCACTACGAGAGTCCATAAAAAATAAAAAAATAGATAGAGAGAGAGTGGAAAGAAGGAGTTTAGTTGAAGATCAACGACGCCATCTTGAAGAAAGCGCCCGGAAAGGCCGCTGACCGTCGCTGGGCGACCGAGCACAGAACCAGGTTGCAAAGCATTGCAGCTATGACCACCAGTTCCGGACATCCTGTGACGTCATCACGGCATGTCTGGGCAAGTTAGAACAGCTCTGGACATGCAAGGAGAAAAACACTCGTAATACAGAGGCTGGCAAAGCAAGAGTATGCAAATCGTCCATAGCTAACAACAAAAAGAATTAGTTACACAACAAATGAGCCCACCAGAACAGGAGCGCAGAACCATGCGACTGCTCCATCCGAGGGGCAGGCAGAAACTGACTCGTAATGCTTTTTTGTCCTGTATAAAGCCCCGCAGCTGCACCCCCTAGCGATTACTTTCCCAACTAATCTCACAACAAAATTATTAAGAATCACGCCAGCGCTACTCCCGTTCCCAAGGCAGAAGAAGATAGAAAATGGCGGGGATGCCCGGACAACAGCAACCAACACCCGACGTGCACTGGCACGAAAATCGCAAACAAAGCGGGAACAAAGTTGGCGAAAGCATTAGTTACACAACAAAGCACCTCACCACAGCAGGAGCGCAGACCGATGCGACTGCTCTCCATGACAGCCAGCCAGAAACTGAGCGAGGGCGGGGAGCGCACGTCTGCTTTCCGCGACAGTCGGAGAGAAACAGACTGGGGCGCCGCTCCGCGGCCGCTACGCATATGCGCTCCTAGCGCCCTCTGGGGCGACCACCTCCGAGAGGCTAAGAGTGAAGAGCATTCCTGCGCCCCCTGCTGGCCATTCTCATTGGTCGTGAGGCTAAGAGAGAAGAGCATTCCTGCGTCCCCTGCTGGCCATTCTCATTGGTCGTGACGTCATCCTATTGTCTCAGGGCTACCCTGTTTTTTTTCACTAATGCTCCTTTGGTCAATCTACAATGAAGCCACAGTATGACGTCATCATGCACCTGCGTGGCTCAAGGACGCGTACGCTCTAGACAGGGGACCTATTATTTATTGAATCACTATCCCATGATTATTTCCTTTATTCTTCTATAACGATTGAATAGGAAACTATTGCAGTAGAGCACCATGCATGAAAGCTGATCGTAGGAATTCCAAAGTCTTACTAAATGAGACTTGCAAAAGAACAAAATATCCTAACACGTAACTCCATCAACGGCAAATAAGAGGACTAGGCACTCCACAAATCAACACAGAGTACGGGTAAACAGGAGCGCAGAACTCAGGGCAGCACTATCGTCAAGACAACAATGTTCCTTGTCAAAAACGAAACAAAATACAAAACGTCAACACAGGAAAGCATGCATATCGGGGCATGTCAGAACACGTCAGGACAAATTGTACGATTGCTGGGCAACAGAGGAAAACAAACACTTGAACAGAGTGAAAAAGACTCTCACCATCATTTTTCCCGTTCACAGCATTCCCTCATTGTAAATCCGCTCGTCACAAAATCCACCTGCATCGTCGAGCACCATTCACCAGTGACGAACCACACATCCGCACCCCATCAGAGGCAGACAGAACCCCACCGAAGCTACGTCCTTCCACTGACGGCCAACGCCAGGAGCAAAATTTGCGTGTCCAGACCCGTCAGTGTCCAAGAGAGAAGTGAATCCTTGCGCCCCCTGCAGGCCGTTCTCATTGGTCGTGACGTCATCCTATTGTTTCAGGGCTACCCTGTTTTTTTCCACTAATGCTCCTCTAGACAAGGTCAACCTGAAACAATGGTCTCGTGGTATGACGTCATCATGCACCTGCGTGGCTCAAGGACGCGTACGCTCTAGACATGGGACCTGTTATTTATTGAATCACTATCCCTAGATTATTTCCTTTATTCTACTATAATGATTGCGTAGGGAACTATTGCAGAAAAACACCATAGACAAGAGGAGATTGTAGCATTTCATTCCCAAAGTCTTACTGTACAGGAAAAAAAAAATGGTTCAGCAAGACATAAAGTCACACACCTGTCCCCCTCGCGGTTACTCTCTGAACTAAATGAATCGCAAAATTATTAAGAATAGCTCTACTCCCATTCAAGGCAGCACTATCGTCAAGAATATGCCTTGTACAAAAAGAAAAAAAACTACATGTAGAAGGAAAGCATGTCAGAACAAGCCCAGGCATGTCAGCACATGTTTGTCAGACAAGGGGGGAAAAAGCGAAAAGAAACAAAGAAGGAAACCAGCATCAAACTATTTCTAAGCACACCATGGAGGAAGGAAACACAAGGAGCGGCTCTTCCCTCCAGACTAGCGTAGCCACCCTCTAGCGGTCGCTCGAGTCAAAATCGCCATTGCTTCCTGTCCACCACGTGATCCCCTCTAAAGTTTCGGTTTTGTAAGGCTTTGTTTCTCGCGCTGCTCTCCGTATGATTTTGCCTTTTGAAAGTAATTTATTGTGAAAATGTGAGCACCGTCGTAGAAACGGCGTATGGTAATGTGTTCCTGTCCCGGCTGCGGCTATCGTTGAACTGAAAGCAGGATCTTTCATCGTTGAAAGCAGGTCTGTCACGGGAACGCGTTTTGTTCGTAAGTACACGGTAACTTGCTTTAGTCGCCCGTGTGCCTTCGAATCATCTTGAATTGTTCATTTCGGACCTCAAACTCTGCCGCAGATTCATTTCATATCTTCTGTTATTGTACAAATCTGATTAATGGGACGGCATTCTTTACCACTTAGTCAAGAAAAGTACATACGTTAGAAGTAACCGTTGCCACACGTGATGTTTCTGGTCCCGCGTACTCCTTTTGCGTTCTGCACAATGTGACTTGTCTTCTAATAGAACGGTAAACATTCGAACACACAGAAATGAAGTGCAAGCACGCGTTCAACGTAATACTGCCATCTGAACTGCGACACAACTACAGCTCGCGTCGTCTGCTTTGCTGGAGCCATGCTGTCTGGAGGGTCACGTGAGCGGTCACGTGGTAGACAGGAGCATCCCAGAATGCAATGCGAGTCCGGCTACGCTCGTCCCGATAGAAAACTGTCGGAGGGGCCGCTCCTTGTGTTTCCTTCCTCCATGAAGCACACGCACTCCTCTTATTCAAAAACAGTGCTCATCATAAATCTGCCCAGGACAATACACACTATTTTTCTATTGCCACACTTTTTTCCAGTAACGGTCAATGCATTGCTACAGACTGCGTGACGTCATCACATCCTGTCTGAAGAAGAAGACACCGGCAAAGACTCCTATTATTTATTGAATCGCAAGATTACTTCCTTTGTCCTACTCTTAATGACATTGATTCTCTCATTAAAATTCAACAAAAAAGCACCCCGCATATTAACGATTTTCACCCCAAAGGCTCATCATGGTCATTAGAATTACAGTAAACTGCCACTGCTCTTTTAAAATAATAAGTGAGACCACTCAACATCACCTCCAGGCTTATGTAATACATGACCCTTTCTATGCTCATACATTCGTTGTCTGAGGCTACACCTGCGAGCAAAAAAGGCGCGGAAGCCGGGTGGGCAAAGTTCCATTCGCGCATTGCGAGCATAAAGGCGGGAAAGCCTGGGAGCAAAGTTCTATTCGCGCATTCCAAAGCACAAGAGAGAACGCCTTTACGGGAACACGATAGCATTCCTATACTATATTAATGATTATTGCATTGCAGTTTAGAAAAACTACAACTAAACTATAATTTTAGGAGCCCATTAAAATTCTACTTTCTATGGAAACTATAATTGCCCTATTACTTGGATCGCTATTAATGAAGCGCTCCAATTTTTTCTCTCTTCCCATTTCAGCCTTGTCATGCAGGGAAGCAGACTCATATCCAAAATAATTAATTTACACTGAGGGTGCCGTGCTTCAGGAATTCCTATCCCGCGCTCAGATGCAAGCATTTCTTCACGGATACCTTTAACAGCTGACTTCCTCAACATATCGAACACCCAACAAAATCAAACAAACAATCAGAGAAACCCTCTTCTCAGATGTACCATGCGACTGTCTTCTTCGTAAAATCGGTGATCTGAGGAAGAGAGCAGCGAAAAATTGCGCGCACTTGTGCTTGACTTAAAAAACCTGAAGCATATGCCAATAAACCAAGAAAAAGTCACTCATGTCTGGTATCTGATAGTGCCACATACACAGACGCATTGCCCTTGCGTAAAGAAAGCACAGGACAGGGATACACAAATTTCCTTAGGTGAGCAGGGAAAAGGCTTAAGACCTCAGGTCACCACACATCGCCACGCGGCTAGCACAACATGACACCAACAACATACTAGCAGCGGGTAAAATTGCAACACTGCTAAACAAGTCCAGACATGCCACGACGACGTCAAAAAATCAGGAAAAAAAAGCACACGCATGCACGCACAGAGGACAACGCATTAAACACACGGAGCGCTCAGGAATAATCGTAGCGTTACCGCACATCGCTACGAAGCTCAACGTCTAACACAAGACGGCAGCAACAAGATATTAGCGAAGGGTAAAAATTGCAACACTACTGAACAAGTCTAGACATGCGACATCGAATGCGAAAACACTGGTGATCGGGGAAAAGGCCTAAGCCTGCGGCGAATCATCATAGAGCATACACAACTTCATTTTTCTATTTTGCGTAAACTAAACGCGGTCTGCTTGGAAAACGACCTACAAATTTTCTTAGGGAGCAGAGAAATATATAAATTTGTACTCCGTGCTCAGATACCAGCATTTCTGCTCAAAAACCTGCAAAATTAAGCTCTGCTTACTTTGTCAAGATATCGAACACCCAACAAAATCAAACAAACAACCCCACTTCCACTGGTAGAACACTATTCAGCTTTTACGCAGGAGGCTTTCTTCTACATAAAAAGTAGAGAAAATAAGAAAAGAGCAGCGAAATATTACACGCACTTTTGCTAGCATAGCTATAAGAGAAAAAAATAAAAAATAAAAGAACGACGCACACGCTAATAAACTGTGACAAAGACACCCTTTTCTGCTATCAGATAATTATTCCATAATGCTAAATACTCATTTGCATTGGCCCTGCGTGAAGAAAGCACAGGACAGGGATACACAATCTATCTTAAGCGAGCACGGAAAGTCACTTCTACTCGAACAGCTTAATACCATAAAGTCTGAATTTTTGCAAAGAAAATAAAGCCTGAACAGCGCTACGAAGGTGACAGACACATAC
Source organism: Ornithodoros turicata (assembly GCF_037126465.1). Lineage (NCBI taxonomy): Eukaryota > Metazoa > Arthropoda > Arachnida > Ixodida > Argasidae > Ornithodoros > Ornithodoros turicata. Next base: position 37,613,788 of record NC_088204.1, read on the forward strand.
TAACAAACAAACAAACACTTCTTCGAGTCTGTATTATCTTTTAAAAAATAACGAAAGCACACATAAAAAAATCAAATCGGCTAGGTACCTACCAGACGTTGTGCCTTAAAGTTGGCTGCACGCAATGCGCGGAAGCTTGCTGTGAAGCCAACTTGCGGTTTTGCTGGATGCACATGAAGTCCGATTCCAATTGGAAATCGCGCTAAGGACGTGCCAAACGTGGAATTTTCGCAAGATTAATCCCAATACCTGGAATTCTGTTCATTTTAGCCGGAATGCTGGCGCTTGTGCTCCATTATTCGAAATTTTCGAATATTCGAATTTCTCGATTATCAAATTTTCGAATACGAATAGGGTTCGAATATCAACAATATTCCAACGATATCCGAAATTTCGAATATTCGGACACCTCTAGTGAATACTGACACTCAACGATATATAACAAAAAACAAACAAATTCCATTCTCATGAACTCTCCTCTGCCGAGCGGCTTTCTCCTGCTCTACCTGGATGCTGACTTTTTCCCCCCTCACCTACATTCTGAGTAAAAGCAGTGAAAGAAGAAAAGAACCGCGAAAAATTACACGCATTTGTGTCACAGGACAGGGATACACAAATTTCCTTAAGTGAGCAGGGAAAAGGCTTAAGTCGTACCGCTCAGGAATAATCGGAGAATCACCGCTTATCGCTACGCGGCTAGCGCTTGAACAGCGCTACGAACGTGACAGATACATACTAACAAACAAACAAACAACAGCAGGACCGGCGTCGGGCACTCATAAGATACCCTGCCCAAAACAAAGACTTCGCCAGGTTCGCGAGGCAATTCCATTAAAAACGCTCGTCCTATCCTACAGATAGCAATGCAAACGCGACTACCCTTATTTTTTAAACCACTATTTCACGCAATAGTACATAAATGTATCACTCGTGCCACACGAAAAGGCAAACACTTACTTGTCAAGTGGGGTCCCAGCGCGTGCGCGCGCGCGCGCACACACACACACACACTAACATTTTCACACTCACAAACACAAAGTCTATTTTCACAACCACATAAATCCATATTATTCCTCAGGTCAATAATTATCCTGCCATCGCCAAAAGACGGCACAGACATGTATGCTTACGCAAGACAATCGGTCCTCGTTCCGGATGTAATAGGATATCGCCACTCGGCCGGCGCGAACCAATAAAGAAAGAAAGGAATGCATGTTCGCTACGAAGAAAACGGTGCCGTGCTTCTACGCAGCGATCATTATACAGACGCGTATATGTGAACATCATTCGCTACACACTATAGCTCTCATCATTTTTAAACCAAACCGTGTTCATAGGTCTTCACTAAATAGGTGAGCCGATAATGACTCCAAATAAAATCAAATAAAATGATCATTCCAGCATCGCTGGCTGCAAGCTTGGGTACCCAACAGAGCAGCGCGCTCCTATCAACACGCCTTGGGCTGACCTTACACACCCGAAGCCTTTTCTGAATACATTCTGCCGGCGCTGGAATAACAGATTTATCGCGAGGGTTCTACGATGTCAGCTCTGTTGCTGTTTAAGTGATAAAACAGTGCGCCCGAACCGCGAAGCGCGCGCGCGGGCCCGGTCTCGCGGTTTGGACTTGCGACGCGCGCGATTCCCCGCGGCGCGAGCGCAACGCGGACCCGTTCTCGCGGTTTGGACGCGCGCGATTCCCCGAGTCACCGCACTGTAATAATCATTACTCATCAATTCATTCAATCATTAATAATCATCAAACTGCAATGCAATAATCATTAATATAGTATAGGAATGCTATCGTGTTCCCGTAAAGGCGTTCTCTCTTGTGCTTTGGAATGCGCGAATAGAACTTTGCTCCCAGGCTTTCCCGCCTTTATGCTCGCAATGCGCGAATGGAACTTTGCCCACCCGGCTTCCGCGCCTTTTTTGCTCGCAGGTGTAGCCTCAGACAACGAATGTATGAGCATAGAAAGGGTCATGTATTACATAAGCCTGGAGGTGATGTTGAGTGGTCTCACTTATTATTTTAAAAGAGCAGTGGCAGTTTACTGTAATTCTAATGACCATGATGAGCCTTTGGGGTGAAAATCGTTAATATGCGGGGTGCTTTTTTGTTGAATTTTAATGAGAGAATCAATGTCATTAAGAGTAGGACAAAGGAAGTAATCTTGCGATTCAATAAATAATAGGAGTCTTTGCCGGTGTCTTCTTCTTCAGACAGGATGTGATGACGTCACGCAGTCTGTAGCAATGCATTGACCGTTACTGGAAAAAAGTGTGGCAATAGAAAAATAGTGTGTATTGTCCTGGGCAGATTTATGATGAGCACTGTTTTTGAATAAGAGGAGTGCGTGTGCTTAGAAATAGTTTGATGCTGGTTTCCTTCTTTGTTTCTTTTCGCTTTTTCCCCCCTTGTCTGACAAACATGTGCTGACATGCCTGGGCTTGTTCTGACATGCTTTCCTTCTACATGTAGTTTTTTCTTTTTGTACAAGGCATATTCTTGACGATAGTGCTGCCTTGAATGGGAGTAGAGCTATTCTTAATAATTTTGCGATTCATTTAGTTCAGAGAGTAACCGCGAGGGGGACAGGTGTGTGACTTTATGTCTTGCTGAACCATTTTTTTTTTCCTGTACAGTAAGACTTTGGGAATGAAATGCTACAATCTCCTCTTGTCTATGGTGTTTTTCTGCAATAGTTCCCTACGCAATCATTATAGTAGAATAAAGGAAATAATCTAGGGATAGTGATTCAATAAATAACAGGTCCCATGTCTAGAGCGTACGCGTCCTTGAGCCACGCAGGTGCATGATGACGTCATACCACGAGACCATTGTTTCAGGTTGACCTTGTCTAGAGGAGCATTAGTGGAAAAAAACAGGGTAGCCCTGAAACAATAGGATGACGTCACGACCAATGAGAACGGCCTGCAGGGGGCGCAAGGATTCACTTCTCTCTTGGACACTGACGGGTCTGGACACGCAAATTTTGCTCCTGGCGTTGGCCGTCAGTGGAAGGACGTAGCTTCGGTGGGGTTCTGTCTGCCTCTGATGGGGTGCGGATGTGTGGTTCGTCACTGGTGAATGGTGCTCGACGATGCAGGTGGATTTTGTGACGAGCGGATTTACAATGAGGGAATGCTGTGAACGGGAAAAATTATGGTGAGTGTCTTTTTCACTCTGTTCAAGTGTTTGTTTTCCTCTGTTGCCCAGCAATCGTACAATTTGTCCTGACGTGTTCTGACATGCCCCGATATGCATGCTTTCCTGTGTTGACGTTTTGTATTTTGTTTCTTTTTTGACAAGGAACATTGTTGTCTTGACGATAGTGCTGCCCTGAGTTCTGCGCTCCTGTTTACCCGTACTCTGTGTTGATTTGTGGAGTGCCTAGTCCTCTTATTTGCCGTTGATGGAGTTACGTGTTAGGATATTTTGTTCTTTTGCAAGTCTCATTTAGTAAGACTTTGGAATTCCTACGATCAGCTTTCATGCATGGTGCTCTACTGCAATAGTTTCCTATTCAATCGTTATAGAAGAATAAAGGAAATAATCATGGGATAGTGATTCAATAAATAATAGGTCCCCTGTCTAGAGCGTACGCGTCCTTGAGCCACGCAGGTGCATGATGACGTCATACTGTGGCTTCATTGTAGATTGACCAAAGGAGCATTAGTGAAAAAAAACAGGGTAGCCCTGAGACAATAGGATGACGTCACGACCAATGAGAACGGCCAGCAGGGGGCGCAGGAATGCTCTTCTCTCTTAGCATCACGACCAATGAGAATGGCCAGCAGGGGGCGCAGGAATGCTCTTCACTCTTAGCCTCTCGGAGGTGGTCGCCCCAGAGGGCGCTAGGAGCGCGTATGCGTAGCGGCCGCGGAGCGGCGCCCCAGTCAGTTTCTCTCCGGCTGTCGCAGACGTGCGCTCCCCGCGCTCGCTCAGTTTCTGGCTGGCTGTCATGGAGAGCAGTCGCATCGGTCTGCGCTCCTGCTGTGGTGAGGTGCTTTGTTGTGTAACTAATGCTTTCGCCAACTTTGTTCCCGCTTTGTTTGCGATTTTCGTGCCAGTGCACGTCGGGTGTTGGTTGCTGTTGTCCGGGCATCCCCGCCATTTTCTATCTTCTTTTGCCTTGGGAACGGGAGTAGCGCTGGCGTGATTCTTAATAATTTTGTTGTGAGATTAGTTGAGAAAGTAATCGCTAGGGGGTGCAGCTGCGGGGCTTTATACAGGACAAAAAAGCATTACGAGTCAGTTTCTGCCTGCCCCTCGGATGGAGCAGTCGCATGGTTCTGCGCTCCTGTTCTGGTGGGCTCATTTGTTGTGTAACTAATTCTTTTTGTTGTTAGCTATAGATGATTTGCATACTCTTGCTTTGCCAGCCTCTGTATTACGAGTGTTTTTCTCCTTGCATGTCCAGAGCTGTCCTAACTTGCCCAGACATGCCGTGATGACGTCACAGCTGACGTCACAGGATGTCCGGAACTGGTGGTCATAGCTGCAATGCTTTGCAACCTGGTTCTGTGCTCGGTCGCCCAGCGACGGTCAGCGGCCTTTCCGGGCGCTTTCTTCAAGATGGCGTCGTTGATCTTCAACTAAACTCCTTCTCTCCACTCTCTCTCTATCTATTTTTTTATTTTTTATGGACTCTCGTAGTGCACAACGCTCGGGTGGTCTGGACACGAGTTAGACGTTCCCCAATTAGTTTGATGACTCATTGGATGATGCTGATTAATGTGGGGGGTCCCAATTAGCTCTAATTGCTAAGTAATGGCGTCCAGAAGCCTTGTAGCGTTGTGCACTGTGAGAGTCCAGTACTTACTACTTATAATACCTTGTATTAACCGCTGTAGATCTATGCCGCCTCTACAGCACACTCTCAGAAATTAAAACTTGTCAGGGAACTGTGATCATTGTTTCAGTTAATAGGCATGCACATATATGCTATAAGTAGAAAATTCTTAAGAATGCACTTCTCTGGCTACTGATGTTGTTTACATCTACTGTTGATCACATTCATTTATCACATACAGTCTACCCACGATTTATGAACCTTCGATTTATGAATTCCCTCGTTTTATGAACCTCGATATTCGGATAATGAACGGAATTTCTGGGAACCAACTAGGAGTTGCCCAGCGTTTTTGCCCTCAATTTATGAACGGATCGTTCCGAGGTCAACAGAAACCTTCAAAGGGATAATTCCGTGGTCTTATGAATGACGCCTGAACAGACACAACGTTTTCCAGGTATTGCACCCTCGGTTCTTAACCCCTCGAAATCCGAACAACAAACGGGTGTTCCTGACCTCAGTTGATGAATAAGGTGGTCGCTGTCACCCGGAGATTAATAAACGGAGGTTAAAAATCCCTGAGGAAATCCGAGACCAGTCCAGTGGGAATGTGGTGACATCTCTTATTTCCAAGACTGACACAGCGGAAGGCATGGTCTAAAGCAAAATTAAACAATTTAGTATTGCATAGTAAACAGAGTGTGAATGCGCTAATGTCTGTTCTTTGTGAGATTGATACAGCAGAAGGCATGGTCAAAAGCAAAATTACACAATATATGGCATTATAAACACAATCCCAACTCGGAAATACTGTTGCATTTGCTCGATAGTACTCAGTTAACTGAATTTTTTCGATTTATGAATCCCTCGATTTATGAACGATTTTTCGGGGAACCGAGGGTGTTCATAAATAGAGGGTTGACTCTATTATATTCTTATATATTATCACATATTTGATCACATTAAATTTAAAATTCAGCATATATGGGAAAATATCAGGAGGGAAGTTGTTATTCATTGCTCATTCCAACCTAAAATTGAGTGCTACAAATTTAGAGAGTTGTCCATTGTCATACCTAAAATATATATTGCCATTGTAGCAAGGTCACAAAACAATAAATGTAGTCTTTTGCTACATCCCTGCACGTTCATTGTATCCTGAAACGCATAAGTGCAAGAAATAAATGTTGAACTTGAAAAATGTATGCTCTCTTTACTCATCATCAGTGATCTTTACAAAAGCATATCGTGTTAGACTTCACAGACGGGGTACACGAGGGCCAAAACGACAAAATCACAACTGTTTCAAGCTCCAAATCGTCCTGTTACAATTTGCAGACCATACGTGTGTAGTGCAACAGGGCCCTTGCACATCAAAATGTAAGATGGGAGTCACAGTTAATGCAAAGTGTTTCCTATGAGAGACTTCGGTGCTGAACAAAATTGTGCAAACTGCGGAAGGTGCCATAGAAGATCTTCAGAAAGCGTGTCTTGTCTCTCAACGGTGTTACGACGCTCCCTTTTAGATGACGATGATACTGATTGGAGTTTCAGATGTGCAGCTGCATTTTTTCCAACGTGCTCCACATGACAAGCATGACAAAGTCAGCACTCGATAGCAGGCCCCCGTCCCTAAGCAGCTTTGCTCAAGCTGCAGTTGTATTCAGCAAAAGCATGTGAGTACTCCAGAAGAACATTCAGTTTGGCACAACCGCGCCTGCAAATAATCAGAACAAACGAAGGAAGAAACAAACAAACATAGAAGGGCTGTACTTCAAAAAGAGATAAGTCCTGTGTCTCAAGGAGGTGTTACCACTTTCTAGTTAACTTAATTGATTAAGCTTGCATCACTACCTGGCGTGATCTAATTGCGTGAAGTAATTATTTGGGCTGCTTCGGTGTGTCCATATTTGTGAGGCAAGGCACCGCTGTCATTCACTAAAACACTCTTTCTGCGGCGATGCTTGATATGAATCATACTAAACGCATACACGGCTAAAACAACGGCTGTGATTTTACAGAACGATCTCTTTCTGCCTGCGAGCGTATCTTTCCGGGACCGTTCGTTATGGAACAATTTTTGTCCAGAACGCAGCACGGGATATTATATACGTGGTTGTTGTTAACCGCACATCGTTTCTTATTGAAATATTGGCTGGGAAACGTGCTGTAGTACAATCCCCAGCGCTGCACTGCAGTCACGGTCTAGTTTCGCAATGCAGAACATAACGTAATTAAGAATCGAACGGCAGGACACCCGTGAAACACTGTTAGGATACATCAGTGTACTGGCACCTTACAAAATTGTGTGATGACAAACAACGATCAACGTTTGCAGCGCAATAAATACTCACAATCTCCGTTGCCTCCCATTGTTTTCTATGTGCACACACAGCGCTTTAGGGCCTCCCAACATGGCGGCCCGAATGCGCGCCTCTCTCCCACGAGCCCCTCTCCCATGCGCGATCCAGCCTTTATACATAGAGATCAGTGGTCGTACCAGTCCTCCTCAGGCACACGGGGACGAGGCTGTAGAGTACGTACCACTGTGCCCATACACCATGTTGTAAGCCCATTGGCCTAGACTGTACACGCGCTCCGATTGGCCGAGAAGGTTTTGAAATCGCATTTTGTACGCGCGCATGTACGTACAGCGTCTCGGCCGTTTCAGCATAGTTTCGAAATATCATGGCCGGCTTGTCGTCCTCCTGTGTTCGGTGGTGTCAATCGACAGAACAGTTTTCCCAAATATGTTCGCGGGTTTATTCGTGCGTCATTGTGAGTCTACGCGTGTTGTCCTGTTTCTAGACACAACTACTATCCCACGAACAATTTGTCAACTGCGGTACCGGAATGCTTCATGAGTTGGAGCGTGAAGAACAAGTTTCTGCGCCGTTGGATTTCGAGGACTGTCAACAAAGACAGGATTACGTGCCTCACAAGCGCTTTTCGCTTCGCTATAATGGATGCGCCGCAGGCAGCGAAAGAAGATGCTCATCATAAAATGGTACGCACTCATGAGACTGGCTCGGTATTAGGAGTTGAAAGGTGTGTTCGTTCTGCTTCATGTTCGAACTTTGTCCCAGTGGGTCAGCAACGCAGTGGGCTTTGTACGCACAGTGCACCCATGTATCAGATCTTTGAATTAGTGCTTTCTATCAAATATATATTAATTTTATCCCAAAATCGCTTTAGTTATTTTGAATACCGAGTAACGGCGGCAGGCCTGAAATCCAGTAGAAGTCGATGGCAGCCAGGACCGACCGAAAAGCCAGCCAGACATGGAGGCCCCTGATTGGCCGACTGGTTGTGCATAATATCCACAATGTCGCAATTTCATTGGTCGTGTGCCCAGTGTTGTGTGAATTATCTGAAACTATGGGCTCTATTGGGAGCTATTGGAGCCTGGTCGTACCTATAAGGCCAGAAGGTCTCTGGTCGCGTCTGAGGGCTAAAGTTTCTCTTCGTTCGTTGAAGGTGTTCGGATAACACGCGACAAAGAACTGTTTTTTGTGTGTGAATCGTTTGCTACAGTTGCGCTGGCAGGTATAACATGTGAGCTGTACTTTTTCAATGAATGAAATCGTCTTCTGCTCGGCGGCTGTTCACAACACGTAACCCAAGCACCCATCTCCGTGGCTATGAGGTTTTTGCTGACGCGTTACGTGGGCCTCTTGCGATTCACCGCAACGCTGTATTGGTTGTATCGCCGTCACCAGTGGAAAGTGTCTGGTGGTTACTTGGCGTTGCAGTTATATTTACATGTTGGCAATGTGAGAAGTGCATTGTGAAGTGCGACTGTGATATTTGGAAGACGTCCCCCTTTGTTGCTCGATTTGTTTGCACTAATTGTCGTAAAAGATTGGGTGGTCTAATGTTTTGTTTTACTTTGTTTCAACCCGTGTTCTTCGTCATCATTACTGTTATTATTCAAAGCAGCTTCGCGCCTTCAAGCGATTCTGATTTACTCTGCATTGCGGTCTCCAGACGTCCGATCTGGGCTGGCTGTATTTCCTTCTTTCCTAAGGACTTGTTGTTTGCCTAAGAATATGTTTCACGCAAGAATTTGTTTCATGAGGTATTCAATGCGGAGCTCGTCGTAAATCTGAACATTTATCATTAATACCCGCCATGTCTACGGAAACTCAACTGCAGCGAACTGTACAGTATAGCGTATACAGTATTCTGCACATCGTATATATTTCAGATAACTGTTTGTTGTTTAACACATTTATTGTTCAACCAGATTCCCAATACTGTGCAATACATACATAAACCCGAGATTGAGGGACACAATCCAACGACACCAGCTCGCCTGCGTCATTGTCACCTCATATTATTGTGTGACATAAATCTGAAGTCACGAGTCGAAGTATTTAAAAACCCCTATATTTTCCAATTACAAAAGCGAGAAGTAATTGGTACTATTTCAAAAAAGTGCTTTTTGGTCTTCTGGCGGAAATCTGCTTTCTTCATGAAAGAACTATTCCATTTGCCACCTGGACAGAGAGTTCTCAGCTGTGTAGGTTCCACCGAGGGTGTGGGCACACTTGTACGTGTGTCAAGGATGAGGGCACTAGGCTCAAACAGCTGAAATGTCAACATTTAGCTCAAATGGTACGATAACTAAAATATATAAGACCTAACATTTACATATACACATTATATGGTACACATGCATAATTTTTATGCATATTCAAACACAGGATGTATTCTATTATACACTGTCACACAGCTCATCTAACAACTGTATTGGCACCAGTGTTACCAGCAACCCGGTTGAAAGATACTACAGGAAATCTCTTAGAAACATGGCATTCTCTCAGAATTTCTTATAGAAGCGTCTTCGTCTCACAGAATTTCCTACAGAGGATGCAGATTCGTATACATATCCGCACACCAATGAGAAAATATCCTGTAGGATAATTCAGGGTCTGACCTTGTGATTTCTATGAGAAAACAGTGTGATTCATACAGGACTGACTTTCTCACGAACTTCTTTTCAGTCTGAAGAGAAATTTTTAAGGATATTTCCCTGTCGGAAGAACATGAAGCAAGAACAGACGGGCCGCAGAGAGTGATATGTCGTCCGTGTTGGAAAATAGTTCGTGCGATTTCGTATGTTCGTGAATAATCCCTCTTAGGTAGAAGTGCCACGGTTGCTCCGCTTTCTCGTTCCTATTGAAGCTATTAATTATATAACCCGTTATGACATTCCATCGTGGATTAGTGAAGGCGTTTTTTCCAACCGCCAGCAAATTAGTTAGTCTGCTTTGAAGCGAGGAAGCGCATGGACGCAGCAACGCATATCAAGCAAATATCGCCTGGGATTCAGGATTTTCGTCGCTTTTGTGGTATGTAGCATATGTGCGTGTGGTATATAATCGTCCGTGCTATACATTCCCATTCTTTATGCGTCTTTACCCCAGTTCGCAGGTATTCTGAGACATGGAAGGTAAAATGCAGTGAGATCGTTATAGCAACTGTGCTTTGGGCAAACGGTATGTTACATATTTCTATGCCTATGTCTCACACACACACCAGTTGTAACCGTGCTTTCTGAAATGCTGTTTCTTCTAGGTTAAACTCGTAAGAAGCGGCAGGCAGCGGGAATTAACGCATTGGATCCGAGCTCGTGGTCGTAACCCATTCTCGTCTCGAGAAAGTTGGATGGTGCTTTTACGCAAGAAAGCCTACGAGTTCCCAAGGTGCAAAACACAGACATGGCATAATCACACGCAGAAATGTTTTGGTCGTCGCATTGGACATTTCAAGTACGTGTACGATCCGTTCAGCGCTTTTACGGCAGTGTGCGTGGATGGCGAGCGGATGCCTTTTCAAAGGTACGTGACAACTGAATCAAGTTACATGGTATCATTATTTATTGTTTGTGTGGTATCTAGCGAAGGCTTGATTCATCTGTGTTTCATAGGAAGAATTTCCCAAGCGATATCAATAAAAATGGAAAGCACTCGTGCCGGCTTGTGTGGCTCTTTTTCCCCTGGTAAGAACGTCTAAAAGAAATCCTGTAAGATTCCTGTAAGAAACTGGGGGGGGGGGCAGTTCTGAGAGATTGCTTTGTGAGAAACTGTGTGAGAAAGTTCTGGGGGGAGGGGGGGAGAATGTCCAATTATCACACATAAATTCTCTAAGAATCTCGTAAGATATTTTGTGAGATTTTCTGTAGTATTTTTCAATAGGGAAATAAGGGCTGAAGTAGCTGCACACGCTTTACAGGATGCCCAAAATAAGTTGAACTGGTTGAACACAGCAGTACACCACTCACATGGTAATGGTCGGTAATGTTATTTTTTGCTATCGTGAAACAGAGTGCAGAGTTGTAGCAGGAACAAAATCTCATGAGGACATAGTGCATCAAACGTAGGTTTCTTTAATTTAGAGATGAACTGCAGAGCACTTGCTGGAGTTGTTCTGGCGTTGCTACCCTGGTGAAAGACTTCAGCCACACATGAGCCTCCCTGGTTTCAGAGAAGGAAATGAATAACACAGTATGTAACTCAAGTTCCGGTGAATGAAAATGGATGTAGTCCACCTGAGTAATGATTATAAGATAAGGAACAAAAGTCTGCACCTCTTAAAAGCACCCTAGCTTATTCAGGTGTAAACAAGAAAATGTCCCCCTGAATATCATATTTTTGCACATTGATAAGGTAAACTGAAATCAAATAACAAAAAAGAAAAACTTGTGAACACTATACACAGCCTGACTGGTAGGCAAGATGATGCTGCAAAGAGGAATCCGGAAGGAAGCTGCGTAGCATTTGTCTACTCTGAATAGTGGGTTGCTGCCCTTGGCCATGCTGTCTCACCTCAGGGGTTTCTGGCTCTGTTGAGGAAATTACCCCTAAACATCAAAGCAGATAAGTGAAGAGAGAAGAACGGATACTAATGTTTAAGTGTAATAAAAGTCACTAATGACAACAGTGAAAGGGTACGAACTATAGCTTATACTAAAACGATGATAGGTGAGGCAGCGAGGAGAGAAAAATGGTACATTGGTACCACAGCAGTACCAAGTATGTAGGAGGAGAGATCAAAGAGGTGTCTTACTGAATGCGGCTGAGATCAACACGCCAGTCAGGTCGAGCTATCCATGACGAACGAATAACTACAATCAACTCGTCTCGCATGCAAGGCGAACGACGCGGCCACTTGTATTACCTTGCACGTGGTCGACAGGTGAGTGTCAGCATTGGACGCATGATCCCGGTAACACTTGTGCCCTGTACCGGCTAATATCTGTCAGTCTTCGGTATGAACCGCACGAACATTTCCTCCAGGCGGCACGTTGAACACCAGTGAAATGTTCGTTGGTGATGTCCACACCCACTGCGGCCAGCTGAGACAGAGAATGGTTACTCAAACCACGGTCGAAACGAGCCCCCGAAAGACAAAAACATCCTCCGCCATACACAAACGTTAGCGCTCGTGAAGTCCACGTTTAGAGGCAATTCTAACAGAGCTACAAACCGGATAGAGCTGATAACACATTAGCTTCTCTCGAATACCTTCACTACTCAACTTCTCAAGCATCACCACATAACTTTCGTTGACGTTCTGTCACGACCGCCATGACACTTCCATTCGCATCTGCACCTTCCAAATGCTCGTTAGAAGCGTGGGGAAGTAACAGGTAGCCACTACAATACTAGTGCTGCTAGCATAGTTATCGCAATAAAATTTATTAAAGGGAGGTGTCTTACCTGTCAAAGAATCCCAGAATCAGCAAAGCGAGGAAACGCTAGCGCCAAGGCATCGAAGAAGAGATGCGACCACTACCGCGCCACCAGCATGTCTGGCCCCGTCGCATAGTTCACGTGACTCCGGTCCTCGACGCCGGTCAGGTGATCACTCCGAGCGCATACAAACCACGGCAAAAATTTAGACAACACGAAATAGACGTTACGACGTCCGATTCCTGGTCACGTGATAAACGTGTTTCCTACAAGGCGTACGCGCCAAAAAAAGCAAGACAATTTTTATGGCATTTTCTTTTCTCCCGAGTCACGTGGGCATCTGTCGTCTAAAACTTGGGCCTTGAGCGTGAATCTAGAAGACACGGCAGCTCTTAACGGCACGATAGAAGACATATATCTAAGAGTGCACAGTCAGCCATCATGCAGTCTGCGCCGTTATGAGGCCTGGAGGTGAATGCCTGGCACTGCTCTGCTGATGGTGGACCTTGAAAAAAACAAAAAACAAATACGCAATAACTAATGCAGATGACGACATGATGTATGTATGGACCAGGGGTCTCAAACACGCAACCTCGAGATGGCCTGGTGTATGAAGTACACACACCGTCCACAATAACTATATATTTTGTATTTTTTTATTGTTTTTCTTTTTGATTACGTGATTTGCTTGGTGTGGGAAGAGGAGTCTGAAGTACACATACCGTTCAGGCTCCACAACAGCTGCACTGTGCTGTTGTTTGCGTATACTTTTATTTTTATTACTTTCGTTTTTCAATTTTGAGCACTCGAATGCGGCTTGGTGTGTGAAGTACAGTTCCAAGTGTACAAACCGTCCCGGCTACACAATAACTACACTGCTGCTGTTCGTTGTGTGTATATTTACTTTTTTACGATAAGGTATGGTATATTATCTATATGGTCAATGTGGCCCACGAATCCGTTTGAGTTTGCGGACCTTGACGTAGGCTACCATCTGTGCTGGGCTATCTCATTCAAATTTTAAAAACACTTCCATGGTCGAAACTTACTAGCACAGATGGAGTAGGCAAATACACGCATTAATGCTAATAAAAGTAGAGTTCCGCAAGTCGGAAGGGGGTCCGTATACATGTAGCCACGAAAGCGCAAAGTTGATATTACACATCATTACACATGAGGTGCTCTTACTGTCTTACCCGTGCTGTAGCCTGTATATATACTGCGAACTGCTTACGCATTATATATACCTTGATGTTCGAAATAAGCGAAAAAATGACAGTATCCCGCTAAATTTGAGAAGTACGTTACAACACAGGGACGGAGGACGAACAGGAAGAAAGCACACTCGCAGACTCTGACAGACTGAGTTTATCAGAGTAGTTTCTTCCAGTTCGTCCCCCGTCTCTGTGTTGTAACGTGCTCCTCAAACTCAAGGAGATGCTGTCATTTGACCGTATACACCAGCTTACTCGCCTCCTGTCCCTATAGTTTCTCGAAATACACATAAATGATGTACATCAGCCGGTTGCCGCACAATGGCCTTCTGTGAGTTCCTCAGTGCCAAAATAGTAGGCACTCGAACCAGGTAGGACTTCCGTACTCCTCCAAAATGTGCGCCACATACTCTGCGCTCAGATGTGGGTATGAATTTCGAAAACCTGTGGCACACAAAAAAGGTGGATAAATCGCGGTGCCAGATAACAGCGACGCGATGCGTCCGTGGTGGAAATAGTTGAACAATAACAGCCATCTTGACCGACACCACTCGTAAACTCTTCATACATTGTAGACAATGTTCAGCTGCTTATGTAGGGCAGTGCGTCCTAATACATTATGATAAAACGTACACAGGCTCACTACGATATTCCTCATATTATTCTGATGTCTCTCACTTACCCGCCTTTCGTGGCCGCACGATTGATTGTCGTCTTCTTTCAGGCTTTTCTCCTTGTATGTGGAAACTCATCTCCTCGTGCTGTTGTTGAAACACGCAGCAAGAAAATCCTACTTGAAACGAAGCGAATCAAAGTGCGCGTACGCTGTCGAACGCTCCCAAGCAGCACAACACCCAATATTGGACCAATATGGTGTCTTGCTTGGGCTGTCAGCCTACCACGCAAGACAACCACGCCGAAGCTGACAAAAAAGTCGCCGCACAGCGTACTACACGTCCCGTGATACCTATCCCAGACAACAGAGATGCGTGCCAGGGACGTCCCTGGTATGCCTCCATGCGGATGTTGCAGACATCCCAGAGATGACCGCAGTTGGTTCCATACACGTCCCTGTGAGATCTGAATGAAACTCCGAAGTACGTAACAGTGACTGTCCCCCCCCCCCCCCCCCCCATAGACGTCCCTCCGGATCTCTAAAGGATTTCTGAGGGACTTCACCGGTACCTCACGCCCACGCTGGTAGGAGGCTTCACAGTATAGCATATTTGCTCTGCAGAGGTGCTAGCCTCATCTGCTGATCGTTCTGTAGGGTCCGCGGTCATCGGTATCCGGTGCGCGTATTTGCAACCTCCAACTGTTAGTGTGTACGCTATAAGGAAACCACATTCGCTTTTATACTGGCAAAAACTGTCAGTTTATTGGTTTCAAATATATTTGAGCTTCAAATGAACAAAATATCACAGTGCACAGTTCCTATCGCAATCCAAAATCCTACAAATCACATTTACTTGGAACATTGCACAGACGAAAATGGCATGTGCAACACCGTAAGCATGACATCACACCTGCGTAAAGAGAACAATTTGGCTAATCACAGTGAGTGATTTGTTCCCCAGTCAGCCTCATTACGGCACAGTGAATGACTAGACAGATACGGGACACCGGTTATATTAAAAGGCAAGCCGAATTGAATTCAAAAGTTGAAGCCAAAAGGTAAGGCGTGGCACTGGTATGCCCAAATAAGAGCACTTGTAGCAAACTATGCATATATCGACATACAGATACAAGCAAATTAATATAATGCCGTTTCTGAGATTGCCACAAAGATCCGTAGAGAATTTTTGCACGCACAAGTCCTGTCAGCTTCCACACTAAAAAAAAGATAGGAACAACAGCTTGCACCTCTACAGCACATTTCGCTTGAAATGTTAAGTTTTATCTATCTTTCTATAACTTTTGTCACAAATTACAAGCAATTTAATGATGAGAAATTACATTTAATTTTAGATTAAATTTTCAAAATTAATGTTCAAATTTGCCGTGTTAGTATCAGATTTTTACACCATAAATCCAGAGCTGATGTCTGATATAGCCTGTCCCTATCAAAATACGCAGCTTACTACAAAGACAATTTTAATAGATTTTTCTAACGCGCAAGGCAACATATGCTTGTCTCATAAGCGAGCGGTGCGGTTTTCAACTAAGTAACCGAAGCAAAGCTGTGTATCTGAGTACACACAGTTTAAATGTCCTCTTTGTTGCTCCCATCTGCTGCTCCTCATTTGTAACGTTCCTGAGTTTGCGATGCATGATGGTGCAGTCACGACATAGTTGTCTCTTTCATTTCCCTCCCATTAAGGTAGCGACGCTTGAGGCACCGAGATCTTCGTGAGGTAACCTGACAACAAACAAAACCGAGACGTCATTAAATATTTATATCATTTACTTCATAGAGTTTTTTTTTTCTTCCAGAGCGATATACAAAATGTTTTGTTAGTGAGAATACAATTTAAAAAGAAAAAAAGAAAAAAAAGAGCTACTTAGATACCGCTTAGGTACCGCTTGGTGCGAAAACCTGTATGTACTTATACTGTTCACATAGTATGCATATACACACAGAAAATAAATAGATTGCATTATTTAGCTTATACTCATTGCCCTGAAACAGCGCAGGAGGTAAACATGCCCAGTTCGCAAGCCTCACGTGGTAATACAGGCCAGTGGCATGCCAAATGGAGCCCCTGCAAGCAGGGACACATTTGGAATCCTATCACAAATTTACCTACCTTGGCATTGTTGATCTGCTCATGAAAAAATTTCCCATACGGGTCGTACAGTAGTTGTTCGTTGGGATGCTGCGGGACAGGCCGCTGTGAAAGAACTGTTGTGGTTACCTATATAGATAGGAAAATGTTAAGAATTGCATCACTGGATGCTCTGTTTGGGACAGAAATGAAAAAGCGCGGCACCTTGTAAATGACGCTGACTTGTTCCTCTGAACCGAGAAGATGGAAGTGAGTAATCTTCTGCTGAGAGCAATCTTAAAGTGCATAGGACACAGGAGAGTCAGTTACCCCTGGCACAGTATCCTTTTTGTCGTACTGAAAGCTAACTTACGCTATCCATGTGTACAAGCTGATTCCAACGCAATGAATGCACTGGCCCTGGTTTACCTGCAATTAGATAAAGAGTACTACAGCTTACCGTGTCTGCGTTCAGGCCAAAAGTTTGTGATGGATAGGAGGCTGCTGTAACTTGGCAAATCCTTCATTGACTGATCCCCTGTAATGACATTCAACGTGCTACGGTGCACGATACATGTTTGTTATAAGCCAGTGTTTTCATACTATTTGTATTTGATAATAAAACTCACTGTCACTCTATAGCTTACAGTGTTGTTCTGGACTCGGCCATTGGTAGCGACTTCTCAAACAACTTCTCAACTCAGCAACTTGTCAAACGTCTTCATAACGAACCCTGAAACTGGGGAAAAACACACTAAACGCTGTTTACGTTGTCAAACGTGTTCGCTCTGAACTACCAGAAAATTATGTCCGTACGCTGCAAAACTTCACTGCATTATGAAAAACAGAACCCGTGAAAAAGTATCGTTATCTAAAAAAGAGCAAACATACCTATACTGCCGTCCATGTCTCTCACTTGTACATCAAACTGCGGCAATGCGCACGGACGCGCGCCGCCATCATGGAAGTCATAAATGCAAAGAACGGACAACGTCCTGCTCCCGCCACTTTTAGCGTTCAGTTTCACTCAACCGCAGTACCGTATGACTGTTTGCTTGTTACCAATTTCAAAACCATGGTACACCCCAATTATCCGCGGCACGTTATTCTCTATTGTCTATGTTAGCAGCTTTGCGTTACTGCTTTGCGTTGCAATGCTGTGAGCAACATTACAAAGCTAGTGAGAAATTAAAAATAATTAGCGCCATCTGGTTGCTAACGGACGCCATACACTCTAAATCTGGTACCTTCTAGTAAAGGGTAAAAATTTCAAAATTTTTACCCTCTATTTCAGAAGTTACCCTGTAACCTATGGGCAATGCCCTCTATAAATGTTACACAAATCACCAATAAATAGAGGTTACTGTCTCCTAACCGCCACACCGACGTAAAAGTTAGTTTTGCCAGCCATGGTTGTCTCTATAAGACGCCCGCCTCTTCACTGACGCTACAAAACAAATGGTGCTCAAAATGAGCTCTCATCAGTGCAGAACGCATACTGTCATTCCCAACATATAGCTATAATATACGTAATTCATCTAAAGGCATCCAGTGGCGAAAAGCGAGTGTTCACAGATTCACATGCACAACAAATGAAAGAAAGAAATAATTGCAGTTGCAGCATATGTATTATTTAATTGGCAAACTTGGAACTACAGTTCAGGCAAGAGCACGAGGACGTCACAATACCGACACTTCAGCTGTAGTGAACGACATTCAGTTTCAAGGAGGCATACTATTTACAGTCATCACGTTGTTGCAACTCCCTCTCCAGTACGCCGAAAACATCTCTATTTCTTTCTGATATACATGTCAGAATGACGAACCAGCGACGCGGGTACGGTTAATCGAAGCACACGAAGAAGTAAAACACAAGGATGACAAAGCACTAAGCAAATAACGGACGTCACACACACACGTACACACTGTGTTGAACCGTGTTGGAAAGACAGACTCTGCTGCGATTAGTGTTTCTAGAGTGTCCAGCAAAAACGTAACTACGTAAACTTTGTAGTGAACATACCGTAGAAATACCCTGATTCCATCGCTTCAAACTTGTGCTTTCTTCACAATTCTGAACACGATATGCAGTTGGTACAGACGCCGAGACACAATAACGTAACGCACACTGATCCAAAACTCTCGTACTGAATGATTGAATGTGCGGCTTGAACGAGAACACAGTGACATTTGAGCAGTACCTTTTATACAGGTTACCTTGCAAAGAAACAAGAAAAACAAACGAAGGAAATTCAAACGCTGAGTTCGTTTAGAAGTTACAACGTTCCTATATAAAGGGTACATGTATAAGTTACGACGATTGGATTTCCGTGGAACTCTGAAGTAACGATATTGTTCCTCCAGTGTCACGTTACAAGTCGCGTTTAACCTCTAAATAGAGGTATCGGACGTGTAACCTCTGCGATATTTGGAAATCTACGTCTATATAAAGGTTTCACATTGCTAAAAGTTACAATAAAGGGTACCGAGTTAAAAGTGTAATTCGGCCTCGCAGTTTGCGAGTGTTTGTGAGAGAGTAGAAGAAGGAAAGTGGGAGAACGGGAGGGAAGTCCCCATTACGACGGCCGAAGTACGCATGATGGACTTCATGGTTGTTGCGCTCCGCGGCTGTTCCTGGGACGTCTAAGGGATTGCCCACGCGGGACGTCGGATGTGCGGCTATTTTTCGGACGTCCCAGTGAGGTTTCGTGAGCGGCAGCGGCGGCGCTGCGCAAGTCAACGTGATATACTGTAGGTCTATTGCGGGTCCAATAGAATACCCGTTAGTTACATTCCATCCCATAGGTTCTGACAATGAGTCTACGTACATTTGTCGCGCCTTCACCGGTCCTTTGAATTGTTAAGCTGATGTACCCTCCTTTCTTCGTCGGATTGTGAAGGGGGTGGTTCCTTTGTTCACCAGACTTGCCATTATTGCTCACGTAGCAAAAGTCACCCGTGTCCTTCTGCTGTGCCCACCAGTAATAATAAGAGCCTTTTGCATACAAGAAGTAGATCTCAAGTCTGGAAAATACAAAAAATGCACTTAGATTTGATTATAGATGCATGAAACACATACACGGAGAATGCAGTTGAGAGTCCCTTGCATAAAATTCTTAAACGTCTTTGTAGCACGTAAGTAGTGGTATATATAAGATCTTATAACAATGGGCCGCTCAGGTTACATGCGACACGCACACGCACGATAAGATATATCAGAAAACAATGGAAATCATGTATCGATAGTGTGAACAATGGGTTCCCAGGTTTCAATAACATGCGCCGCCAGGATAAGGTAACGGTTAACTCGGGTAAACAATGGGAACTCACGTGTCGATAGTGTTTGATGGGCACCTGGATGCACGTTTAATGACATTTAATAACACGCAATGACATGTAATAACGCGCAATGACATGTAATAACACGCAAATGACATGTAATAACACACAAATGACATTTAATAACAGGCAATAACATCTGATGACATTTAATAGTATTTTTCCGATCGGGTTGAAGTCAGTCCGTCACCTGGTTTGGTTGCCGCGTCAGAGCGCCAGGTAGTTTCGGTTCCCACCAAGCGCCCTCTAGTTTTCAAGCTTTGGCCGTCTGTAGTTTCGGTTTCGGTTTTAAATGAATGGACGCCAAGCTTGGTTGCTCCACGTGTAGTTCTGGTTTCAGTTTCGAATTCCTACGTGTTGCCAGATGCCCTCTGGTTTCAAGCTATTGACCGACTGTAATTTCGGTTTCAAACCGCAGCACGCTAGTTTCGCTGTGACAACGTCAACGCAGGTTTTTGAATGGTTACCAGATGTCCCTCTAGTTTCAAGCTTTTGACCGTCTGTACTTACGGTTTCATTTGACAAAAAAATAAATGCCGCGTCACAGCATGATTTTTTCCCCCCATTTGATAAGTACACTCAAATAATGATGTACATCACAGACCAGACAACACTGTATATATTCCTTTTTTATTTCAGCACATTATTTTACTACTCTTTTATTCAACTAACGAAAGATATGTTACAAATTACTAGAGTCTTGCTTGACTTCATCCTTGTACAGAAGCAATCTGCAAAAACAAAGGGAAAACGAAACATCCTGTGAATGCTCTTCTCAATCAGGACAAAGTCTACGATGACTCAAATCTCGATCAGGTGTCACGCAACAACAACAAGCAGCATTATCAAAGAATCGGTTAACGTTTTCCACTTTCCGATATGTCTCTGTTACTGTGTCATGCATTTGCATAGGAGTACGACGTTTGGAAGTAAATAACCCAGTGACAACAATCACAATAAAATAGAGGTGTTCTATACACGCACATTTCCAAACTTGTGTTGCGCATTGCGACAACAGCATACAACGAATCGAGAAGCATTGCATGACTACGTATTGCGGTTACCAGCTGTGATGGTTTCGAAATAAAAATAACAAAAAAAAAAGGCATAAAGACAAGAGGTATACTCACATCCTTTCAAAGTTGCGTCGTCGATGAAGGTCTGATCGGTCTCAGTCGTCGACAGCTAGCTTATAAGACCCTTCATTTTTGTTTTATTTCAAGGGAAGGAAGGATCACGTGAATGCATCGTGGACAGCTTCTCCTTTCGCAGGAGCAGCATGTGAAATGCGATACCTCTTGCCGACGCGCTCTTTTTTCTTCTTCTTTTGGTATGATAACACAACCGCGAAACACCCGTCTGGCTTTTTCCAAACGCTCTTTGGGAACACCAACCACACACACACAAAAAAGAAACCGTTATCGCCCTCGCAAGATGAATTTTCGACTGGTGGTATACGCTGTCTGCCACGTACGAGCTTCCAGCAGTGAGTGTGCCACGTAAGAGCCAAGTGATGTGAGTATTTCAAACCATTTCTTGTGTTACAGTGTATCTTATAGCTAAATGAAATGCGGGCATGTATTTGTTTTAAATTCTTTTTATTGTTTCGCTCAGATGAGACAGCAGAGACATGGTAGCCGATTTCGAAAGAGTGATACCGTAACCGCTGTGCTTTCCATTCCCAATGAGTCTTGCAATATTGTACACATTGCCGGGACATCGTTCTATTACTTGCCTGGGTTCGAAGCTTATTTCACATAGCTTCGAGCACTCGAAGTTATAATAATTGTGCGCGACATTTGCTTCTTTCAAGCAATGCCATAGTTGACGTGTATCATTTTGCGACAGATTTACTCCGTATCTCGTCGGATGACCATTGCTGAGCCAAAGGCGTACGGCAGTTACTGCAGCTGGACATCGGTGGACGTAGATGTTATGGTCAATCTGAGTCACGGTAGTGCATTTTCCCTGTTTCAGTGTTGGTTTTGTAAATTCT
This sequence comes from Ornithodoros turicata, assembly GCF_037126465.1. Classification (NCBI taxonomy): domain Eukaryota; kingdom Metazoa; phylum Arthropoda; class Arachnida; order Ixodida; family Argasidae; genus Ornithodoros; species Ornithodoros turicata. The sequence continues at coordinate 37,635,535 of NC_088204.1, forward strand.
GTTGTAGCTACGAAAACGAACAGGGAAACAGCACTCAGAAAGGACAAGGTGTAGCAGAACATCTCCGGACATCTATTTACCATGACGACCTACAGTAAAATGAGACAACTCGTCATGGATTTCAATATTTATTGGTAAGCGTCTTTGGGTGACAACCTATTTTGCAACAGGTCAATTGTCATGTCGTTTATGTACACAGCCAGGTAATGGTAGCCAGTCTTCATTGCGTAGTACATGATACATAGACTTTCGGCCACCAGTTGCATTACGTCGACGTCACGATCACCGTAATAGCTGAATATTGAGCTCATCTGTTTTCCCCATTCGGAGACCAGGTCGAACGGGTGGTCGGATAGGTGCTCACACTTCCTGTGCACCCGGGCATACATTGTTTTTGAAGACTCCCACACAGTCTTTTTCGCGGGAAGGTTCAGAGGCAGGGACTGGAACAGGAAAATGTCTCTGGTTATCTTAAATGCTGCGACGAGCACTGTGTCGTCCGTTGACTTCGATGAACCGCATTCTAACACGTCATTCCAACAGGTATGAGGACGGCGACATTTTCCTTGGAGTTGATGATCCTGGGTAACGTCCCGCATGCCGCACACATCATCACCCGATTGGGACCAGGAATCGCCAGCGTTGGTTGGCTGTTCGACATCGGACCAGTGATCGCCAGTCATTTCGTCGTCGGTGGTGGCAGGTAGTTCTCCGGAACCCAAGTCCTTCTACGACTTCCAGAAGGTTGCAACAGGTACTGCACCTTTCCATTCCGAACGCGTCTTTTTATAATGCGGTGGCCCTTTCCAGGCTGCACACGTGTTAATTCGCTTGCATAAAATTGACCTTCAATAGGTTCTTCCTGCTGGTCACGTAAGAGATAGGTATTCGGGTAACCAATCTTGACTGCTCTCACCACAAAAATTTCACGCGTAAACGAACCAAGATAACTTTTGACTAACTGGTGTCTAGACTTTGCTATTCTGACAAGCTGGCCAACGCGAAAACGTGGCTTCTCTGGGGGTTTGCTCGGAGTAGGATAGAGCTTTTGTCTAAATAAATGCTCATTTTCTTTGTTGACATCCACAGGTCGTGCCGACAGAGTTCTATGAACACGATGATTATATGCTTTGACCAGAGGCTGTAAAATTTTCAAGTACGATTTATGTCCCTGATATTCAAAAGCACGATAAAGTGGCGTCATAAGACTTCGAATAGATCGTTCTGCAATACTTGCTTTCGTATTTGAATTAGTGTGGAAGAGAGATATCCCTTTTGATTTTAAAAATGCTCCGACTGACTTATTGGTGAACTCTGTACCTCTGTCTGAATGAATCAGTCTCGGAGTCCCAATACGTCTAAAAGCGAGTCTCAGTCCACGTATAATTTCCGCTGCTCGTTTATTCTGCACAGGCACTACAGCAAGCATACGAGAAAATGCGTCGATACAAAACAAAAGATAGCGAAAACCCTTGTTGTATCTCGACAGTTTCTGAAGGTCTTTCAAATCTATTTGGAATATATCCTTCACACCCAAAACGATGGTCTTCCGGAACTGACGTGGTCGCTTAAGCTCTCTGAAGAGAGAGTACACATCACTGGTTTCCAGGAACTTGGCAACCTTCGCCGGCTTTTCACCGATCGCTCGTGCGAGTCGTTGAACACCACCTAGAGCACCAGGATGGTATACGTCCACGTAAGCAGCCATTAGCACAATTTTCTTCCACGAACACGAAGTCCATCGAATGACAAGTAGGCATTTATAACGGCTGCCACGTCACCTTTGTACCAAGAGGGCGATCGATTGTGCAGTTCGTATTTTATAAGCTCGATGACAGAACTACTTGGAACAACGCGAGAATGACAGATAATCCTTCCCTCTTCATCTATCGCAAATACGGTCTTTAGCATCTGCAGAATGGCGAGGGCCTTCTTCCTGTGTCGTGCGGGAAAATGCACCAGAATGTTTTCGTCCCGAAGGTAACCACAGTGTTCCTGTTGCGTTTCCAACGTGCTCAATACCGGTTCCATTCTCGAAGTCTCTTAGCCGCTCTTGTGATAACCGGAGAAATGCGTCGACGAGGTGTCTCAGGTGTAAACGTAGGACTACCGGCTGATGGCTCTGCAGTCTCCTTTTCAAGTCGAGATGGATGTACGATAAGTGTCGGTATATTTAGCTTGACCAATAGTGGTAGGATCCTCTCGAGATACGCGGGTCGCCACACATTTCGCGCTCTTGTGACCAAATAATAAACAAGGTCTACAACGTTGGTATTTGGTATTTGTTCACCATTGACAATGAGCTCAAACGTTTTACTATTCCAGCCGAGCACGGGTTTTAGTAAACGCAGTAATTGGCTTGCTCTCATCTTGTAGCCGCTGCTCATAAAATTAACGATGGCATCTTCCTCCTCGTCCGCTTGAATCTGTGTCTGCTCTCTTGTCGATGCCACATGATTTGTCTCCTCACCTGCTGCACTAGGCTGTCTTAATGTGTTCGCGGGAGGATGCAATAGCTTGTGCAAGTACTGGATGATCTCCTTGGCCTTGATATCATCAGGCTCCTGTTTATTCAATATCGACGGAATAGTGCTTTCCCGATAGGGAACAAGCTCGTATTTCTGCATTATTTAAATGCCGATTGCTTTTGCGATGCTTTTGCCCGCTAAACTTGAAACGAGACCTAACAAGGGGGGCAACAAAAATTGCAAAAACCCGCCGGACTGATGAAGAATCCGTTTAATTTTCTTCACATCTGCACGGTCTTGCCTGGAAGCCAGTGTCCTAATGGGTGTTGCAAAAGGCTGCAATTGCTTTTTAACTTTCGCCGGTACGTCGATGTTTCCTTTGCAGAGGTTCATACAAATCTCCCTGATTGTTCGTAGCTGTTCCCTGCTGGCATGTTGAATCAGGTTGTAACGATCTTCCCCTGTCTTTGCTTCAGCGATCATACGAAGGAAACGAATGTGTTTGTTAAGCCTTTTCATGACCTGTATACGATCTGTCTGTGATCATCCGGGAAAATGTTGGTCCACACCTTATAGTGATCGTTGCTCTGTTGAGACAAGTCGATAACTAAGTATGAGTATGGTTTCTGACAGGCATCTTTATATATCGTGGGCAACAAATCATTTCGCCCGAAAATCTGCCTGGACAGCATACGCAGCTGGTCTGTAGTGCGTGGTGAACGAAATAAAACGAGAGCCGTGCTATTGAATTGTATTGTGCGATACAAAGGGTCGTTGACGAACAGGTATTGCGAGATGAACACAGCCGTGATTGACAGGTGGTGACACCCAGCGATATAAAATTTGCAGATTTCTTTGAGTCTTTGTCCGGTCGGCTAAACAGTCGTCAAATATAAATAATGAGTGGCTATAATTCTCCGGATCTGCAGGGATGTCTTGACTGAAATTTACTTCAGGAAGAGTATCGAATACCGGCTGCTTATAAAGATAGATATACCATATTTGCTTGAACGGTTTGTCAAAGAGGACAGCTCTGTGTTTAATTAGTCGTGCCACGAAGGTGGATTTCCCACTTTGACTAGCCCCTGAAATTGACACCGAGGCAGGCGTCACGAACCTAAAAGGTGCTATCACTGTCATTTCGTGCAAGGGAATGAAGTCTGGTCAAGATACGTTTCGTTAGATAAACAAGTCCGTGCTTGCAAACTGCAGGGAAAAAAAGCAAACTGCAAAGGTAGGTTCGACTGCAGAGTTGACGATGTAAAAAAAAAAGAAGACTCCTCAAGGTTGCCATGCTGGCAACTTCTTATATAAGAACTGTCTGACGCTCAGCTCCTTCACTCTCGAACCTCCTTCTGAGGAGGTATGGTGTTCAGAATGATGAAATATTTTGCAGTGTTCTAACATGTGCTCCTTTTGTTTTCAGTCGGTCCAACGTGTCCGAAGGATCATCGTCGTCATCATTGCATCAGTGTACAAGTAAGCATCATGTCTTCGTCGATCTTGCATAAACTTGACAAGTTAAAGAAATGTGGAGAGTTTCAAAAAATGGCGACAATTCCTAAAAACATCAAGTATGATGTGGTTGATGTTAACAAAATTGAAACGAGGTATGGCGAGGCGGTCTACGTAGAAATTATGAAGGATCACGAGCACGTAAAGGTGTTCCTTCCAGCTCGGTTTCATAAACTAAGCACTCAAGACATCGAAGACATGAGGAACACGAGCGGGCTCTGGATGGAGAAGAAAGAGCGAGTTGGAAAAGAGGGGAAACGTCTTCTTTCGCCAGACATCGTGTTCGGTCAATCCGAGTAAAAAAATAAAAAGAAATGGTGACATGCCACCTTTGTCCTCCGGCCGATCGGCAGCACTACACAACAGCGCTGGGACTTCAAGTTCATCTGGCTAACGTTCATAACCTTGCAACACCCTGTATCCCATTTTGTGAGACACTCTGTACGCTCCGCAACTATACCAACCGCTATGAGCTTCATCTACATGACAGAGACGACGACGGGCAGGATGTCAGCACATTCTTTCATGAAAACGGACGCTACCTTGCCGGTGTACTTCGACATTTCGGATTTCCGTTACGCTTTTATGTTTTGCTGAAGGCGGAACTCGGTCGACATACGCCTGAGGATGAGATCATATTTGTCACTCAATTTATTCCTTCGAGTGTGCATACGCTGTGGTCGGAACGAGACGTAGAACGTGCTGTCATTGAAGTAGGCACTGAAGTCACCAACAATTTAGAAAAGCTTGAAATGCAAGGGTCGGGATTTTTCTTATTTCGAATTCACGCCTGCATTCTTCATGTCGGTCGTCTCGCACCACAGCTCATTGGTTGTACCGACTTTGAATTGCCAAACGAATTGAAAAAAAAGTGTCGGTGTCTTCTGAATGTCGACCTTCACGAGGATAGTGAACAGAACATGTGTTTCGCATTTTGCGTACTTGCCGGTCTACATCCTGCAAAGGGTTCTTACAGACGCAGAGCTTCATCCTACAGGTCATACCTGTCTCAATATGTATTTCCAGAGACGTTTCCTGTAGTGTTCCCGAAAGATGTAGAAATGTTTGAGAAGCAGAACGATGTGAGCATTAACGTGTACGGTTATGACAAAGATGAAAAATATGTTTACCCGATTAAGGTTGTTGACGACCAGTGCAAGAAGCATGTCGACCTACTGCTGATTGACTTCCATTTTGTACTCATTACTAATTTCAATGCTTTGTTCACACCACCTGGTTATTTTCACTGCAAACGGTGTACGATGGGTTTCACCACCCCGGGTGTACTCGCCGATCATCTACTAATGTGTAAACAACAAAAAGTGTCCAAGACTATTTTTCCAAAGAAGGGTGAGACACTGTCGTTTGCCGGAGAGCATTTGATGTCGGAAGTTCCCTTCTACTGTGTATACGACTTTGAGAGTGTACTATCACCGTGTTCGGGAGGCGGGAATGTCTACGAGGAACACATCCCTTCATCCTTCTGTCTCCTCGTCATACGCTCGTGCGATTCGTATGTCTTGAAGAAACATATTTACCGTGGTGCAGACTGCGTTTCCGTTTTCATGGAACTATTGCGTAATTTGCATGATGAGCTGTATGCGATGTTGCACGAGACTGTGCCCTTGCAAATGACCCCAGGAGACGAACTCGAACATTCTGAAGCCACTCACTGTAACATCTGTAAAGAACCATTCACTAAGAAGCAGAAAGTGCGAGACCATGATCACGTAAGTGGAGAATTTCGCCAATCATTGTGTCAGGGATGTAATCTGAAACTGCGGATACCACGGAAAGTGCCCATCATTGCACATAATGCCAATTATGACCTCGGATTCATAGTAGCTCATCTGCACCTGCTTCGGAAGACAGACATCAGAGTGATAGCCTCCAGTTGTCAAAAGTTTAAGGCTATAGACATTGGTGTGTTCCGCTTCATAGACTCGTTAAGCTTCCTCAATGCTAGTCTCGACACACTGACGAAAAATCTATGTGACAAAGGTGAATCTAACTTCAGGTGTCTGCGTCAGTTTTTCGCAGAGGAGGACTACTTCAGGTTGGTTGTACGTAAAGGGGTTTTCTGTTATAACTACGTTACCTCTTTTGAACGTTACGACGAGCCCTGTTTGCCATCACGTGACCAGTTCTTTAACCAACTGAACGGATCAGAAGTGAGCGAGGAAGATTACCGCCATGCGCAAAATGTGTTTGAAAAATTTCAACTGAAGAGCCTGGGCGAGTACTCGGATTTGTACCTTCTGACGGACGCATTGCTTCTGGCAGACGTGTTTCAAAACTTCCGAATATGGGCGTTGGAGACGCACAAAATTGAACCACTTCATTTCGTGTCACTCCCGGGACTAAGCATGTCTTGCGCACTAAAAATGAGCCGGATTAATCTGGATTTAATCCACGATCCCGATGCCTATCTGTTAATTGAACGGGGCCTGCGTGGTGGTATGACCCAGTGTTCAACGCGAATGGCCACTGCAAATGTCCCAGGGACAGATCAGTACGATCCCGAAAAACCAAAGACCATAATTCATTACATGGACATAAATGGACTCTATGGCACAGTGATGCGTGAACCACTCCCATTCGGAGACTTTGAATGGCTGTCACCCGAAGAGGTTGCAGGTTTAGATGTAACCCTTGTTGCAGATTATGCAGACGTTGGTTATTTTTTAGAGGTAGACCTGGCCTACGTACAAGAGCTCCACGAACGACATAAAGATTTACCGCTCGCGCCCGAAAAAATGAGCGTCCCGTATGAGTTGCTTTCGGATTATCAGAAAGACCTGATGAAAAAATTTAACCTCCCACAGCATGATATAGAACCGAAATTACTCCTTACACTGCTTGACAAGAAGAAGTATTTTCTTCATTATCGCAGTCTAAAGTTGTACCTACAGTTGGGTCTTCGGCTCGAGAAAATTCACCGGGTGCTCAGGTTCAAACAAAAACCATTCCTGCGATCCTATGTTGACTTCCATCATGAACTACGCAAGCAGGCAACCAATACCTTCGAACGTAACCTGTACAAGAGTTTAATTAACTCCGTATATGGGAAAACATGTATGAATGTACGAAAGTTCGTCGACTGTCGCTTAGCAACTTCCGAGGAGCAAGTGTTGAGATTCTTGCGTAAACCGAACCTCAAACAATTCAGGGCTCTAAGCTCTAACGTAGTCTTGTTTCAGTTCGCTCAATCGATAGTCCGTATGCGACAGCCTCTGTACCTGGGGTTCACTATTCTCGAGCTGTCTAAAGTCATGATGTATGACTTTTATTATAACAACTTGCTTCGGGTAGCCCCGGACACAAGGCTCTTGTATATGGACACAGATTCTTATATCGTGATGCTGAGCGATGAGAAGGCCCTTGCGGAGCTCGCCGATACCCACCTTGATACATCTGGTCATTCTTGTGATGACTCGATGTATTCTACGAAAAACGAGATGGTGCTAGGAAAATTTAAGAACGAAATGCCCCACGACCACATCCTAGGGTTCTGTTGCCTGAAACCAAAGCTCTATGCACTAGACCTCCATAGTAAAAGACGATACAATCGTGCTAAGGGGGTGAAACAATGTGAAGCCCAGAAGTTGCATTATTCAATGTACATAGACTCTCTTAAGCTTGGTGAAGTGTACAAAGTTTGTCAGAACCTCATGGTGCGCAAGGAAAATATAAATAAAAGTGTATGTGTTACAAAAGTAGCTTTAAATCCCCTAGACACAAAGCGTTTCATTTGTGAGGATGGTATCCACACGTTACCCTTTGGGTACGCATCCAATGGAAAGATGTAGACAGTTTTTATGCATATGTTGCCCTACCTGGCTGTTGTTGTTGTAATGCTGTTTTTTATATATATATATATATAAGATTGTGCCTGTAACGACATGGAAATAAATACAATTTTATTGTGTCAAAGTACACTGCAACATGACATGTTGTCTGTCTTTCTTGGGAATTGCTTCCGTACAAGGACGGGTACCAGCTTGTCGTTCAGCGTGAAGTTCGTTGACGAAAATCTCTGAGTGCACTCTCGGAGCGAGAATCCACAAGCGAGCATGCTGCCTACATACAGGCAGTAGAGGCCACATGTAGCTGATCCATAGCCCTGAAGTCTTTTCTTGTTATAGTAAAATGACCTGGTAGGATGAATGAATTGGTAGAATTCTTTGTAGACGGGCTGAATGCCGTAACTATCAAAATACGTAACTACATTGTCACCGGAAACATAAGTCATGGTCCAGTGTTCACCGTTACTGCTCCTTGGAGCTGTGTTAATCACATAAATCCCGGGTATGGCTTCCTGTCTTGCGATTTCATTGCATGCAAAGGTTCCCCGAAACAGTTCTCTGGTGCAGTAGTGTCTACTGAATGCTGCATAGAACTGCCACTCCTCCATGTTTATTTTTCAGACAAATTTCACTCGTCTGTCTTTGTTGATTTCTAGCACACGTGGTGTTTCGGATACAAACAACACCGTAACTGCTTCTGTTAGATTGGCAGCAAACGTTAGGGTCAGACGAACGTTGGCTTGAACAACAGGACAAAGAGCATTCACTTCTGCATCTGGAGTCAGATGGTAATAAAGCATAAATGTCTCTTTTGCATACGCAGCTGGAGCTATTGGTATATCCTTGCGTTTTAGTTTGTGAAGCAGGTGTATATAGGCTTTGGAATAGATGTCTCGTTGGAAGTCGAACTCATCCGTGTACTGTTGTCCACCAACGTCCAGTAGTGCTCGTTTTAGTTTGAAGTTCTCAAGCTTGAATGGGTTTCGTGGTCTGCTACCTTGGTAGGCATCGCTCCTGACCATCAATACTGTTAACTTGGAGGGAACTCGGTCGCTGTACAAATCGTCAAATATCACCTGAGATTGGTTAGGGGCGATGGTTCTGTACTTAATTTCCAGTCCTCGGAGAAGGTATACTGCAGGTGTTGTTTGAAGTCTTCGTTCTATACCAACAAGTATACTCGGCGATAACTGAACACGTCGGAGATAGAGCACGATACGTGAAAATTCCACAGTGTGCTTTTCTGTTGCACCATCAGCTTGCAAGAGACGAAAATCATCCGACGCTTGACGTAGCACAACTCGAATATCGGTTCCGTTAAGAATGAGCTTCTGTTGTTGACATATGTCGCTGAAGATTGGGCTGTACATGTCACACAGTGCCGATCCTTTGGTTCGCTTGTAACGAGCGAAAACTCCTTTTGAATCAGATGTGGGAGCATATACCTCACTCGTGCCTAAAGGGTCTGGCTCGTATAACATTGCTGAAAGGGTGTGTGTCTGAGTTACATTGTTGGCATTCGTAATGATGTCCAAGTAGGAACGGTAGCCATAATGTTCGAAACTCGAAACCAAGGTTGAATTCAGGTAGATATGTACGTGTTGAAACAATGATGAACCAAACGCTTGGACAGGTATGACTGCATCAGGTGTTGTTGAAGTGCTTGTTGTAGTTACCGCTGGATCTCCATTCTTTCGAATGATCTTGCACTGAATATGCAAAAAGCTGGATTGAAGATCAAAGAAGCCCCCACCGAGTCCCGGAACATTGTACTCGATCACTCCGCTTGATGTCGGAGCAGATACTGGGAAAAACTCGACGTATTCAGACTTCTCCAAAGCAAAATTTGTAGGTGGAAGAGAGAAGAGTTCCAGCTGGTTTGTAGTACACAGACAAGAATCTTTATGCACTACTGCAATAGACATTTTTTTTTTTCTGTCAAGTAAAGAAGTCAGATTTCCTCCGCTTCTCCGCAGGTCGAGCTTTTTTAATGGCCTTGCGTTTTCTTCCTTTCCCTGTGAGTCTCTGAAGTAACTCGTCACGAGTTTTATGCACTGTGCGGTCTACTCCTTTCTTGACGGCTTCTCGAAATGATGCTCCTTGCTGGACTTCCTCGGCTATATGTCTTCCAGTATCAAGGAGCTTTCTTCCAACGTATGGCGCTACCTTCTTGGTCAGTATGGGCAAGAAACCCCTCAATACGTCACCAAATATGCCTCCTCCAATCTGATAAAGCTCGGGAGCAGTATAGTGTGGTAGATGCTCTCGCTTTCCTGCACCAAAATGTGCTATGCAACATGGTGGGTTTGTTATATACATTTACGTAGGTGGATCGTCAACCCGACACGTCCAGAGCCAGAAATGAATGGAATGAAATCACCTATCTCGTTTGCCAACTCGATTTGAATGGTTGTCAATTCCTTCGCAGATACATATTTATAGTACAGGTTTGTGAATAAATAAGACATCACATCATTCCTACCCTGGACTCTGAATGGTATCGATCGAAGAAGTGGTGCTGTCACGTCACCCACAAATTCGTTCTCGATGACATCGCAGTATATGAAAATATAGTTTTGAGCAGGGAATAGACAAACGTCTCGTTCGGCGACTGCATAACTTGAGAAAGTTGTCCTCTTTCCGAAGCCCAACATCAAAGCCAAATAAGGATGAAAGGTCACATAGCCATCGTTCATGCGTTCCAGGTGACAAATTCCGTTATATGGGTTACATACGAGGAGACGAGCATCTTGCGACAAATGAAGTTTTGTTCGATAGGCATGGTTAATGGAATTAACGAGGTCCTTCCCCGATTCGTAGTAGCCTTCTGGAACTTCATACTTTACCGTTCGTGAACGATAGGTAACTATGTTAATCGTTTCTTCCGTATCCACCTGGTATTTGAGTAGCTTCACGGGTGACCCTCTGTCCAACTCTCCACAGCCGATTATCTTTTCAGCCATGCCAAGCTTAGCGGCAAGAGTTGCGCTAATTTCCAAACCATAGTTCAGAGGAAGTTGTATCTCATAATGACCGCTACCACGTATAATTCTTGTCTTATGCTGCAAATGTTTTGCTAAAAATTGTCTCAAAGACAAGAGAATGTTTTCATTAGCGTTGAACTTGACCTTTTCTGTTGCTTCAATCGTAGAACCAAGGAATGTCGTTTCCGATATACTATTGACTGTGTCAGTTACATTTTTAATCGCAAAAGGGATGTTGATTTCTGTTAAAGCGGCCTCCCACCTACCCTCCAACGTCTGTGGATGGGCTAGCTTTACTCGGAACTTGCTCATTGTGTTGTCGGGAAACACATCCAAAGATGCATTTGAGAGCAGGTTCACATAGAACTGGTCAACCATGTTTTTTTTTTCTTTTTCTGATGAAATTTCTACGCGTACGCTTAATTTATATCGCCAGAAAATGCGTTGACGTTGTCACAGCGAAACTAGCGTGCTGCGGTTTGAAACCGAAATTACAGTCGGTCAATAGCTTGAAACCAGAGGGCATCTGGCAACACGTAGGAATTCGAAACTGAAACCAGAACTACACGTGGAGCAACCAAGCTTGGCGTCCATTCATTTAAAACCGAAACCGAAACTACAGACGGCCAAAGCTTGAAAACTAGAGGGCGCTTGGTGGGTTTGAAACCGAAATTACAGTCGGTCAATAGCTTGAAACCAGAGGGCATCTGGCAACACGTAGGAATTCGAAACTGAAACCAGAACTACACGTGGAGCAACCAAGCTTGGCGTCCATTCATTTAAAACCGAAACCGAAACTACAGACGGCCAAAGCTTGAAAACTAGAGGGCGCTTGGTGGGAACCGAAACTACCTGGCGCTCTGACGCGGCAACCAAACCAGGTGACGGACTGACTTCAACCCGATCGGAAAAATACTATTAAATGTCATCAGATGTTATTGCCTGTTATTAAATGTCATTTGTGTGTTATTACATGTCATTTGCGTGTTATTACATGTCATTGCGCGTTATTACATGTCATTGCATGTTATTAAATGTCATTAAACGTGCATCCAGGTGCCCATCAAACACTATCGACACGTGAGTTCCCATTGTTTACCCGAGTTAACCGTTACCTTATCCTGGCGGCGCATGTTATTGAAACCTGGGAACCCATTGTTCACACTATCGATACATGATTTCCATTGTTTTCTGATATATCTTATCGTGCGTGTGCGTGTCGCATGTAACCTGAGCGGCCCATTGTTATAAGATCTTATATATACCACTACTCACGTATATAAGTATTGCGTTTCCTTATTGAACCCAGAGTTACTTTAAAGGTCAGCTATGCCGATATCCCAAATATTCCAAAAACTTGTGAGATTCTGAAAGCCCACATCCAACTCTCCCCAAAATGCACCTTCATTCTCCCATTTCTATACAGTACCATCTCAAAAAAATAGATAATTCATTCCGAAACACACATGGGCGCAGCCATGTTTATGACGTAGATGCATCCGAACGGGCATTGTGACGTGTACGCGTCTTCGTACTTGTCAGTGGATTGCAGCTAGGGCTTTCCGTGGCTTCACGTATCTGTGCTTGAAGATGGCGGACAGCCGTATTCTACTGGTTCCGCGATGAGTAAACAGTGTAGCAGCTGCGAACTCCTTCGTGAAGAAGGCTCTGTGCGATCTTCATAACGAACCCTGAGTCTTGGGAAATAACGTTATGAAGATCAATTATCACCAGCTCGCCTGCTTCCTTGCCGCTCTCTGTGCGATGTTGTAACTGCAATTCGTCGTTTGTGTTTTGTGAGCTCGAAAAATTTAGTGAGTGCGAAAAAAAAAAGCCGCGTCTGCGTTAGCCCCTTCCCATGTAACACATGGTGGGATAATAGGAAGGGAGTTGCCTCAGGACAGAAGCCGCCGATATTTCGAACAGAGACTGTTCTTCTTCTGGGAGAACAGAAGAAGAACAGTCTCTGTTCGAAATATCGGCGGCTTCTGTCCTGAGGCAACTCCCTTCCTACTCTCTACCGGTTCGCTGGATTTCTACCCACCTATGATGGGATAATTGACGTCTAACCCAGGGATAAGTTGAGACTTTAGGGCTACGTCTAAAAGTAGACATCTACTAGACCTCTACGGGGTTAGATGTTTAGTGAATGTCTGCACCTAGATGTCTACCATACCTCTTCGGGGTTATACATTTGGTAGACATCTCAATTTGGAGGTCTACTAGATTTCTACCAGGTTATACACTTAGTAGACATCCCAATTTGGAAGTCTACTAGACCTCCCGAGTTTTAGATGTTATTTAGACATGTACTAAAAATGGCTCACGAGACACCACCGACGCGTTCCAGGCCAAAAATCTCCCTTTCGCTCGCATGAATTGTTGACCACACTTAAAGACTCCCAATGTCGTGCTTTTTTTTTCTTTTTGCGTGTGCAGGAGGGATATGTAGAGGTAAAATACGCGGAAAGGTTGCCAGGTTGGTGAGAACTACGAGGACCTGCTGATCCGCATTCGCTTGCTGAGGCTGCAGGCAAGGGCGGTGAAACGGGGGGGGGCAGGGGGGGGGGGGGCAAAGAACGAAGGCCTGTCGTACTCATACAAAGAATTACTGAACTGTGTTATCACGACGGTATCGTGAGGAGGGTGTCCCGAGGGGGTCCATGACCCATCCCCTAGGGTCTGTAATTTCGCTCGCCGTCCCTGGTTGCAGGCAGTGCACACTGAAATACGTGGTCACTGGGACACTAGACTAGTCAGAGTCAAAGAGTGTCAGTCAACGTCGAGCCCAGCCTGTGTCTGTCAGAAATCGTTGCAGGGCGTCTGCCGCAAAGCGTTAGGATGGTGGATTGTTCCATAGCCCTAGCAGAACTTTCAGATACTTTCGTGTGCGGGTACTATTTCGTATTTGGAATCAACGTTTAAATTGTTCTACTCTGTTTGGCTACTTCTGTCTCCTAGCTACTGCACTGACCCCACGGGTGATTCCCTTTCTGTTTTTCTGTTGTTGTTTTTTATGTCAATGAATTACACCCCACCCCCCCTCCACGGGTGATGGAGTTAGCTCAGACAAGCTCGACCAGAGCCGTGTATGAGCTCGATTTTTTCCAGCCCTCTCTCTCCCTTTTACCCACCCCCCTCCCGCGCATGGGATCTCAGGAAAGCCAGTTCCATAATGGAGCTCGGAAATGCGACGCGTTATAATTGTAGAAGAAACATTACCTTTTTTAAAGAAAGCAAGTGGTTCAGGTAACATTACATAAGCATACGCAAAAAAAGCATGATACATAATGTAAAAACCCCGAGACTAGGGAACACGAAGGGACAGACATAACACGAACTCTCACGAGACTTCGTGAGTCTAACGAGACACGAGACTTCGTGTTGTGTCTGTCCCTTCGTGTTCCTTAGTCTCGGGGTTTTTACATTGTGCATCATCTTCACCAGCTCGCTTGCTTCCTAGCCATTTTTTCATTGTCAAAAAAAAAAGCATGTTTTCACACAAAGCGAAGTATCTCCACAAGACGTGGAGACGAAAGAGGAAACGATTTTGGAGCAATACGCAACATAATTAACTTGTGAGCCGTTCTCGTGCTCTCCAGTTTTTTAAATATAAACGGTGAGCACAAAGTACACATGAGAGACCGAAGGTAATCATCGTAACACTCATGTCAGAGCGTCGCACGTTCAAATCACGTCATCAAGTTTACAAGAAATGGAGCTGCAGGTGCCAACCAGGGAGACCACATAGCTCCTGAAACCATCCAGTTATTTCAAGGAGCAGGAGGCAGCCGAAAGAAGACAAAACACATACATATTTGCTGCGTGTTACACGAGCACATCCACGGCTTTCGATGCACTAGTAGCATCAGGAGGTGGTCAATGAAATAATAGTGTAACCGCACTGCAGATGAAATTACAATCGTCAAGGATGCCTTTAAAGGAGCATTAAAGCGGTATCTAACATGGCCAAAAACTGCTGTCATCTTGTAAAGCAGTGTGTGAAAAGCATTCCCACAAAATATTTCTGTCCAAAGTTGTTTCACCACGGTGCAATTAATTTGGAAAATCGCTGAGCGCTCCAACTGCAGACCACACCCACTCTACTGTGACGTTGGTGGTAGAGAGCCCCTCATTCGTTCGTAGGAAAAACCGTCTGTTACGAACGTTGTGAGCTGTTTCTTGTTGACTTCTATTCTTTATATGATTTATATCACGTTTTCTAAAAAAAAGCATATATGCAGCCTGAGAAAATAAGATTACGATCACAAGAATAATATATCCGTGGCTTCTGTGCAATCTCAGAATTCACAGTAGCAGAAAGCAAGCGATGGCGGCGGTATTGTGGCGACACCTGTTAGCTACTGAACCGACTGCGCGGAGAAAACGGTCGGATAGGCTGCACACTGTCGGTGAGCACGGGGTTTTCGCTGTACAAGCGCAGTTAATTTCGGGTTGCACCACTCGTTCTTCCTGTGGTATCTGCGGTCCCAAAAAATCGTGGTTCTGTCGTGGAAAGCCTTCAAACCCTCCGTTTCGGACATCACGTAGCCGGGGAAGGCATGGCGTCTCCGAAGCGGTAGCAGACGCTCCGGCCTGCGCGATGTTGCTCACCTCGATCATGTGATCCCAGGTCCAATGAGGAGCGTGCTTTCCACTTGCGTCACGTAGTGACGCGCGTGATGGCGCTCATCACGTGCCTATCGTGAAGGCGAAGGAGGGTGTTTCGCGCACGGGAGGTTCGGAGAGCTATTGCAGGCGCCCCAATTTTGCTACAGTTGCACTAATTGTGGGAAAACTGTTTTGGGCCGCCTAACATTCCATCCTGACCAAAAGCAGAAACAAAGTTGTGGGCCTCTAGACTGCTCCTTTAAAATTAACCGCTCACGACCAGCAAGCTTTCCTCCTACAGACCGAGACTCCGAGCGAGCTTCCAAGCTTCGACAGAACAGAAGAAAAAAGCCGAACTCCTCTCTGACTTCGTGCCTCTCCCGCCACTCCTCTCAGGTTTACCCTCTCCTCCTCTCTTTCGACTAGCGCAGCAGCGCCACGTGATTTCTGCACCACGTGACCTTCTCCTGTTTGCAAGTCTGTACACGCGGTTTTCGCGCTGAGAGCCACCTCGTTCGCGTTGCAAAAATTCTGCGTGATTTCAAATGTTGGTGGGCAATTCCTTCATGGTACAGGTGTTGTAACTTCATACTGCAGCTCTTACTACTAGCTATTGTTTTTGCAATCTGTGCAACATTGTACCGCATGTGCGTGAAAGCGTTTCAGGCCAGTCGCCGGCGGTTTTAATCTGTTTAATCTGTCGGTTGTGGAACGTCGAAGTTCGCGGTTGTCTTGGATGCTAGTTCCGAATCTGAAGCTATTCCCGGGTACCGTTTACAGGATTTCATCCATTTTTCAGGTAAGTATGTATCGGGTATGCTTTTGTGAATGACAGGCAATCCCGTTCTTTTTTCTGCTTTTACCTCTTCTGGCAGGTATTGTGAGCGCTGATACGGAGATCGCAAGACGCAATGCGGTGTGATAGTTACTAACTGCCATGCAGTTCTTGCAATGTATTTTGAAATAGTATTTCTTCCAGGTTAAGCCCGTACGAAGCGGCAGGCAATGGATGGAGTTGCCGCGTGCTGGTAATGGAACTCTTTCTCCCCGACATTGGATCAAGAAAGGCAAACTGGACGGGAAATCACGAGTCACCCCTAGCCTACGAAAAGACAGAAGAACACCATCGCCGAGGAGATGACTGCTTAAGTAAAATGTTTGGTCGTCGTTATTCATTGGTTGGACATTGCGGATACGTGCCCCATGAGTTTAAGCTTTGTTGATTACGG
The DNA here is from genome assembly GCF_037126465.1 of Ornithodoros turicata. NCBI lineage: Eukaryota > Metazoa > Arthropoda > Arachnida > Ixodida > Argasidae > Ornithodoros > Ornithodoros turicata. Next base: position 37,652,148 of record NC_088204.1, read on the forward strand.
CGTGTGTGTTGGTGATCAACGGTACGCTTTCAAAGACAAGTAAGTGCTGAATCAAGTTTGTGTTGTAATGGGTTACTGTTTCGTGTGGTTTCTTGTAAGCGATCCCCATCTCGGTGATGAATGCTCACGCTTCTGAAAGCCATGTAAATAACAGTTCTGTGATTTGAGGCTGTTTTGATACTGCTACTAATTTGAGGACAGCGCCAGAGGCGCAGTGCAAACGAATGAATTTGTACCTGAATGAACTTTGTACTCGAATGAATTTGTCAGAGTGCATACGTTGGTCACTTTTGCAGTGTTTTAATAGCTTTACTTAAAATAAAAAAGTGTTGTCAAAATGTGCTTCATATGTCAGCTACTGCATGTCACTTTCACACGCATACATTCCTGAAACACTACACACATACAGAGAAGCTTTTAGGTGAGCCTAAATAAAGGCTAATGAAGGTATAATCCTAGACATTATGGATAATTAAGGTCTAGTACAGGGCTAGGAACCGCCTCAGTCTGGTATATAAAAGGCCTAAAGTTGGGCTAGACGTTGGATGTCTAAGTTGAGACGTCTAGGTGGCGTAACCTTAGCTATTCTAGACATTAAGGCTATTGAGAGACATCTACTAGACTTGTCAGATATCCAAATTTAGATGTTCATTAGACATTTATTATCCTACCTTTGGCTACATGGGTTTATAGCGCTTGCCCAGTGTAGGGTCAATTATTTTAGGAAAGAGACGGGCGTTTCCACAGTCGTTCTAGCAAGAAAATGCCGACAGCGTTTTACTTTTGCAAGAAATAAAGCATGCTATGTGTTTGAGAAACCGCATAATGCTATGGGACGGGTTTTACGTACGATTTATAAATATGTAACACCGTCCACGATGTTATGGAACGACGAGCGACGTAAAACAAAATACCAATTACATTTTAAACTTTTTGTTCGATTCTGTGCACTTTCCAGAAGCTTTCTTTGAAACACACACTCCCATATCATGCTGCGTCGTGTAGCACGCTACAAGCTACTGCATTTCATGTCTATAATCTGGATTTTGTTTTTAATGAAAGCCGTAGCACAAAAACATGCACACAAAAGCTCCAGAAGCCATGAGGTTCTACACCATGCAGACGCAAAAGAAATGTCAGAGAAGAGCACATATTGCCACTTAGGAATGTTGTTCCGGGGGTTTGAAGAGTTAGGGCATAGCATAGGTCCTAGAAATTATATCAGTGGGTGCACCTTATCCATCTGTAGAGTTCTATTTCAACTCACAACTCAGCCCATGGGATGTAAAAGTGTTAGAAGCAATTTATGTGACTGGCGTCATGGGTGACAGCAATGGTCAGCCTCTGAATTAATTCCGTACTCAGGAATAATTGCCCAAATCACTTCGTATTTAATATTTATCATGTAGGACATGACAAGCAATTTGTAAGATGCAACCATGTCTGCAGCATTCACGACTGCCTTTACCTTTACAGTTAGAGACACGTTACCAAGCAATTCACAAAGGCCAGTCTTACACTGGCTACTACAACTACACTGTTAAAACAGAACTTCACCACATAGCACGCTCTTATTCAACCATCATTCCGAATGACATCATTCTGTGTCCTGATTTGTTCAAAACAGGGGGGGGGGAGCATAATGTGTCTCAGATAGGCGCTTCCTCCCAGTTTCAACAAATAAATGCACAGAATGAAATCATTCGGAATGATGGTTGGCTAGGAGCGTGCTATGTGGTGAAGTTCTTTTTTAACAGTGTAGAGTCTTCATGGAAGTTATTCTTCGCTATCGCTCATGAAGTACAATTATATATGCGTGGAGGTCCAATATGTAGTGCATCACCTAATCTTCTGAACCATATGTGAGGCTGCATACGAAGTTATTTTTTATGAACATGCTGTGCCTTCCTAGTCATACATGTGCACACGAATAACAGTGAATATATGTGAAGTGGCAATAAACAATGTTATTGTGCCCCTGCAACCCCTTGCCTGACCTTTCGTCTCTTTTTTCTTAATGAACATATCACCCCTTGCTTTGCAACTTATGTCTTGTGAAAAGAGAATATCTCACTTGTGTATTGTTTGGCAAGCAAATAAATCTCTTCATTTACATTCTCCGGCAATCAGCAATGTTGCGACCTAGTACAAATACAAATATCAACAAGGAGTGCACTTACAAACTATTTCTATATATTCAGATGGAGATATGACAATTCTCTTTTTGTACCTCAGCACAGTGCAGCTTCACAATTAACGAACTGTACAGGATCAGCAACCTTAAAATATCTCAACGGGAATCACATAAAGCTCCAGTAGTAGGCTGGACAGTCAAAGCTCCAAAAGACGAAATAATTCCAGAAAAATCTGAATAATTGGTTGCCGTTGTGATCTGTACTACTGTGTACAGTACATGAATGGAACGCGTTACCTCATTGCATTGCCTCCATGTGAGCACTAGAACAGGCAGCTTTCCAGATCGCTCTTTTCGTGTTTTTCTATGTTTTTTTGTTTTTTTGCAATAGCAAACATGGTCATAGTGAGGCACAAGTATCCAAGACAGGATGAAACAGCTACAACACAACTGCTAGCTCTCAACTGATATGTTTATTAGCAGACTCTGGAAGATACACACACATGCTGCTAAACAAATGCCAATTTAATCAACAGAATCACAGACGAGAGAACGGGTTTTATATCTTCCCCCTCTGCTCATTCTATTTCTCAGGCAGCCGTAGTATCTCGCTGAGTGCGCCCATGCGTCACCTTTGAGATAATGTATCTCGGACAGAAGTAACTCCAACAGCGAACTGCTTACACATGCATCTGTCTTGGATTTCTCTAACCACTTGTTGTTTCAACACAGCCTTGGTCTCTGTGTTCTGGAAATGTAGGGAACATCCAGAGCCCATACAATGTGTATGGGCATGTGGGGGTACCGAGTTTCTCGAGGGCATCAAAAGTCTGTCCTTGACGGCCTGCGTTTCACTATGACTCTCAGATACAGCCTATTCCAACACAGTAGGAAACACAGATTTATAAATAGCATCTGTTGATTGCACTGTACGTAACCCCCACATAAAGGATCATAATGGATACTACACCTTGTGTGACAACGTCAGTAACACAAGAAAGCTAGATTTGAAACCACTCTTACTTCGTTGTAGTAGTTTTTGTGCCAAGCTACGCAATTTCTGTCCATCAAATAATTTAAACCGTATATGTTTCATCTGCCAGCGTGATAATCCCCTGAAAAGCAATTCTCACTTAGCTGGAACTACCGGTTCTAAAGCCTATCCCTAACATGTTTAGCCTCAGGGAGGAAAGCCAAGGGGCATGGTGGAAAAGACAAACACACACGGGCTATGTTCTGACTGTGTAACAGCTGCTCTGGCTACGACAATGAACATGTTCCAAATTAATACAACATGGCTTGCATGGTACGCTGGTAAAAGCTAAGAAAATGTGTAGTTAAATGTGCAATACATAAACACTTGTCATAACGTGGCAGTTTCCTTCCTTCATTTATATGTTGCCATTCCTCCCACTTTAAGAAATTACTGAACCATATTACTACATTGCGTGACATTACACGCTCCTTTCACAGGACTTACATAGTCAACACGATTACATAGCACAAAATAAAAGTGAATATAATTTGTAGCTTTCCATTCACGCTTCATGGCCACACACTCTTAAAAATGAACTTCACCGCATAGCACGCTCCTAGCCAACCATTATCTCGAATGATATCATAATATCATTAGGAGCATTAGGTACCTGCCACGGACCGACCCACACAAATCGTGCAAATCCGAGAACATAATATATGGGGGGGGGGGGGGACCAGTGTGACGATCGCGAAGGTTCTTGCAGTTCATAACGTCTATCTAAGAAGCACTCTTGAATGGTTTTCAAAGTATGAGCTTTTCAAAATACTTCCAATCTCGTGACACCACCTCATTGGTCATGACAGCCTATACATGTAATCGTACTGTGAACGTCTAAATCAACTATTTTAGTTCCTTTTTTTAATCCTCAGTTTGCAGTGTGCACAAGTATGTGTGTGTTGTCGACACAGGATCAGCGGGGGGGGGGTTCGTATCGAGCCCCCCCTACCTTGGAGGTCTGGCTACGCCACTGCCTGTGGCCAATATGGGGCAGTTCCTTTATGTTTGGTGTTGCATTCGTTGAGATGTTCACTGAATTCCCCTGAAATGAACTGCGGCCCATTGTCCGTCTTCAGAGACCGTGGGTAGCCAAACCTCGCAAAAATGTCCTTCAACCACTCGATGATTACACTAGCAGTTGTCCCTCTTACCATGACCGCTTCAGGCCACCTCGAATAATAATCCACCAAAACCATGACGTAGTCACCGGATGCCAAAGGGCCACAAATGTCCAGTGCCAGTTCTTTCCAGGGTCCTGTGGGTAACTGCGTTGGTATTAGGGGTGGTGGTCGATATTCTACAGTCACCAGCTGACAAGATGGGCAGTTCCGGATCATCTCTTCGACATCCTTACTCATGGTGGGCCACCACACTTTGGTTCTCATCATTTCCTTTGTTTTCACTATTCCTTGATGTGTTTCATGGGCGATGTCAAAAACTTTCAGATGCAATTGACTAGGGATAACAATCCTTGTTCCACACACCATATTTCTCGGTTAGTTCATACGCCACTCTCTTGTACGTGTCGTCATCTTCAATTTTCTCCCAGTGGCCACGCTTTAAGTTTTCAATGACATGTTGTAGCCCTGCATCCTCTTTCGTTGCTTCCCGAATTTCTTCTGCTGTCAGCGCTTTTGGTGTGGCTTGTTTTAGAACAAAATTGACGTAATTTTCTGTTACACCTTTGTCCTTTTGTTGTTTTTCCTGCACCAGTCTCCACAAAGAATCTGCAATGTTCGTCCTACCCGGTTGGTAAACCGCTTTGAAAGTAAATGGCATTAATCTCAAAAGCCATCTTTCTATCCTTGCCGACGGTCTGGACTTTGGTCCGTAGATGATTTCCAGAGCCTTATGGTCAGTCACCAACTCGAAATCCACACCATACATTTACAGCCGGCACCTTTCTACTGCCCATACCACTGCCAAGGCCTCTTTTTCCGTTTGGGAATGCTTCTTTTCCATTTCGTTCAAAGCACGGCTCAAGTATATTACTGGCCTGAACTCCCCAGTTCCTTTTGCCTGCAGGAGTACTGCTCCTAGTCCTGCACCGCTGGCGTCAACGACAAGCCTCGTCTTCGCTTCTTTGTCATAAAAAGCCAGTACCGTATCACTCGTTAGACAGTTCTTCAACTGCTCAAATTTTTCGTCATGGTCCCTCGACCATTGCCATATTGTTTCTTTTTTTTTTATCAGGTCCCTCAACTTAGTCGTCTTCGTAGCTAGGTGAGGAATGTACCGAGCACAAAAATTGATGTGTCCCAGGAAGCTTCTTAACTCGAACACATTGTTCGGTGTCCTCGCTTCTCGGATTGCTTTGAATCTGATCCGTGCTAGGGCTAATGCCATCACCCGAAAGGGTGCGACCCATAAAATTTAGTTTGTTTAGCCCAAAATGACACGTACTGCGGTTCAATGTCAAGTTGTGCTCTTCAAATCTCTTCAAGACCTTTTCCAAACGCTTGTCATGCTCCTCTTGAGTTTGCCCAAACACAATAGTGTTATCGGAAATGTTCTTTACTCCTTGACAACCTTGTACTACGTCCGAAATGAGCTTCTGGAACACTTCTGGTGTACATGATATTCCATAAATAAGTCTTTTGAAACTGAAGTTCTCAACATGAGTTGAGAATGTTGTTATCTCACGTGACGGTTCATCCAATTGAATTTGATGATACCCTTCTCTGTGGTCCAGTTCTGAAAGTACCATCTATCCCCATGTATCTCCATCTATCTCTTCGAGGACATCCCCCACAGTTGGAATCTGGTACCTTTCTCTCTGCACAGCTTGGTTTTGTATTCGCATATCGACACAAAGTCGTATCTTCCCATTTGTCTTGGGCACTACCACAATGGGTGATAACCAAGTGGTCGGTCCCATAACAGGTTCGATTATGTCTTCATTAAGCAGTCTTTGTATTTGATCCTCCACTTTCCTTCGCAATTGAAACGGTATTCGTCGGTGCGATTGCGTTACGGGCACAAACGACTTGTCAACGTGAACCCTCAGCTGGTAGTTTTTCAATTTGCCCAGTCCTTCAAAAACCTCGCTGTTGCTTCCTATGATGCAGTCCATTCGTGTTTTTCCCCACCGCACTTCGGTAGTTTCTTGAGCTATTGTTAGCAATCCTAGGTCGATACATGTCTGTTTTCCCAATAGTGGCACAGAAGTCACCTTCATGACGTGGAAGTCTGCCTCAACTTGTTTACTTCCTTTTGGTACAACTGCCCTAAACTTGCCAATGGGGGGTAATGGCTGTTCCGTCCCATATGGGTAGATCTTTGTGTGTGACTCTGTTAGATGCATTCCATGCCTTTGGATCTTGGACCAGGTCACTTCGTTGACGATGTTCACGGATTCTCCCGTGTCCGCCACGGCTAAAATGTCAGCGTCACCAAGCGTGACCATGAGTGTGTCACGTGAGCTACTGTTCAACTTGAAAATTTCTTCGTCTTCAGATTCCTCCTTTGGGTTGCACTCCATTTCTTCTTTGACTGTACGGATCTGTTGTCCTTGCTTCTTCCTGGGAAACCGTGTTTTGCAGACAACAGCAAAATGGTCTTCAAATCCACAACGGGTACAGATCTTCCCTATTGCGCGTTGACACACATTACCATTGTGCCCTTTCTGTCCGCAACGGGTGCACATTTCCTGGTAGTTCTGTCGATTTGTGTACGTTGAACATTGAGAATTTTTCTGGCGTTTGTTGGGGTCCATCCGTGGTGGTCGTTGCTTCGCAACCGCGTTGACTTCTTTGAAGCTTCCTTGTTTCCCTTCGATTTCCGTGGCCTGCTGGTCACTTTGTTCCAAAAGATTGCAAGGTTAACTTCTCCTCTTGCAGGAGGCGTCTGCGTAGGTTCTTGCTCTTACAGCATGGATGAGCTTGTCTCGAATGACACTCGACTTGTCAGTTCCAAACTCACAATTCTCAGCCGCAAGCTTTAGACGTTGAACAAAATGGTCGATGCTTTCCTCTGATCGTTGTTCTATTTGATGAAACATGTAGCGTTCGTACGTCACATTCTTCTTCCCCTTAAACTGTTCGTCAAGGTTTTTCGTTGTTTTGTAGCTCTTGGTGTCATCACTCAAAGTGCCGTAGAGTTCCTGTACTTTTTCACCAGCAAAATGAAGTAGTAATGCTCTCTTTCTTTTTTCTGGTAGGTCTGGTTGAGCGTCCATAAAGAATTCCCACCGTTGTTTCCATCTGCGCCATGCCTGGCTGGCGTTCCCAACGTCTGTGTCAAAGTTCTCCAGGGATCCGTAAAATATTGGTGCTCGCGGACTTGTTTCTTGATCTCCAGGCATTTTTAGACCTCGTCGCCAAACGATAGTGTTTCTTCAACACTGATTACTTGGATCATATATGATCCTCGTCGAGACCCCAAAGCACGCTCATCCACACTTGCCATGCCATCGTGAAAGTAGAAGTTTATTTTTCATGGCACACAGAGGGCGTGCTCATACCTAACCAGTTACAATAACAATTAGGTGTCACCACACACACTACAAACCTCGACTTACTTTTGCTCTCGTTTTTTGCCTTGATCCTCCATGGCACGTCCAAAATTCGTGTTCCCGGCATCTCAGTTCAGACGATTTCGTG